>NC_135903.1:2500-352812 GCF_964194155.1 Cetorhinus maximus
TCCCAGGCCACAGAGGTAGTGAAGTCTGACCCCTTTAAGGCACTTTACCGGGAAGTGTGACCTCGAGTGACAAACAGGGAAAATTCTCTTCGCTCTCAATTTGTTCCATTCACTTCCATTTAACTAGTCATCAAACAAGTTCAGGTGTTTTATCAATTGCCCGCAGACTCTATTTCCTACAATTGTCTTGCCTCCCTTTGTTTTTTGTCAGCTATTTCTTCCCTCCATTCAGTGGAAAGGCTGGTAAATAAGTCTGGAGTCTTTGCTCCCTTTGGAAAAGTTCAAACTATTTTTGGCTTTATTTTAAAAAAAATAGATGTCCATCTTTGCCACTTACAATGTGGAATTGTGTAGTGTGTGGTCCTGGCGCCATCTTGACATGATGTCATCACTTGGCAGCATCCTCCCCATTTCCTGACATTTTAGAGTGGAGCAGCCTACAATTTTATTGCTGCAGATTTGAAATTTATGGGCCTCGCTGCATTTGGTACCAGCTCCAGTGACTTCTTTGAACTTTGCCATTGAAAGAGACGCTGCAAAAGCTGGTAGCTCTCCTTTGTGTCATTCGCATGGCAGCATTCAGCAGGCTAGTGGGGGGGGGGGGGCGGGGGGGGGGGGGTGTGGGGGGTGGGGGGGTGGTGAGGGGCTGGGGTGAGGGGGCGGTGGGGGGTGGGGAGAGGGGGAGCTACGGGAAGCAGTAAGAGCATCATATTGGGTCAACAAGTAAATGAGTTAACCACAAGCAACTAACTAACTGTTTAGGAATGACAACCCAAGAAAGATGTTTTGATAGACAGTGTGAGCACTTCATTTCCTGGCATTGATATGTGTTTAGACCCTGGAAAGAAGAGATTCCCAGGTTGGAATGTGTCAGTCTGCCATGGAATTTGTTTCTCTGACATGGTCTTAAGTTTTCCACAATGGGATGAAATGCAGCAACATCCCACCCCAAAGCATCCCTGCATCGCACCCCCCCAACATTAATAACTCAAATTTGAGCCACCATTTCATGTTCCCACGTGAGGAATAGACATTTCCATTCTTTGTCACAGCAAGGGATCAAATCTTACAATTATTTACTGGACCCTTCCCCCGAATGGGACTTGGACACTTTCTCCAACTTTTCCTTTTCCAGTGGCCATAAAGTCAGAATCATTGATGGGCAGAGATTAAACTTACATCACATCAGTCAGCAAGCATACTCCAGGCAAAAGGAACATACGAACAAGGAGCAGGAGTAGGCCATTCGGCCTCTTGAGCCTGCTCCGCCATTTAATAAGATCATGGCTGATCTGACAGTAACCTCCAACCTGCATCCCACCTACCCCGATAACCTATCACCCCCTTGCTTACCAAGGATCTATCCACCTCTGCCTCAAAAATATTCAAAGGCTCTGCTTCCACTGCCTTTTCAGGAAGAGATTTCCAAAGACTTACGATCCTCTGAGAGAAAAAAATTCATCTCATCTCCGTTTTAAATTGGCGACCCCTCATTTTTAAACAGTGACCTCTAGTTCTAGATTTTCCCACAAGAGGAAACATCCTCTCCATGTCCACCCTCTCAAGTCCCCTCAGGACTTTATATGTTTCAATCAAGTCACCTCTTATTCTTCTAAACTTTAGCGGATACAAATTTAGCCTGTCTAACCTTTCCTCATAAGACAACCCACCCATTCCAGGTATTAGACTGGTAAAACTTCTCTGAACTGATCTCAACGCTTTTACCATCCTTCCTTAAATAAGGTGACCAATATTGTACACAGTACTCCAGATGTGGTCTCACTAGTGCTCTGAAGCATAATCTCCCTACTTTTATATTCAATTCCCCTCACAATAAATGATAACATTCTATTAGCTTTCCTAATTACTTGCTGTACCTGCATACTAGCCTTCTGCAATTCATGCACTAAGACACCCAGGTCCTTCTGCATCTCAGAGCTCTGCAATCCGTAACCATTTAGATAATATGCCTCTCTTTTATTCTTCCTATCCTAAAATGGACAATTTCACATTTTCCCACATTGTACCCCATATGCCAGATCTTTGCCCACTCACTTAACCTATCTATAGCTTTTTGTAGCCTCCTTATGTCCTCTTCACAACTTACTTTCCTACCTATCTTTGTGTCATCAGAAAATTTGGCAACCATCCCATCCCTTCATCCAAGTCATTTATATTAACTGTAAACAGCTGAGGTCCCAGCACTGATCCCTGTGGCACACCACTCATTACATCTTACCAACCTGAAAAAGACCCATTTATGCCTACTCTCTGCTTCCTGTTAGTCAGCCAATCTTCTATCATGTTACCCCCTATACTATGAATTTTTATTTTCCGCAATAACTTTTGATGTGGCACTTTATCAAATGCCTCCTGGAAATCTAAGCACAGTACATCCACTGGTTTCCCTTTATCCACAGCACATGTTACTTCCTCAAAGAACTCCAATAAGTTGGTTAAACATGATTTTCCTTTCACAAACCCATGTTGACTCTGCCTGATGACCTTGAGCTTATCCAAGTGCTCTGCTATAGCTTCTTTAGTAATAGTTTCTAACATTTTCCCTATGGCAGATGTTGAGCTAACTGGCCTGTAGTTTCCAGCTTTCTGTCTCCCTCCCTTTTTGAATAATAGAGTTACATTTGCTATCTTCCAATCTACTGGAACCTTTCCCATATCTAGGGAGTTTTGGAAAATTACAACCAATTCATCAACTATCTCACTAGCACTTCTTTTAAGACCCTACAAGATGCCCACTGCGATTCCTTTATCTGATTTATGTCAGCCCTCCTCCTCCCACCAATCCAGCTGCAAGATTCCTAACATCTACAGGGGAAGTGAGGGGGTGGGGTGAGGGGGTGGGGCAGGGCCGAGGTCAAAATACAAGGGTCGAATTTAGAAATTCCTGCTTCTGTCCACCTCCATGTCTGAATTTCCACAAAATGTTTCTGCCACTTAATCTGCTCCATACTTTGCAATTGGGATAATGCAGGTTGATCATTGCAACATCCCCAGATAAACATCCTATGTAGCGAGCAAGCATGCTGTTACACATATATTCCTGCCGTTGTTATACAATGAAATTAGCACCAAGTTAACACCAGTATAATGAAATTGCATCATGTTTGTCTATCAGATGGGTGCCAAATTCGCAATGGTCTTAAAACTGTGGTTTGTTTAGAAATGAAGGGAATAACCAACTGATGACACTGAGATTGACACCATTGTTTGTAAGCCAAGGCACTTGGGCATACTTTCCTCTGGTTGTTAACTTTAACAGAAAAGTAGATTTGAATAAGCATATGAACGTCTTCAACTGCCCAAGCCCTGAATTCAAGAATTCCTTCCCTAACCCTCTCTGCCTCTCTTTCTGTCTCTTTCTTTTTTTAAGCCACTGCTTAAAATCTATCTTTTTGACCAGGTTTTTGATCATCTGTCCTAATATTTTGTTATGTGGTTCAGTGTCAAATTTTGTTTTATTATGCACCTATAAAGCACCTTGGGATGCTACACTACATTAAAGGTGCTTTAATAAACACAAATTGTTGTTGTAACTCAATTATGCTGCACTTTTCTTCGAAAGAAGAAAGAATTGAGGGCTGAGAGCTTACTCACCAAGCATGTTCTAACCTTACTTATCAAGAAAGGAGGAAGGAACATGCATTTATATCATGTCCCAAAGTACTTTAATACCCAGTGAAGTACTTTTGAAGTGTGGGCATGTAAAAGTCAGAGTTGTGTCCCAGTCTGAATCTGAACCTACAATGTGAGACCTCTCAAGAAGGCTATGTCACAACTTGGACTTGACGTTTGATGGCAGCCCAATTCAATGTGGTGTCAAGCTGAGTTTAAAAATGGTCAGGGCAAGTTCCTAAACCTCCTGGTCACTTTCTAAACTTAAACAGAATTAATATAGTGTTTGGAGAAAACAATCTCTCAAAAAATTAAAAATCCAATAGCCTTGAGCAGAGCTCTGTACATTAGTTGATGTACTGGCAGTGGCAATGTGATTTGTACCTAGAAAATAATAACTAGTGCAATGTGAGGTCAGCCAAATAATTGGCTAATATGTACTCTAATATCTTACAAAGAAAATATTAACTTAAGCAGTGATCCAATAATTACAGTGAGGTTGATGATGCCACATTCAGTGGATTTTATAGACTATTTACACCTAAGGAATACAACAATGATTAAAATTCTCAGTTTTTTTCCCATGCTAGCATGCTGACTCTAGGTATGAAAGAAACACCAATGTTTATACCTTTATCTTTATGTTTATCCATGCCCTTGGTTTAGACATGCTACTGTTTGCTCTTAAATCTCTTGCAGTATTGGGAAACATATTTGACAAAATACATTGTATTTATAATTGTGTACACTGGAAGTATGGAACATTGCTAGGCTGGCACATGGGACCACAGCCAGCCCTATTATGTTAGAACCATTCCTCATGTCTGTGTTCCTGCCTACCAGGATAGGGTCTTATACAGCTCCCCCAAAATTATTCATATGAATCCAAATATTGCCAGTGGATAGCATCTTATACTTTACCAGTGGAACATTCCCATTTCCCACTTCACTTGTGGGATGAGAAATTCATCTCCGTGTTGAGACCTCGAGTACCAACTCTACGTGCCGCCCCTCCAATGTTGCAGGCAGCTTGCAAAGCATGACTGCTACACCCAAAAAAAACAGGGCAAGCCAATTTTTAGCCCACAGCTCATAAGAGTGAGGTTGGAAGTTTAGGGATGCTGTTGTGCACTGTGCCCAGAGCCACTATGAAGGGGGTTAAGATTACCCAACCTCATCCAACATGCATCCTTAGGGCAAACAGAGAGAGAGGAGATCTTCATCTCAGCAGCCTGGACTATATTTGAATACAGGTACCAGAGCTGAATATATAGCATAGTAACCCAATAGGCAACTCGGTATCACAATGGCTGGGTGTCCTTTATTCCTTCTCACTGTAAAATGATACCGTCAGATACTAGTCTCTGAATATTTAACATTGCTGTATGAAATTTGTTCAGCTGGTATTTACAAGGGCTGTTTAACCCTTTTGCAATATGTGAGTTCCTTAATCCTTTAAAATAGTGGAGGAAGGAATTTAAAACAAATAAATTAAATGTTGCCACATTTGTATCCAGTGTAATTTCCAGCCCTGTGATTTTTCTTTAAGACTTGATATACTTTGTCATACCTCATGCTCGTGGGTTTTCGACTCCTAACAAGGGTTTGATATTTCATAATAACAACTTATATTTATATAATGCCTTTAATGAAATAAAGCTTCCCAAAACGCTTCACAGGATCATTATAGAACAAAGTCTGATACTAAGCCGTATAAGGTCAGATGACCAAAAGCTTTGTCAAAGAGGTAGGTTTTAAGGAGTGTCTTAAAGGACAATGTTTTAATGTTAATGTTTTTATTTTCAACTGTTACACATTGCTGTAAATTAGATAATCCACAGCTACACTTCAGAACAGCTCATTTTAGTTGCAGAATGCAAATTGAATTAAAGTGGATAGAATTCTCCGGATTCTTTCCTTTCCCGGAGCCAGTAAAAAAGAAAAATAACTTTAGTAACCTATTTAACAAAAGGTAATTGAAGCTGTAGCTTTCTTTTCCTGTGATCCATTAATCATAATACTTGTAAAAATAAATAATTATACCTTGAAATAATTTAACAATTCAGTGGAGAATCTCCTTTAATTCATTTGCTCAGCTGGGTTTTCATTGGATAGAAACGATCTCATTACACTCGGCTCATTTTACTACAGTTCTGGGAGCCACAATATTTGAAATATTATGACAAGGCATACAACATGATAAATATCCCAAAACATAACCGGGCAGAGAAAGAGTGAAGGATGAGTCTGCATGGTATTGGTAATCAATGGTGTTGGGATGAGGAAAATAATTGATGCTGGCAAGTGGGAACCTGGGAGTCCAGAAGACAAGTGGCGATAGATTTATACCTTTGAAAGTCACAGCTGGACTCACTTTCCAGTTTCCATCTTCCTTCAAGAAAATCATTGGCCCAGATCTTCCAGCTCCATATTGCCAGAGACCGGATGTATGACCCAAGATGCACGTGGGGACCCCGCACATGCCCTGACTCACTGACCTCTGTAGGAGTTGCCTGGGAAATATCAACTTCCAATGGGAAAGTCCTCTGCTCCCTGGGATCCTGCATGAATGTCTCCAACTCTGAGCTTGAGTCAAAGACTTTGGACAGTTCCATGGTACTTACTTGGATAGTTACCCAGAAAATGTTGGACAGATTAAAACCTAGTCTAATATCTGGGTAACTCCATAACTTGACCACCCCAATCACTCACATTGAACACTTGACTATCTCCCTGAGCCCCCCGACTACACCCCAGCCCCCGCCTAACACCCCGATCCCCTGACCCGACCTGACTACACCCCAACCACCCGACTATCCCTTCTAACCCGCGGACCACCCCCTGACCCAAGCACTCTACACCCACGACCACCAGACTACCCCGTGGCCCCATGACTACCCCACTGAACCGACCACACCACCCCACCTAGCCACCCAACTACCCTCCCCGACCCAAACTGACTAATCCCTGACCTAACTACACCTTCCAGTCTGACCAGACTACCTCGCAACCCACCTACCACTCACTGAAATACCCACCTACCACCTCGCCCACCAGCCACCCTACCTATCACCTCAACTAACTGCTTACATACCCAACTACTACTTCACCCACCTGCTGCCTCACCCAACTACCATCTCACCTACTTGCCAACTTACCCACCTATCACGTAATCCACCTGCCACCTCACTCACCTACCATCTTACCTACTTGCTACCCTACCCATCTACCACCTCACCTAGCCTACCAACCAACCAACTTATCTGACCCACCCTAGCCAATTACTTCACCTACCTACCCACCTGACCATCATACCCATTTGCTCATTCATCCACTCACTAATTCATGCACTCACTAATTCACCCGCTCACTAACATTCACACTGGACCTTTAAACGTACCATATGGCAGCTAGTGCCATAAAAAGGGAGTGTTTTGTGTCTTCCATCCAACTCTACAGCACTGTGACAGAGTGTCCCGATGGAGGTTGCACTCTGCATTTCTTGTAAAGCCAGGCTCCGAGGACTCAGCAAGAAATTCAGAGCAGGGTTGAGGGATGGAAAAGTTCGAGCAGAGTGGCAATCCCACAATGATTTCCAGTCCTCAGAAGATCTGAGCCGTTATACTTGTGTATTTGTCAGCTCTTATTCACCTCAGAGCAATGCAGAGATGACACAACAGATGCTTTAAAAAAAATCACAGAATTTCTATACACATGTTCACAGCAGGGTGACCAACTCTTGTGGAAGAAATAAGGGACACTTATAAGGGACCATACAAGTGAGGGTGAGTGCTGTCCTGGCTATGGGAGCAGGGGTGGGAGAGGAGGACTGCTGTGCACACTGGGGTGGGGGTGGGGGAGGGGAGGGGTGCTGTCAGACTGTGGGAGCTGGCGGAAGATGGCAGGAGGAGTGCTGTCCAAACTGTGTGAGGGAGGTGCTGTCTACGCTGTGGGAGTGCGGAGTGGGTGGGGGGTGTGGGGTGAGGGGGGGATGTTCTGCAGGCTGTGGGAGCAGTCTGATAGCAGAGTGCAGTTTGCATGCATGAGAATCACAGATCTGAAGTATAAGACAAAGGTCATCCCAGCAGCAAAACACACAGGACACCCACTTCAAACACAGGATGGTCCCATAAAATGAGAAAGGGTTGGTCACCCTGGTTCATAGCTCAGGCTTCCCAGGTCTCTTTGGAAGCTCCTGTTTACTTTTCATCAGAGACTCTACCCAGGCTTAAGCAATCAAGCACAGTGAATATAGATCAGTGAACAGACTAACATAATCAAACATAGATTAATTAAACCATTGAACACTACAATGCTTCTATATAAGACAAGTGATTCAGGAACATGGAAACTTAGGAACAGAAATAAGCCTTTTACCCTGTTCCACTTTTCGATGAAACCTCATAGCTGATCTGCAACCTATTTTGAATGCAAGGTTTTGTAAGATGATTATGCTTAAACTATCTCTTTAATCTAAGGTAAAATGGAGTAATGAAGAGAGTCATGTGAACTGCTATGAGTTCTGCCCAACAACAAGCCTGTGTGGCTTACCATGGAGATGAGGGGCCCAGGTCGTGTGCTATTGAAATGCATGTAACAGGCTTAACACCTGAAAACAAAGGCAGAAGCAGATGTTTTTGTTATTGCAGACTTCTATCTCAGAGACTTTGTACAGAAACAGGCAGAGAGACAACAATGGTTGCAAGCAGCAGGTAAAAGGTTATCTGTGTTAGCTACCAGTTAGAGTGCTGATGAAGCTGGTCCTCTAGTCAAGGAGAGGGAACTGGCAGGAATTTAAGAACTCCGAAAGATTCATGCCAGCTTGGCTGGCGGAAGGAACCATCTGGGTGAGCCATGCTGCTGTCGGTTGGTTTGGGATTTCTTTTAAGGTTGAGGGAAGGGACCTTCAATGGTCACTGGACATTACCACTCAGCAAAAGCCCATTGGGGTAATTTTCATGTTACAACATTAATAAGGGTGAGGGAGGGGGGAGGAGGTGGGGGGAGAGGGAGGGGGGAGGGGGTGGGGGGAGAGGGAGGGGTGAGAGGGTGGGGGGAGAGGGAGGGGGAGGGGGTGGGGGGAGAGGGAGGGGGGAGAGGGTGGGGGGAGAGGGAGGAGGGAGGGGGTGGGGAGAGGGAGGGGGTTTGGGGGAGAGGGAGGGGGAGAGGGAGGGGGTGGGGAGGGAGAGGGAGGGGGTGGGGAGGGAGGGAGAGGGAGGGGGTGGGGAGGAAGAGGGAGGGGGGTGGGGGAGGGAGAGGGAGGGGGGTGGGGGGGAGGGGTGGGAGGTGGGGAGAGGGAGGGAGAGGGAGAGGGAGGGTGGTGGGGAGGGGGGAGGGTGGTGGGGAGGGGGAGGGGGTGGGGAGGGAGGGGGTGGGGAGGGAGGGGGTTGGGAGGGGGAGGGGGAGTGGGGAGGGGAGGGGGTGGGGGAGTGGGGAGGGGGTGGGGGAGTGGGGAGGGGGTGGGGGGTGGGTAGGGGGAAGAGGGAGGGGGAGAGGGGGTTGGGGAGAGAGAGAGGGTGTGGGGGGGAGGGGGAGAGGGAGGGGTGGGGGGAGGGGTTTGGAGGGGGTGGGGGGTGATGGGGGATGGTGGGGGCAGCCCTTTTTAATGTCAAGACCGACTTTTCTACAGGATTGTTGGGGAGGGCATCAATATGTGCCCCCCCTTCCCCCCCTCACCCCACCTCCCACTGCCATAAAATTCACTCCTGGGATTTTAGTGCCAACTCGTGTTACTAAGGCAATAAGTTACATTACTTCAAAATGGCACCATATCCACAAACATTCACTCCCTCCACCACCAAAGCACAGTAGCAGCAGTGTGTACCATCTATAAGATGCACTCCAGGAATTCACCAAGGCTCCTTCAACAGCACCTTCCAAACCCATGACCACGACCACCTAGAAGCACAAGGACAAGGAAGTTCCCTTCCAAGTCACTCACCATCCTGACTTGGAAATATATCGCCGTTCCTTCACTGTCACTGCCTCAAAATCCCGGAACTCCCTCCCTAACAGCACTGTGGGTGTAACTACACAACATGGACTGCAGCGGTTCAAAAAGGCAGCTCACCACCACCTTCTCAAGGGCAACTGGGGATGGGCAATAAATGCTGGCCTAGCCAGCGATGCCCACATCCTGTGAATGAATAAGGAAAAAAAAATGTAGAAATTACTGGGCATTATTTTGGAAGTGCACTCTATATTTTAGTATAATGATAACGTGAACATAATTTTTTACATTCAAGATGACTTAATACGCCATTTGCTAACCAAAGAACATAGCTGAAGGGTCAGGGCTTAAAGGGGCAGAGATGTCAAAAAGTCAAAAAGAGCAAAAGAAGTGATAAAGGTAATTAATAATTACTTGTTTGATGTCACCAAATGTGCTACATGAGTTAAGTCCAATTGACATCAGCAGCATATTTTCCAGGTTACAAAATGCATCTCAGACCTCAAGTATCATATCAAGTGTGGATATAAAATAAGCTCTCAGTGGTTATTTACCAGCCGGATTCCATTGCTTTCACAGATTGTGGTATTTTCATATACGTTATTGTTCCAACACATAAAAAATGTTGACCTAATAGGAAAAAAGTAACTAAACTATGAAGAAACTGCTGCAGAGAATAATGCGCCCGGAGGTCAGGCAGTTGCTGTTAATCCACAACAGCCGTAATGAAACTATTTAGTTGTGCAACTAGAGATTGTGTTGTAGTTTCTACTCTTAGGCTTAGGTATTCCATGATTTGACAACAATTTATGGCAGCTTTGCGTATGCCTATGAAACCCATTTGCCCACAATTTAACAGAGGTATTAACGGAAATAAGTTTAATAGTTAAAGTAAATGAGATAAAATAGCAGATAAAGGACAAAGGAAAAAATCTGAGGACGAAAAGAAGCTACAATTAGGAATATTGATAAGATGGTGAAATAGACAAAGCAACAGACGGAATTCAATGTAAATAATTGTGAGGTGACACGCTTTAGGAGAAAAAAATTGAATTAATAATTATAATTTGAATGGGGAAAGGTTGGGTGACAGAGAGCAGCAGAAGGATTTTGGCATTCAGGTATGAAGACATTAAAAGCAGAGGATAAGACCATGAGAAAATGGAAATGGAATAATAGGTTTCACAAGGTATAGAGTACAGAATGTATTGGTGCAGTTTTATGGTCCATGCTATAGGAAGGATGTTGAGAAAATATAAAGGACACAGAGTGGATTCACTGTGATGCCTCTTGGTATGAGCAAGTACAAATGCAAAGATAGACTTGAACAATTGGGATGTTTTCACCAAAACACAAATAAGACACCAAAGTGGCTTCAACCTCACTCTCAGCAAGAAACTTTCACCTGCACATGTAATATTCCCATATACACACCAGTTATTATTTCCTCTCTCTGAAGGACACGAGTCAACACCAATCAGTGCTGAATTAATGGAGAGTTTTGTGCCATGGATTTGTACCCATTATTAAAGAGATTCAGACCATTCAAACTTTGTTCTCTTGGAAAGTTTATAGTCAAAAGAGGCAGGAGCCTTTCATCCCCATCTGTCTGATTTGGAGTTGGACTCAAATTTCAAGCTGTAAGTTGTTCACAAAAAATGTATACTGTGTAGTGTCTACATAATGCAGAATAGTGAAATACTCAGTGGTTTACATAAATAAGGAACAGCTTATCGTTTAAGAGTGGTGAAGGCTGAAGGCGAAAGCCTGGTTAATGTCCAGATACGTAAAGATATAAGTGACTTTTAAAGGAAAGTAATATAGGGCGGAATTTTCTGTGTCTGTTGGAGTTGGGTGGTATGGCGGGCATGAGTGGACAGTATGGCGAGTAGGCCAAAGATCGCTTTCACGCTGTCACAGAATCATAGAATCACAGTGCAGAAGAGGCCCTTCAGCCCATCAAGTCTGCACCGACACGTGAGAAACACCTGACCTAACTACCTAATCCCATTTACCAGCACTTGGCCCATAGCCTTGAATGTTATGATGTGCCAAGTGCTCATCCAGGTACTTTTTAAAGGATGTGAGGCAACCCGCCTCCACCACCCTCCCAGGCAGCGCATTCCAGACCATCACCACCCTCTGGGTAAAAAAGTTTTTCCTCACATCCCCTCTAAACTTCCTGCCCCTCACCTTGAACTTATGTCCCCTCATGACTGACCCTTCAACTAAGGTCAACAGCTGCTCCATATCCACCCTGTCGTGAAACACATTTGCAGCCATCCGCTCCATTGACAATAGCGGGCCGTGTTTCCCACTGCCAGACGTCGGGAACTTAATTGTAGTACATCTGCATATCATTATAAGCCCAGCTTGCTGTAATCATTCTCCCCACGCTGGATTGTCCAAGCATGTCGGCGTGATTGCACACCAATGTGTTTCACAACTGAACATAAGCAACATACACCTGGCAAGCTGCACTTCATTCGGGACTTTGAGGCTTGTTTGCCTACCTTGCTTTGGGCAGCACTTGTGGTCATCAGCGTCAGGCTTCACAGGCAGCACCACATCACTGTTAGGGGTCTCACAGGCAGGCCTTGGCTTACGAGACCAGCCATAAGGTGGGTGTGGCTTTTCAACAGCTGCAGGGCTATGGCTTGCATGGAGAAGAGGCTGAGGATCTAGGGCATTACTGCGGAAGGGGGGTATCCCAGGGTGAGTGTAGGGACACATGTTGACCTGTGGAAGTGGCCTCAAGAGGGTGTGAGATGAGGAGGCAGCCTCCAGAGGAGATGAGTCCAGATGGAGCTGTGAGGGTGTGAGTGAGAGAGTGAGTGGTGATGTCCCTTGAGCTGGCAGTGAGTGAGATGCCAGTGAATGTGTGATGGGCTTGTGAGTGTGTGAGTTTAGAGCGATGAGATGGTTGCCTTACCCTAGCAGCACGGATGAGATCATTCATCCTCTTTCTGCACTGGATGGCCAACCTCTTCTGTGCAGCATTGGCACTGACCACCACTGCCACTGCCTCCCTAACCAGAGTGGTGACACTGATGGGCCTCCTGCGGCCAGTGTGTGCATAGAGGATATCACGGCAGGCTCCAATGGTGTCCAGAAGGCATCCCAGGGAGGCATTACTGAATCAGGGGCTTGCAGTCTCCTTGCCTTTCACGACCATGTCTTCTGTGCAGCAGTCCTGAGCTGGAAGCACTGAGACGTGTGTGCGCTGCTGCACTTTAAATATGGCGCCTGGTGTGAGGAAGCGGCAAGGTGACGGTGTGGTGAATTGGAGGCTGCCCACCAGTGAAACAATGTGTTTCCCAGGAATGTAGGGTTAATGAGGTGGGATTGGAACAATACAGTGCGAAAACTACCAATGCGGCCAGCCGGTGAAACATCCATTTTCCTGCACACTACAGCAAATCTGTGCAAATCTGGGGCAATTCTGCCCGTAGTTTTGGCAGATGTGCTGTTTTAATTTCTGAGTGTCAGGCTAACATTCCTCCTTCAGCCAACCACAAACAGATTGACTGATCTTTGATTCGTTTGCTGTTCTTTTTGTGTTACTGACTGCAGTTAATCAATGGATTGCAAAGCGCGAAAGAAATCCTGCTGTTGTGAAGAGTTTTCCATAAATGCAAACTCATTCTTTCTTCCTTTTATTCAACATTTCAGCTTTGACTGAATTTGGAAATTCATGGTCTGAGTAATCGCAAGTGTGAAACTGCATTTGTAACCCCAAAACTCTTCATTGAGAATTATATAGTGCAGTACTTCAACACAGAGGACCACTTTGAAGAAGAGTGCAGTAGGTTTTGGTGTATAACATGATCAAAATATCATTATAGCCATGAAATGCAGAGTATCTCATGAAGACGAATGGGCTCTAGTTTTCAATCACAAATGAGCCAAGCAAAATTACTGAGAAATTGACACATTTTGGACTCCCAGCAATCCTAATACTTGGATTGGAGACCAATTTGGTGTAAAATAGACTATCTCCAAAATACACTAGTCTTTAGTAAAGTTATTAGTTCAGGATATTTTGGATACAACTGGGGGGTGGGGTGAAATTTAACCCCCAGGAAGTAAAAATGTGAAAAATCTCAAATCTGTATCCAACTAGCTTCAAACCTGCCCACCTCTTGTATTAGTGGAGATGAAGCAGGGGGCACATGATTCCCCGCCCCCCCCTCCCGTGCAGACAGGCCCCTCATTTAAATATTCCAATGAGAGTGTGTACCTAAGATTATATTTGTGTTCCAGAGCTCAATGCTGGCCGTCCGAATTTTCCAGGCAGGATACCCAATAGCTGGATAAAGGCGAAGTCTACTCCGTGGAAGGGGTATACGCTTTTCTAGCACTGCATGTGGGCCACAAGGAGCCAGAGTCCATTCCCATGGCCTTGAACACCAACCCCTCCCCCATGGAAGTCAGCAATCACACCTCCCTTCCTCATGATCAGTGACTGCCCCCACCCCCAGTATCCTGCAACCAATCCCCGATCTTCCAAATCTCCCTGCACCTGCTCCAGCCTCCCAAAAAATACTCTGACTAGCGTAAAACCTGCTCCTTTGCTTTGACCTCTTCTGCAGCATTCCCTACCCAACAGGCAAACAAGCCTGTCAAACAGGCTGACTTCAGGGTGGGAATCAGTTAAAAAAAACACATAGGCCGTGGAATTAAAATTCCACAACGTATGGGGTTACCTGGACTTCTGAGTTTCCCAAACATAACTTCTCCCTGCCACATGGAAATCCTGCCCCAGGAAATATTGGCGCCTATGTGTATATAATTGTTATGACCGAGTGATGACTGGTACCAGGACTTACCACAAGAACATAAGAAGAACACAAGAAATAGGAGCAGGAGTAGGCCTTACGGCCATTTGAGCCTGCTCGGCCAATCAACATGATCATGGCTGATCTTGGGCTTCAACTCCATTTCCCTACCCATTCCCCTTTTCCCTTGATCCCCCAAGAGACTAAAAGTCTGTCTATCCCATCCTCAAATGTATTTAATGGTGGAATATCCACAGCCCTCTAGGGCAGGGAATTCCAAAGATTCACAACACTTTGAGTGAAGTAATTTCTCCTCACCTCAGTCCTAAATGATCGGCCTCTTGTCCTGAGACTGTATCGCCACGTTTTAGATTCCCCGACCAGCAGAAGCAGTCTTGCAGCGTAAACCCTATCAAGCCCCTTCAGAATTTTGTACGTTTCAATGAGATCTTCTCACATTCTTCTAAATTCCAGAGAATATAGGCCAAATTTGCTCAGCGTCTCATCATAGGACAGCCCCCTCAAACCAGGGACCTTTCTTTCCTGCTCCTTGATTTATTGTAATAGGGCTTTTTGAAATTTATAAGGATGAAGGTGTCAATTCAGTGTCAGTACTTAACTGTTTATGTGTTGATTGCAAAAAACTCAGTCTGACAGGCTTTCTTGAGTTTTAAACACAAAGGGGTTAGTTTTTATTGAGCTAAAAAAACCTCCCAAGTAACATTATAAAAGATATTTAAAAAGGTAAACACACACCCCAACCTTCACAACACAATCACAAGCATGCAAAATTATTAGTTATACAATAGATGAGGTTAAATTTTGACCAAATTAAGATACAATGATAAAAGGCCAAAAAAAATTAGAGTTTTCACTGATTATGAGTCCTTTGCTGTTGTTCATGGCTGAAGCAGCTCTTTAATCAGTGGTCCTGTTTTTTTCCCCAGGAAATGCTGCTTTGGGATTTTGAAGTCTCCTTCAGAATTTTCCTGTATGTTGACCCCAGTACAATATAAGGAGGCAGAGTTCCTTTCAATTGGATTTCTCTATCTCTATGATGTATTCCAAAATCTAAGAGGGATAGGGCTCTGAACTTGAGACAGAAGGGAGCGAGATGGTGCATTTGCAGACTTCTTCTTCTGTCTGTTTCAATTATAAGCAACATCCAAGCTTATAATTGCCGCTTTTCACAAGGAGGTTTTGGTCATGTGACAGCTGCAATTGCTACAAAATGAAGGATGATCCATGTTAACGAAAGCTTTGAGCTCCTATTACAAGGTTACCAAGATGCCATTGAAACACATAGGGGTGTGTTTCTCCTTGCACAACAAGCTTTGTTAGTTCTTCATCGTTCCTGGTAGATTCTGGGGTCATTGCCCTTATGTTTTGAGTGACAGGTGCAAGTTGCAGTCTGGGTAGCAGCTGGCAGATTACAGTGGTGTAGCAAGGTTGGTAGACCTTGTAATCTGGTTTGTGACATAATACAGACACTAGACCTGTTATGAGCTTAATCAAGGGAGCTAACATCTGTTCTGGGTGACACCAGGGTCGCTTCAATAGCATCAAAATCAATATAGCATGTCATGGCCAGCAGGTCATAGCCCCAAATTACTTATGGTCATACTGAACTATTGAGTAAGACGTGTTTTTTTAAAAAGGACAGACAAACAAAAGCTGGCTAAGACTGTAAAGTAACCACTTGCTGCAAAATTCCTATGTGGATTACATTTAACCAACTAGTCAGTTCTGTTGAAGGGTCATGAGGACTCGAAACATCAACTTTGTTCTTCTCCTCCGATGCTGCCAGACCTGCTGAGTTTTTCCAGGTATTTCTGTTTTTGTTTTAGTCCAGAGAGAATGGAATGTCACAACTAAAAAGGTGTCAAGACCTACTTCAGACAGAGACACTTCAAAGAAAGAGATGCAATGTGAAAACTGAACTGTAATCTCCTGTGGTTGTGAAGATAATAGAAACTAATTACCATTTCAGCAGGAACCATCTCCTGTTGAGTTATATCCCAGGCTGTGGACATGATCTGAGTAGAAAAGAAGCAGGTTCTGGGTGAAAGACATGTTTTTTTCCCTTTCCAGGAATAAACAAAAAAAGGGATTAAAAAGCCAGTTGCTGGTCTGTGTGCCAGACTGGTGCTCTAGTGTGTGCTAAGTTAGTGTGTATGCTGTGAGGGTCACAGCTAAAGAACATCAACTAGGCATCCCTGCAGCTGCAAGTAAAAACCTCTCTTTCTCTCTGGAGGAAAGTCACAAGTCAGCAAAGCCACAGTCGAAAAGGAAACAGGACAACTCCTTTCAGCTAATCTGCAGAACCAAGAATCTCCAAACCAATTGCACAACTGCTAAAGTCCGCTCTGCCGGAATCACCCACATTAACGGCCACAACATTTCACTCCTCATGGACAAGCCAAAGACTGGTTTGTATATCTTTTTTAACTTTTATTTTTGGACTCACTTCTCATTTCCAATCTGTGTGTTTGTGTGTTGCACTTTTATTATATTTTTCTTGCATTTTAGGGCAGAATCTTCTGGTCGGTGTGCCAGGGCAGGCCCCGGATGCCAGCGCGTAAAATGATGCGTAGTGACATCGGGCGTGCATCCTGATGTCATCGCACATCATTCCAATTTTTAGTCTGACGGGCGTGCACCAGAGTTGGCAGTGCACCTGCTGAACTGTCAAAAACCTATTAAGGCCATTAATAATCTAATTAACTAATTGAACAGGGCTGCCCGTTGTACTTTAAGATTGGCAGGCAGTTGAAGAGCCCAGGCAGCCTTCACAGTTTTCATGGGGGAGAAATTTCTCCCCATCGGATGGGCTGATGAGGAGTGGGCACGGGCGCGGGTGGGTGCAGAGCCGATTGCCACCCACAATTGGCTGCACGCCCCCATTTTACATGGGTGGGCCTATTAAGACCCCCTCAGCATGATGATTACCCAGTAGCGCTCGGCGCACGGCACTGCCTCAGGGAAATTAAGTTGAATTAAAAAAAGTTAAAAACCATTTACACAGGTCCCCTAATGTGACAGTGTCACATGAGCTGGGACATGTTTGTGAATTTTCATGAAAATTTTTATTGAATTAATAAAACTTTCATGAAAGCTCATCCTGCCCGTGGATGAGGTTTCATGGACAGAATCTTCTGTTCACTGTGCAGGGCCGGGCCCTGCTCAATGACGCGTAAAACGACGCACGGTGACATCGGGAATCGTTGTTGCCCTTGCTGCCAACCCCATGGCCCCATCTCCCTGCAACCCCCACCCTGTGTGAACCCCCTCCGCACCCCACTTATGTTTTTCCTGGGTTGCTCCATGATCCTGGGACTCTGGCAGCTGTTGTTCCAGCAGCAGCCATGGCCTCCACTGGCATTGCTGAGTGCAAAAGCTGCCAGCCTCTGATTGGCCGGCAGCTCTTGGCAGGTGGGACGTCCTGCATCCTCCCCCCACCCGCACAAGTAGTGCCGAGTGCTACCGGCCGTGCGTTACGCTGGGCGGGCCTTAATTGGCCCACCCACGTAAAATGGTGGCACGCAGCTGATCGTGGATGGCAATCAGCTCCACGCCTGTCCACGCCCGCTCCTGCCTGTCCACGCCCGCTCCCGCCTGTCCACGCCCGCTCCCGACCAGCCTGCCCGACCGGGAGAAAATTCTCCCCTTAGTAACCGATAAACTTATTCTTTCTTTAACTCAAGAAAGCCTGGTTAAATTGGTTCCTTTTAAAACGTTAATATATTTGGACTGGGAAAATGTATCCGCAAGGGAATGGATCTTTTTTAAATTAACCTTGTTACAACCAACCGAAGGGATTGAATGAAGAAGGGGAGCCAGTTCATCCCTCCTCACCCGGGAGCATAACAATTTGGGCGGAACCTCACTCAGGGACCAGTCGTAACAGGTGTCAGATGTATTTCTGTTGCTTAAGAACATAAAAACATATGGAATAGGAGAAGGAGGAGACTGTACTGCCTTTTGAACCATTCAATATGATCATGGCTGATCTTCAGTTTCAATTCCATGTTCGTGCCTGCTCCTGATATCCCTTAATTCCCTGGGAGACCAAAAAAATCTCAGCCTTAATTATATTCAATTATGGAGCTTCCATAGTCCTCTGGGGTAGAGAATTCCAAAGATTTACAACCTTTTGAATGGAGAAATTCCTCCTCATCTCAGTTCTAAATTATTGTCCCCTTAACTTGAGGCTATTCTACCCGGTGTTCCAGATTATCCACCCAGGGTAAACAACCTCTCCATGTTCACCCTGTCAAACCCCTTAAAAACCTTGTGTGTTTCAATGTGACCATCTTATTCTTCTAAATTGCAGAGAGTATAGAAATAGACTTGAAATACAGAATATAGAAAATATGTTGTTTGTGTATGGGGGGGTTGAACCCCTAAATTGGACTATCTCGCTCCTGTTTTTTGCCTGAAAGCAGGTGCAGGAAGGTCCAATTCCATTACCATAATTCTTTGAGGCCATGGATCTGACACTAGCTTCAAAGTAATAAAATCTAAAGAAATTAAATGAACTTTGATTCCTTGAAAAATTATAAGTTTCCCAGTGTGGTTTGAATGTTGAAAAGTTGAGAGGTAACCATTTGTTGTCATGTTGAACATTATAGACTCTTTTTTAGAAACAGAATCAAAATCAATCAATTAAACTAAAAATCAGAGTGGGTGACAGCCCCTGGTGGGCACTGTAATTAAAACAAAAATGTGAAAGAAAACTTACAAAATCAAATCAAAATGTCATTACCGGCGGCAATGATGCACCCCAGCCCCCACGGTGCCCACCAGTCACATAAGGCCTCTAATATTGAATGTTGTATGTGTCTTATTACCCTAGACCAATTTTCAAGTAGTGGATGGCCTTGTAATATGGTTTGAACCATATTTTCAACTTGAAAGTGGTGTAAGAAAATGGTTGTAAACATCATTCCTAAAACTTGATAGCTCATGAGATGGATAATGCAGCCTCTGGTTTGCTGTGCAAAATTTTATAATCAGAATTTCAGATTTCGGGATCCAAAATTACAAATTAGGTCAAAAATGGATTTCTGCCGCCTAGGTTGCACTGAGGGATATGAAGCCTAAATTAAACCTGCCAGCAAGATACAAGATTTGAACATTGACACTGGTTTGAGGGCCTCAGCATATGAAATGCAGATTTATTCCTAAGTTTGTCCCAAGTCAATAAATATAAGATAAATGGATAACAGAAGAGAGTTACAATGTTGGAATTCAATTGAATAGCCCTTAGGGCATCATAAAATTCAAGAACAAAGATAGAGTGGTTCATTGAATGTATGCAAAGCCCTGAAGTTGAGTTACAGTCTTAAAGCAATGTACTCTAGGATAAGGTTCCACAGTGGCTCTATCCTACATTTTCCTTGACAGTTTTACAGTCCAATATCAAATTCTGCATTTACTTAACTGGCTGGAACATGAGGGCTGGAAAATTCCTGACTTCACTAACTTTAGCAAAAAGAATAGACATGGTTAGAATATATCTTTTGTGTGCAATTATGGACAGGGATGAGAAAGAACTGAAATACTTGTTTTTTCACTTACTTTTCGTAATCAGTGCTTTTAGAAAAGGAAGATATATGTGTCTCTCAACCCCTGAATCAATTTGATTAACCAGCAGCAAGCTTTAATGGGTTTAAATAAAGAGGATTATTTATTCACACATTCATCCTGAAAGTCTAACAGTACATCACTCACATGGCACACAATCGAGGAAAAATACAGTTAAAGAGAACGGTGCACTTTTACAAATCGTAAACAAAAGGATAGATCATAATTCATGTGTTTTTCTCACCTTAGGAAGAAGCATACGTTGCAGGTCCGGTGAAGAAGGTGTTTTCACTCCTGAACGGTAGTCTAGGTGGATTCAATAGCCGGAGTTGTATATCAGGATTATTGCAGGATTCTCTCAGAGATGGATTTCCAGTTGGTCATAAAGTTAGTTACTAGTAGTCTTCTTACCAGGAGCTCAATTTTCTGTATTGGTGGACTTGAAAAGGAACTGACCTTAAGATATTGCAGTATCCAGTTTTTAAAGGTATAGATGTTGCTGCCCTTTCTGTCTCTGCAGTTGTTGTTGTTTGCAGATTGACCAGTTTCCCCCTGGTTCTTGGGTAATAAGATTCATTATCTATAGCCAGTCTTAGTCACATGATTAACACTTCTATTGACCACCCAGAATGATTTGCAGTTAGGAGCTATTGCTACATGATGGTGAATCATTGAGAGTTATTAACAATTACTTATGATGAACTGTTTTCTGTACAGGTCTCTTGCTCAGTTTTGAGCCCAGGGATAGGGGGTTGGATCTACATTTATTGGCGGGTGTCTCACACACTGTCTGAAAAAGCAATGAGATAGCTGCACTGGCTATAAGGAGGAAGGCCGGCTGAATCTTCCGCCCATCAGGAAGTTAAGTGGACAGTGATGAGCCATCCTCTAGACTGAGGATCCCGGAAGACGCGTCCCACCTGCCAAGAGCTGCCGGCCAATCAGAGGCCGGCAGATTTTTCACTCAGCAAATCCAGTGGAGGCCATGGCTGCTGCTGGAACAAAAGCTGCCAGAGTCCCAGGATCATGGAGCAACCCAGGAAAAACATAGGTGCTGTTGGCAGTGGGTGGGGGGGGTTCTCACATAGAGGGGGTTGCAGGGAAATGGGCCATGGGGTTGGCAGCAAAGCAGGGTGATGGCTATCAGAGGCCATACCCCTGCCCCAAACCCATGCCCTTGATCAAAGCTATTATCAGTCATGCAGCCCACGCGCCAGCGGCCTTCCTGGAGCTGGGAAGATTGCAGCAGAGGTGGCAAGAGGCCCTTAAGTAGTTGTTAATTGGTCATCTAAGGAACTCAGAACTTACTTCCAATGGAGGCAGGTAGGCATCGGGTATCAGTCCTGACACCATAGAACCACAGAATCATAGAAAAGTTACAGCGTGGGAAGAGGCCATTCAGCTTATTGTGCCTGTGCCAGCCATCAAAAAGAGAAAAAAGGAACTAGCCACTCATCTTTAATCCCACTTTGCAGCACTTGGTTTGTAGCCTTGCAGCTTACAGCACTTCACATGCAGATCCAGGTATCTTTTAAATGGAGTCGAACATTTCAGCCTCAACCACCAATTCAGGCAGTGAATTCCAGACGCTCACCACCCTCTGGGTGAAAAGGTTTTTCTTTCTCCCAATCACCTTAAACCTATGCCCCCTGGTAATTGAACTGTCAGCTAGGGGGGGAAACCAGCTCTTTCCTGTCTACCCTATCTAGGCCCCATATAATTTTGTACACCTCTATTAGGTCACCCTTCAGCCTCCTCTGTTCTAAGGAAAACAACCCCAACCTGTTCAGGCTTTCCTCATAGCTGCAATTTTCGAACCCTGGCAACATTCATGTAAATCTCCTCTGTACTCTCTCCAGAGCAATTCTGTTCTTCCTGCCATGTGGTGACCAGAACTGGACACAAAATTCCAGCTGTGGCCTAACCAGCATTTTATACAATTCCATCATTACATTCCTACTTTTGTATTCTCATCCAATAAAGGAAAGCATTTTATATGCTTTCTTTACCATCTTATCCACCTGTCCTGCTACCTTCATGGACCTGTGGATACGCACTCCAAGGTCTCTCACTTTATCAACCCCTCTCAATATCCTCCTGTTTATTGAGCATTCCCTTGCTTTGTTTGGCCCCTCCATGCCCCCAGTGCATTACTTCACACTTTTCCAACTCACTAAATTTTCAGGCATTCCTGCCTCCTTCCTCCCCTCCTGTCGAATTGAAGGTGTGAATTCCACACATAGTTTTCATCTTGGCATGTCCATTCAATTAGGAAATTTCCAGGGACTTGAGGTAGTCTATGCATAAATTGCAAAAGTCACCTGACCCTAAGCAGCCTTTTAATATCCATTTCAAAAGAAAAGACAGTTCCAGAAAATTCTATACTGATTACAGTCCATGTTTAAAGCTATGAATATAACATGCCTTTTACTCATAGCCATTTTTCACTAAAATTAGTTTGAGTCAATAAAAAATTTTGCTGTATCGTAGAGAAGAGGTTTTTAAAAATGATTTCTTGATGTTGAAGTGGATCTCCTGGTAACATAAATGTTATTTGTATGTCCACTCATTACAGCTCATGTTATGAGTCTACTGCTTGCAGATCACCTTGAAAACTGGCAGCCATATGGGAAATTCAGATGAATGCAGCCAATGGTTTTCCAGCTATTAGGCTGTACTAGTCAGAGAATGGTGGGTGGCACATGTCTAAATCTTCAGTATGTGCTTCTGGTGTGGAAAGCTCCCACCAGCAATGCAAACCTATTGGCACTGACTTTGCAGTCAGCAGTGCATGCCACTAACCTCAAAGAAAGCCACAAAGGTCTAGTGAGTTCTGTGGCTTCTATTTCTCCTATTACAATGTCAATTTTATCCTGATGCCACCTAAAGGGAATCTCTGACATCCAGGAACAGTGAAGTCATCAAGCAGGCTGAGCAGCCAATCAGATAGAAGAATTCTCATAGACAGCAAGCAGGGAAGTAAAAGGTGCTGATCATCTTTCAAGTTGTAATCATTTTATAGAGAACAAAATAAAGGATGGGACGTATACATTGGATTAAAGTAGAAGCTGAAATATCATAAACTTTAAAAAATATTGAACTGTAACTTCCGTGGATTTCCACTCTGCTCCTAGTTACTTATCCTGAAATGCAGCCGTACCTTTCTTGCCCAGCCTGCCGACTTGGGCCTGTAAGGCATTTTGATATTTTGTGTATTCCTGTCATGCCGTAAGGCCTTTCTTTGTCTTGTTTCAATTTGTCTTATCTTTACACTTGTGTTAAAATGTAACCAGATGTGAGGTGGACTAACATCCTGAGCTCAAAACTGCGTGGTAGGAATATGGAGAGTGGAGGACATTGGAAAAAAGGGCAAGAATTCTGACCAAAGACATCAACACCGAGGCTTACACAGAACTTTTTAAAAATAAAGACTGGACAAGGAGATACATGCACACAGACACAGACGTGTCTGGACATGCCACTGAGACGGTAGCTAACCACCAGACACTTCAACATTAAGAAATCATTTTTAAAAACCTCTTCTCTACGATACAGGATTTTTTATTGACTCAAACTAATTTTAGTGAAAAATGGCTATGAGTAAAAGGCATGTTATATTCCCAATTTTAAACACGGACTGTATTCAGTATAGAATTTTCTGGAACTGTCTTTTCTTTTGAAATGGACATTAAAAGGCTGCCTAGGGTCAGGTGACTTTTGCAATTTATGCATGGACTACCTCAAGTCTCTAGAAATTTCCTAATTTTTCGTTTGGCGTGCTAGTGTGCGCCTGACATACTCGAGCGTGAAATGACGATTTCATTTGATGTTGGAGCTGCACGATGTTTCGGTCGGCGGGTAAGCGCGGGAGTTGGCAGTGAGCCCACTGACAATTAACAGGCCTATTAAGGCCATTAAGGTAATAATTAAATGCAATTTTCCTCTGCCTGTCCAACCTTACAGTTAGCGGGCAGGCCAATCAGCCAGGCGGCCTTTGGATTTTTTATGAAACCTCATCCACGGGCGGGATGAGGTTTCCAACAGGAATTAAAAATAAAATGAAAATGTTTAAATCTCATTTATAACATGCCCCTGCTCATGTGCCAGAGTCACATGAGGGCACATGTTTACTTTATTTTTTCAAGTCTTTATTTGTAAAGTTATAAATCTTCAGCTCCCCGAGGCAGCTCTGAGCCTTCAGGGAGCTTTCAGTGCGCACACCCGCGTTCATGTGCAAACTTCCACACTCGCCCTCCTCCCGCCCCCACCCCGCAGCGCTGCAGTGCGTGATTCACACTGGCTGGTCGCTAATTGGCCAGCCAACATGAAATCACAGTCGGGGCCCAATCACAGGCAGCTCCCGGGCCCGTCTGTCTGACGAGATAAAAACCCTGTCCCTGATTACAGAAACTGAATTAGACGATGGCCCCTCGGGTGTGTGAATGGCTTTTCTCCTGCCTCTCACCAAAGAACAGGAAATCATTGCTGGCAGGTACATGGTGACACCCACTGCTGAGGGCAGGAAATGACCACGTGCAGATTGTCTTTGCGTGGCCAGGGCGTGATTGATAATCCAATCGGGTGACTCTATTTAAAACATTACCTTATATGTCATTGGACCAGGGTCAGAAAAGGGTACAAAGCCTCAGATCTGAAGGACACTGGGTCTGCAGCCAGAGAGTGTGACTTGGTCAGTCATGGGAAGTCATGTGGAAGCATTTGTTCAGCTGTCAGATGACCCCAGATTGAGCTTCTGCACTTGGGTCTTACTAAGCAACTGGTGTTGTAGGTATATACTATTGCTTAATGGGTTAATAAAGGTTTTTCACATAAAGTGGAAATTGTATCCATAGTTTGCTTCATGCCTTTGATGCCAAAGTACAGGGTGGGGACCTTAGGGTAGTGAGACTCCCTGGCTTAAAGTCCTGCAGGCCAGGTGAGAAAAATGAAGCACAGTGGGTTCCCGAGACCTTTAGTCGAGTGCAGGAGACTGGGAGGAAAGGGAGATATGTCCCCTTTTTTACAGCACTAGCTGCTGTAAGGCAAGTAGGTTTAAAGGTTCAGCCACGGTTCGAGTGTTCAGTGGGGGCATGAACAGTGGGTAGGGGGTTGGGTGGTCAGAGGGAATGGTTAGTGGAGGGTGGACAGAAGGGGTTGGGTGACCTGTGGGGGGATGGGGAGGGTAGTCATGGGTTGGGTGGGTAGTTGGGGGGGTGTGAGGGGGGGGTGTGCTCCTGTGGGTAATTGGGAGCTAGTCTGGGGGTCCTGTGGGAGGGGTCAGTACTATGGTTACCCAGAAGTTAAAAGTGGTTTTAATTCTTCTGGTTCACTATTAGTGTAAGACAAATGGAACCTTCCAAAGTTTGCGATTTAAATTAGAGTTTCAAAGGTTCCCATTGCAGGGCAATTGCCCAACGGAAGTTTGAATTGCCATGCAATTCTCATGTGGGGACTTCCAGGGCGGTTCACCAGTGCATCTTTGGGGTACCCCAACCCTGCACACGATGCCCTGGATCTCAGAAGTTATGGACCTATATTTTAAAAATGAATGGAATGATACTCCAGATTTCTAAAATTAATTTTTCCGGGCCAGCGCTCATCCACACCCTCTACCAGTGCAGAGACGCACACCTCGGTGGGACCTAGTTTTAGAGTAGCCTCAGGATCACAATCTGGTGAACATATCGCACTGTCTAACCCACAGTAGACAGCAGCAGGGACTTCCCAGCTCCCCAGCGCTTGGAGGGCTGCTGGAGCCCAGAAATCTGCTGATTCCAAGTCAGATGAGGAGCCTCTAGACTCGGTCATGTCACAGTTGCTGGAGCTGCAAAGTCAAGCTCAGGAACATCAGGAAGGGATGTCCGCTACACTCCTCAGGTTGCAAGGCACAATGGAGGAGAAATAGCGCATCCCATGGAAGAGTAGGGTATTCCTAACAACAACTTCCATATGTCCACATTTAACTGTGCATGAGCGGACACCAGAATTTGCCGTTAGTTTCATAGAGTAATGACAGTGAAAGCTGATTCTTTTGGCATCATTATAATAAAACCTGGGCCATCACGTCCCTTTGTCTTCTTACTTCTGGCACCTGGGTTCAAATGCAGCCCCAACTAATGAGGTGAAAGTTTCTTTCTTCTGCCATCTATGAGG
Source organism: Cetorhinus maximus (assembly GCF_964194155.1). Classification (NCBI taxonomy): domain Eukaryota; kingdom Metazoa; phylum Chordata; class Chondrichthyes; order Lamniformes; family Cetorhinidae; genus Cetorhinus; species Cetorhinus maximus. The sequence continues at coordinate 28,601 of NC_135903.1, forward strand.
GTCTAAAGGGAAATCATTTTGGATAGTCTCAACCCATTTACTATTTGGGGATGGTCCAAAGCATAAACCAGGTTGATGCTTGACACACAATAGTCAGGTACTGTTGAGGGAAATGGAGAGATTCACAATGGTGTAATGCTGGTGAAGCTGCGATTGTGATTAAGACATATTTGCTGATGTAGATTTAAGGGCTTCATCTTTGATATGGATTATCCGGTATCTGGCTTGATGCTAGAATGGGATGCAAGGTATAGCATCGCCCCACACCCCAGCAGAAAAACTTCCTCATTTTAGATGTATATAAAAAAAACTGGAGTAAAAATTAAAAGGAAATTTTACAAGATATTAGATTTTGCATAAATTTACTGATGGGTTGTTTGAAATGTGAAGAAATTGAGATATGGGTAATGTGGAGTGTTGAAGTATTTCACAGCTGTTGTTTGAAAGCCTGTCTGAATTTGAGAACTATCTTAGTTAAAAAAAAGAGCACGTGCTCAAAAGAGCGCAGCAATCTCCCTGAGGCACGGAGCTGCCTCAGAGAGATTAAATTTTTAATAAATAAATAAAACAATTATTTAAATATGTCCCTTCATGTGACAGTGTCACATGAGCTGGGACATGTTTGTGAACTTTGCAAAGTTTATTTATTTATTTTATGAAACCTTCAGGAAGCCTCATCCCGCCTGTGATTGAAGTTTCCTGAAAAACATGAAAGCCAATTGGGCTCTTCACCTGCCCGTCAACATTAAGGTTGGATGGGCCGCATTGTTACCAACTTTAATTACTTTTTTAATGGCCTTAATAGGCCGTTGACAGTTTGGTGGGCACACAGCTGCCTCTGGCGCACGCCCACTGAATGAAATATCGAAATGACACGCAATGGCATCGGGACACACGTCCGAAGTCATTGCTTGTCATTTTACGCGTCGGCGTGTAGGGCCCGCCCTGCACATCGATGGCAATATTTTGCCCATAGTAAGTAAACCTTTCCAGGTTTACTTCATAGGAGTGCATTCAGACAAAAATTGACACTGAACCAGACGAGGAGGCATTAGAGCAGGTGAACAAACACTTGGTCAATGAGGCAGATTTCAAGCAGTTTTAGATGAGGAGAGATGGATTGTTTAAGAAGAGAATTACAGAGTTTAGGGCCTGGACAGCTGAAGGGAAAGCTGCCAATGGTGAGTCAAAGGAAGTGCGGGAGTCCTTTGAAAATCATACTCAATTGGCAAGATTTTAACTCATTCAAAAGTCATCCACTTAAGAGTTAAAATCAGACCCAATGGGCACTCTTAGACCAGATACTAGATGGTCTGATGGAATAATGCCGGCCTGGGCATAACTTTCAACTTTCTGCAACATGTACTATATTCGGACAACCTGATGCATTGTGGTCAGTTGGGAAGATTTTGAATATAACAAAACAGGAAATGCTTTCATTGTTCCAACTGATATAATCAGGTACTGCTGGGTTTTAAATATTGTTGTGGAAAAAAATGTCAAGGAGAACAAATTGTTTGGGAGCCTCTAAATTTAATCCCTTCAGGACATTTGATGTATTTTATCATCAACAACTCCAAAAAATATTTAAAATTGTTTTCAAACAAACATTTTTGTCTAGTGGCATTTGTTTTGAGGCTTAAATTAACATGTTGGAGCAATGCACAAAATCATTATCCATACAGCAGAGAACCGTTAAAAAGCTTTAGCCATGATAGCAACTTCTGCTTACAACCTCTGACATTATTAATCAGCTAAACATAATATAGCAGTAACTAGAATAACAGCAAAAAAGCAAATCTGAACTTAACAGTTAGTGCTTTGTACAGACAATCCTTGGGGAGCATTACTGTATAACTACATCCAGACACAAATCATTTGTTCTGAATTATTTTTGTGGTCAGAGGGAAAATTGTTTCATACAGAGCATGTTCAATGGCAAGTTTGCCAACTTATTCCACTGGCCAATAATATATCCTCACAGTTACAAAATGGGGTATATCCGTGTGAGAGAAAATGTAATTTTCTATTTAGAATGGGAATGTTATGCATTAAATGGACTCTTTATGCCCCAGAATCATGATGTTGTCCCCAGGGCTTTCTGCTGTGATACTCAAATTCCAGGATTATAATATCTAGATAATTAATCCATTAGATTTCAGTTTCCTATATACTTCGTTTATTTCAATATGTCATCTATGCAATGTATTATTTTACATGTCTGAAGGCCATGTCAATAACACTACCGGTTCCTTTTTCTCAGAAATTTTCAGCTATGGGACTAAGTCTTCAGATTTGTCTCCATGTTTTTTCCAAGTAAGTTCTAATTCTTACTATCATGTTGTGTGATTATCACAACCTGATGAAGATATACTGCTTGAGGACCAAAATTCTGAATTTTGTTGCAGCAGAACATGAGGTTGTGCTAAAGTTACAGGAAGTTATGAACTCCTGAAACGACAGAAATAAAGAAGTTGCATTTCTATAGCATGTTTCACAGCCTCAATGCTTTACAGCCAATGAAGTACTCTCGAAGTGTTGTCACTGTTAAATCACACAGTAGGTAGCTGGATTGACATACTGCAGAATAATGTGGAATCCCCCTAAAGTGAATTTCCAATACAAATAGCTCACTAGGGAAGATGAAGAAATGGAGGTAAGGGATTAGCTTACACAGAAGGGACAATTTTTCGAATGCACATTCCTGAGAGCACACATTGGAAAATCACAACCTGAGTGCCAGTGATCACCAACACACATACCCTAGTGGATGAAGCTTAGGGTGATATTGGTAAAATCAGCCTGGAAAGAGAAGGTAGTTTGAGCCCTCCCTGCTTTATACTGCATGGCAGGAATCTAATACGAAATGATTGATGGGTGAACTAAAATACCTAATTCTAGCCATAGGCAGAAGCTTTATAAAATTCACAGTTAAATTTCAAGAAGGTGAGTGCAAGTTTTATTACTTGTGTTCAACTGAAGCCCTCCTCAGCAAGGAGTGAGCAATTTTGAAAGAATTAGCATTGACCTGAATAAAACTCTTAACAGCAAAGTTCACCAAACATGTTCAACCCAGGTTGGGTTTCTTGCTTTGATCAGTACTTCTCATTATTAAATGAATAAAAACACAACCCAGTTTTTCCACCACCTGACACCGAGGAGAATTAAGTTTCACATTAAACACCATAAAAGCGACTAATCATAACACATGAAGGAATAACAGGTGAAAAAAACTGTTTAATCATCCTGATAAGCTGGAACTCTATTATTTCTTTGAAATAATACCAAACCCATTTGGCACTGATTAATATTTGTTTTAAAACTGATCTCCTGGTGCTTATATTCAATCTCCTTCAGCTGATAAAGGAAAATATTAAAGAATTTCTTGGAAATTTAATATGTAATTAGTATTTTCCTTCAAGAGATTAGTTGCATTCTTGAGCCTATGACAGTGCAAATCAGGGATGGGCTAAAAGGGCTAAGGGGCATTTTTGTCATTGCATATTTTCACAAATCCTCAAAGCTTTTGCCATTTTCATCACACCCACTTCATCTACTCTAACTATCGAAATTACAGGCAAGCAGATTTGAGACAAAGCAAGGCGTTACCTAAACAACTGCCTTAGGAATATCAAGGTTTCAAATATACATGATGTGTTCCGAAGTTGGTTTGATCTCAGTCAGGGTAGCGGTGCGAGCACTATATGGTTACTTCATGGTCCTTCAGGTACAGAATTGAAGAATTAGCAAGCGTTACTGCTTTTAGTCACTATTCAGTGACCCGTGTTGGAAAGTGCTTGCCCAGAGCCATGTATTATGGGAAAAATTACTTTGCTGAAGAATAGGAACAATGCAAACAGATAGGAATCATACTCCAGCATGAATTACTGAGAGGACAGCAGATAGGAAAATAATACTCGGGAAATTGAATTATGGTATTATTCTACGAATGCTTAAACATTCATTAAAAAATCCCTGACCATGTTAAAGTATTCATACAATAAAGGTAGCATTGCCAATTGAGAGCAGATATCAGGGGTTCTGGAATCCAGATCAAACAGGCCAGCAGAATTGTCAGGCCTACAGAACTCTGTGCCTCCAATTCCTGGTATTTAACAAGGCTCAGCCCTAGAAGCACAACTTAGTATGGTTGTTGTTCTTTACTAAGTAGTTGTAAAGGATCCATGTTGGATAAACAGAGACAAATGATAGGTAGATAGATAGATAGATAGTTGGACAGGCAGATTTACACATATAGGGAGAAGTAAAAAAAAAGAAAGACTTCCATTTATATTGGGCAGAATCTTGCCCTTGGATGGCGGGCGGGCCCCACTGGCTTGGCGACGGGCGGGTAGCCGACCCCCGCCACCAAAACGGGGCCCACCACCATTTTGAGTGGGAGGGCCAATTAAGGCCCGCCCTGTGGCAGCCCCGACGGGAAGCGCTATGTGCTTTCTGTGTGGGGGGAGGGAATCCCCAACTGTCAAAGTGCGCACTGCTCCCTGAGGCAAAGTCCTGTCTCAGGGAGAATAGTGACATTGGTAAAAACTTTAAAAATAGAAACAATAAAAAATTATTAACATGTCCCCCTCATGTGACAATGTCACATGAGATGGGACATGTTAAAAAAGACCACATAAACTTTATTATTTTTGTTCAAAACGCACATGAAACTTCATCCCGCTAGTGGATGAAGTTTCATGTATAATCTGGAGCCCGCTGGGGCTCCTGGCCTGCCTGCCAGCCTTAAGGTTGGCTGGGCAGGTCTTTAATTACTTTAACTAGCCTGTCAATGGCCTCAATTGGTCATTGACAGGTCGGCGGGTGGACAGCTGATTTCGCTGTCTGCCCGCCTTACTAAAAATTTAAATGGCCAGGGATTCCTTCCGACGTCATCCCACGTCATTTTCCCCTTGGCGACCGGGCCCCGCCCCCAAATCGCCGAGGGGAAAATCCTGGCCATAGTGTCTTTCAAGGCCTCAGACCTTAAGGTTGAACAGGCAGCCCTGACAATGACTTTAATTAGTTTATTAATGGCCTTAACAGTTCAGTATCATTTTACACATCAGCGATTCTACCCCAAGTCTCTGGAGTGAGATTTGAATCCACGACTCTCTGACTCAGAGATGAGAATGTTACCAATGAGGCCATTGCTGACACAAGTAGAAGCATGAAACAATTAAAAAACATTAATAGAAAAAATGAATTAAATCAACTAAATAATCATTAATTTAAAAATAAAATGGTTAAATGTGATACCTTTCTAAAAACAATAGCACAGGGTTGTTAACTTTAAGAGAGCAAACCAACCTTCACATATTAGCAGGAGAAAGCAAAAGACTTGATTTTCATAAAACAAATTAATTATTCAATAAAGGGCCACAAAAAGGAATGTACTTATTAAAGCTTTATCATTGAATAGAACATATAACCAAGCCAAAAATAAGTAAGCTTGTCCATTCAGCATTGTCCATGTTTGAGCAGCTTGGAGTGGCACTACAGAGGTATGAAGACCCAGTTATTCTGAACTATGGGGGCTGCAAATCCAGCAGTTTGGATTATGGGGAAAGTAAATTAAATCAGGAAATTCTTCTGCATCAGGAAAGTTAATAACTTAGAAGAGCAAACGTTTTAGTCACAGGCAAGTGAGACTTGTCACTGACGTGAGAATTAATCAACAGGTTTCCAACTGGGGCCCTATACCTCAGGGTGAGAATTTTCCATGACAGAGCTCACAGAGTGAGGTGAATTACACATTGAAACCAAAAAACAGGTTGGTAGCAGAGGACATAGATTTAAGATTTTACAATCAGGTGAGGACGGGTCGAATGGCTCCCCATTTTCCCTCTCCTGGTTTAACCACAGCAGATCTTTTTGTTCACAAGTTCACATACACACACAAATAGATTGCAGAGTGTGGAGGATAGATTAACATATAGAGTTACGATGGGGAGATGGTGAAGTAGTGGTAATGTCACTGGGATAATAGCCTAGAAGTCCAAGCTAATGTTCTGGGGTCATGGGTTCAAATCCCATGGCAACTGGTGGAATTTAACTTCCATTAAAAAAAAACCTGGAATTGAAAGCTAGTCCCAGTAATGATGGCCATAAAACTATCATTGATTGTGGTAAAAACCCATCTGGTTCACTAATGTCCTTTAAGGAATGCAGAAGTTAGGGATACAGGAATTCACCAAGGCTCCTTAGGCAGCACCTTCCAAACCCATGACCACTACCATCTAAATGGACAAGGGTAGCAGATACATGAGAACATCGCTACCTGGAAGTTCCCCTCCAAGTCACTCATCACCCTGACTTGGAAATATATCACCGTTCCTTCACTGTCGCTGGGTCAAAATCCTGGAACCCCCTTTCTAACAGCACTGTGGGTGTACCTACACCACATGGACTACAGCGGCTCAAGAAAACAGTTCACAATCACCCTCCCAAGGGCAACTAGGGATGGGTAATAAATGCTGGCCCAGCCAGTGAAGCCCATGCCCTGTGAATGAATTTTTAAAAGATCTGCCATCCTTACCTCATCTGGCCTACATGTGACTCCAGATCCCCAGTAATGTGGTTGACTTTTAACTGTCCTCTGAAATGGCCTAGTAAGCCACTCAGTTCAAGGGCAATTAAGGATGGGCAACAAATGCTAGCCTTGCCAGTGATGCCCACATCCCATGAAAGAATGAATAAACAAAATCCCTAAAATTAAAGCAGTACACAGCTCTTCAAGGTTAGTAAGTCAGCGGACTTCAGGCCGCACTCGTGGATATGCAGCTTTCACTTGGTGGTGCTGCTGCTTTTGGCATTGAGGTGGTTTAAAGATGTAGACAGGCAATTTTTCTGTTCAGCCAGAGAGAGCAATGTTGGGTTGAGTTGTTTTTAAAATCTCTGTCTGAGGAAAAATTAGCAGACAAGGTTCAAAAGTTGCAAGGTGGATGGAAAGAGCGAGAGAGAGGAGATCGAGGGAAGGGGCCCACTTGGCGTCTTGTTTCTTCAGTGTCTCAGTTGTGTGTCATGTTCTGCAGAGGAAGCAAGTGCTTAAACACACAAAGGGTTGGCTTGTCACATGGCCTCTCTCCAACTGCCCAAGGATCCCAATATGGTCTTGGGTAGTGTATTCTAATTGTAACTTGATTAGATCATGGTTGGGAATTCTTCTCTCAGCCCGGGTCTCATTGTCCAGGTAATTACGTCAAATGGTTTGCCTCCACCCAGTTGAGTGGCCAGGTGATTGTCTGGAAACCTTGCTAATGGAATAGGAAATGGCCTCCATCCATCTATTTCAAAGCAATTGTTCCTTGTGCAGCTTTGCAAATAGGTTGTTTCCATTTCAACGGATTGTGGAATGTAGGAGGTATGGTGTTGTATATGTGCAGCCATCTTTGACTGTGATCCCAAGTCACTGGAATGTAGCTTTAACCTCTTTTCAAAAAAAAAAATCCATTAGGTGTTTCCAGATGGTAAATTCAAAATATCAATTTTTGAAATAAAGTATGGTTTCACAACAAAGATAATTGGCGAATAAATCCAAGGTGGGGAAGATAAGTATTTTTTTTTACACAGGTTGGTACGATCTGGAATGCATTGCATGATAAGATGATGAGGGCAGATTTATTGAAAAGGAAAACAATTGCAGGGCTAAGGGGAAAGATGAAAGGGCAGGGGAATTGAATTAATTGGTTGGTATCTCTTTCATGCAGATGGCACAGACACAATGGGCGAAATGACCTCCTTCTGTGCTCTATCATTTGATAAAACTTTAAGTGTTCAATGTCAATAGAAGTGAATAATATTTTATTTTTCCGCAGCTGAAAATTCACTCGAGAGTCAATTGCTTTGTTTGCTTTGAGTTTCTGAAGAAGGGGAGAAGATTTAGCTCCAAAACTAATCCTCTCAAGGATCTGTATGAATTAAAGGGGCAGCACCTTCTCTTCAATATTAATAGGCTGGTCTGTTTATAATCATGGAACACAACAGCATGAGCTGTAATGTTACATGTACCTCTGATTGAAAACCTGAAAGTGTGCCTCCCAGAAGTTTTGTTCCAATGATAATCCTCCCTTTCAAAAATATACATACTAAATGCTTAACATGGATCAAAGGCTCAAACTTGTTCTGTATGAAGAATGTGTGGCCTCCTGACCCACTGGCCTCCGGGAAATAGAGTCCCAGGAAGAAAATAAAGTTTTAGAAGAAAATGAAAGCCAGACCCAAAGAATCTTTGTTTCGTTTCTGGTCCAAGCCTTTCTTCTTTTAAGCAGCGCTACTGCCCTTCCCCCCGCACCCCTAGTGTTTTGTCCTGGTGCCAATACAGAGAAACTTCCTGTTTTAGTTTACATTGACAAACATGCATCCCAATTATGTCAAGCATTTTTCACATAGTTGCAGTCAACCCACATGTTAGTAATAGAAAGCTGTGCTACCTCTGTATGAGTCTGCCCACATGTAACCAATCTGAGCAATAGAGCTGGCTAAACTTTTTTAAACTCCTCAACTTTTTAGTTAAAACAAAACTCAGTATGCTACCCCTTTATAGAGCTAAATGTGAACTTAGACAGAGAATGTATAGCAACTGCACCAGCCTGTGAATAACTAAGAGAAGTTGGGCCTATAGCTTTCTTGGGTTCTATAGGGTTCTCCTGACTGAAAACAGTGTCGAATAGGAAATGTGGGCTTATAGAGCCTGCTTTCCTGTTTATTTAAATTGATGAAGCTGCCTGTCGTCCTTGCCGGAAACTCTGGGAAATCAACCCTATTGTTCCAGCTGGGCTACCTTCATTGGAACAGATTGGATCCTGAGGAAAGGGCCACCTGAAAGGCTAACCTGCTCCTTCTTCTTTTCCAACTTCCTGTGCTGCCTTCGTGGATGCTTTTATGTTTTTTTAAAATTTTACTACACACAAAGATTATTGGTACAGCATTATACTGGTACCAGAATATTAACATAACAGTCTGAGTAGATAATGCGGGAGGGTTTGTTTTTCGAGTGAGCCCATTGTGTCTCTGTACTGCGTTGCACTGAATCAGACTCAGTAACAATTCTGGCCCTGAGGATTGTTAATTTTAAACTGGACTGACTCAGAATCCAATAGAGATTATAGACTACTCATATCATCAGCTCGAGGTCCTGCTTCAATGGATATTGATGTGATATTCCAGAAAGCAAGTTGGCAAAGGACAGGAGCCAATCTTTACTCAGTCTTAAATTTATTTGCAGAGTGAGACATTGCAAACATATACCTCCTAATTCAACCATCCACAGTTTCAATGCAGTTCTCTTTTTTATGTCCTCAAGTCAAACTACAATTAATTTACAAATAATTAAACACAGTTGACACACAATTAACAATTGGGCCCAGCCTAAGCTCCAATGACTAGTGTATATTTTATATTAAATTACCACTTACATTTTCTATCTCTCTCACTCTCCGCAGGAGGAATGGGTATATGCAGAAAGGAAAATGGATTTGTGACCGAAGAAAGTGTGCATGACAATTTTAAAGAATTTACTTGCTGGGCTTAAAGGTGATTTTGCAATTTAAGTTTTCTCACATTATGTTAAGTGTTGTAAAAGCCTTTTCAAGATAGCACCGACGGTCCAAAGGAACACCAATCAAAATGTGAAGCACTTCTCAAATGAATCATAGTTACACTCAATGAAAGAGAGTGATGTGGTTTTCTGCTTAACGCTTTTGGAAGAGGATTCTCAGCATTAAATGTCAGGAAAATACAATAATTTTCATAATGTTATTGGAATTTATTGTAAAGTAGAGTAATAGTGGGGTCTACGGCCAGAATTTTCCCGTTGGCATTCAGGGGGGGGCCTCACACGCCCAGGTATAAAATGATGCACGGTGATGTCGGGCGAGCATCCCACCACTTGCCATCGCGATATTTCGTTGGGCGGGCATGCGATGATCTCCAATGTGCCCTCGCCATTAATTAATGGGTCGCTTAAGGCCTTTGAGACGCCAATCAACGGCAATTTTTCAGCGCCCATGCAATCTTCGAGTTGGCGCAATGGGCAAGCGGGTAAGACACATTTGTATAAACCTCATCCACGGGCGGGATAAGAGTGTGCTCTGTCAAATATTGATTTTTCAAAGTTGCTGATGCTTGCCTGTGTGATCTGCAATACTTCAAAACACACCCCAGCTGCTTGGTCTGGACTCACAACCCTCAGGTCAGCACTCCGCAGTGAGGGATCTTTCCTGGGCCTGCAGCTTTCAGGAAGCTTCCCTTAGCCTGGGAATGGGAGCTGAACTGTCCACTGGAGGCACCTCCTCTGAGGAGGAAGGGAGGGCTAGAAGGGGGAGGAGGCCAGGAGTGCACATTCAGCCTCCAGGGGAGTCTCCTTTGGGAGGACAGGTGCAGGCACAAGGGGCGCAGGGCCAAGAGGTAGTCCAAGGTGGAAGGGGCCACAGAAGACACCACTATCCTGCTGCCAGGGTATACAGGCGGCGAAGCAGCTACCTCAATATGTCCGAGGTGCAGTGCCGAAGGAGGCTCCGTCTCTCAAGGGAGCCAGTCAACTATATCTGTCAGGTGATTGGGCCTGAGATCTCCCCTAACTGTGAGTGGACACCCCATGCCAGTGGCTCTAAAGATCACAGCTGCCCTCAACTTCTATGCCTTTGGCTCCTTCCAGGACTAGGTGGGTGATCTTTTCAGTGTCTCCCAAACAGCTGTCCACACTTGTGTCAAGCAGGTTACAGACGCTCTGTTCAGATGGGCATTGACCTTCATCCACTTCCGCTGGGACCAGGCAAGCCAGACACAGTGAGCCAGAGGCTTCGCGGCCATTGCTGGCTTCCCCCGTGTCCAGGGTGCTATAGACTGTACACATGTGGCCATCAAGGCGCCAGCGGGTGAGCCCGGTGCCTTCGTCAACAGGAAGGGCTTCCACTCCATGAACGTGCAGATAGTGTGTGATCACAGGATGCTGATTCTACAAGTCTGTGCAAGGTACCCAGGCAGCTCCCACGACACCTACATCCTCAGACACTCCCAGGTGCCGGGGCTCTTCAGTGCTCCAGCCCGGCTGGATGGATGGCTGCTGGGTGACAAGGGCTATCCCCTCAGAAGGTGGCTCATGATGCCTCTCCGCCATCCAAGAACAGAAGCTGAACAGCGGTACAATAGGAGCCAGGGCTCCACAAGGGCTGTGGTGGAGAGAACCATCGGTCTTCTCAAGATGCACTTCCAATGCCTGGACTGCTTGAGGGGCGCACTCCAGTACCCCCCAGATCATGTGTCACTGATAATAGTTGCATGCTGCGCTCTCCACAATCTTGCGCTGGAAAGGGGGGGATGCTGTGGATGATGAAGATGTCGACGCAGTGGCTGTGGTTGCACACGATAAGTCCAGCAGTGAGTCCGAGGATGAGCACACACAGGAAAATGCTGAGGGGGTAGATGCTGACCCGGGAATACTCCAGGGAGGCAGGGACACCCGGGAGGCTTTAATCCAATGAATCTGGCCCACCACATATGGATCTCCTGGACAAGCCTAGGCTACAGGCTCCATACTCGATGCCTAAGTGCAAAATCTGCCTTGATAGGAAGATTAACTAACGGCCTTGTCAACAAACCTGAATGTCCCACAAATCATTCATAACATTAGTGGAAACCATCCACCTGCAGAAGAAAAGAGGCACCCTCAGCCATGGTGACATGTCTGAATTTAATATTACAACCACAGGAACTTAAGAAAACAAAATGACAAAGGTGTTAAAAATCACACCAACTCATAAAGACCTCATATCGGGCCAACATAAAAGCACCAGTGATAAACCCGCGCTGTGCCTAAGGTGCCTTATGTTTACTATTTTTGGTGCTGCGGCTTGGTGCTGCCCCATCGCTGGGAGTGGCATCTGAGCCAGCCTGCTGACTCTGCTGTCCCTGTTGGCCTCGATGACCTTGGCAGTCGTCCTCTGGCCTGTGGAGCCTGTGCTGCCTGGGAGGGAGCTGCCAGTTCCACAGTTGGCATCTCCCCAGTCATCGCAGCCTCACCGGATGCTCCGGTCACTGGCAGAGGGGCGGAGGAGCTGCCACCCTCATCCGGAGCGCCCTGAGAGGTGCCCGCAGAGACGCCAGGCAGCTGCTGCGCTGACGTGAGGTCACTTCGGACCTTTCTGCTCACCGTGGATGGATGGGCACCGAGCTGGGAAACTTGGTGCCCAGACCATCTCCCACACTGGCACTGACCAGCTGAGGTCAATGCCGATGTGAGGGCTTGCTGGTCCGAGCGCACCCCCAGGAAGCCCTGATTGGTCTCCTGGAGCCTCTCCACGAGAGTCGCTACTCTCTCCATGGGCGACACATGGTGCTCGGCCATGAGGCTCATTGCTTCGGCGATAGTCCATGTAGACACCTCCACCACAGACACCAAGCCAAGCACAGCCTCATGACTCTCCACCAGTTGCTCCCGTACACCCGGCCACATTTCCTGCATTTGCTGCGTCACGGACAACTCCAGAGGCACATCATCAGGCACCGACTGAGCATGTGCCTGGTCCCCTGCAGTCCTCTGACTGCTGGCACCATGGGCACTCTCTGTCTCTGCCAGCTCCTCCAGCGACTGTGAAGTGCCCTCACTGCTGTGCCCGGGGACACTAGCCGATGTTCTAATTCCCACCGAGGCGCTAGTATCTGCGCTGGTGAGTCCGTGACTTCAGGGCCCTCAGGTGTGAGGGGGGTCTCTGCTGCTCCTCCTCCTGGCCCTGCTCCGCTGATGCTGATAGGAAGAACAAGGACATTGGATCAGTTAATGTGGAGACAATGTCAATGTGCATCCCTGTCCCCCGGATCATTATAGGCTCATCCTTCTATAAGCAATGGTCAAGCCATGTTGCAAATTTCTATCACTGAACATTCAGCACTGCCATGGCTGCAAGAAGAACAATGGTGACCTCACTGCTGTACATACATACCTGCCCCATGGCACCCCAGTCTCACCGACATCGGTGGACCTGGGCGCATGGCCCACTATTTACAATCTATATTAATGACTTGGATTCAGGGATAGAAGGTACTATAGCTACATTTGCAGATAACAGCAAAATAGGTGGGAAAGTAAGTTGCAAGGAAGAAATAATAAATTTACAAATGGATATGGACAGGTTAGGTGAATAGGCTAAAATTTGGCAGATGGAGTTTAACATGGATAAGTGTGAGGTTATCCATTTGGTTGAAAGAATAAAAAGGCGACTTATTATTTAAATGGAGAGAAGCTTCAGAATGCTTCAGTGCAGAGGGTCTGGGTGTCCTCGTGCATGAATCGCTGAAAGCTAGTATGCAGGTACAGCAGGTAATAAGGAAGGCAAATGGAATTTTGACATTTATTGCTAAAGGAATGGAGAATAAAAATAGGGAAGTGTTGTTGCAACTGTACAAGGCATTGGTGAGACCACACCTGGAGTACTGTGCACAGTTTTGGTCCCCTTACTTGAGGAAGGATGTAGTTGCACTGGAGGCGGTTCAGAGGAGGTTCACTAGATTGATTCCAGAGACGCGGGGCTTGTCTTATGAAGAGAGATTGAGCAGTTTAGCCCTATTCTCGCTAGAGTTTTGAAGGATGAGAGGAGATCTAATTGAGGTATATAAGATGCTAAAGGGGATAGACAATATAGATGTGGAGCGGATGTTCCCCTTGTGGAGCATTCTAGAACGAGAGGCCATAGTTTTAGGCTAAGGGGTGGTAGATTTAAATCAGAGATGAGGAGAAATTACTTTTCTCAAAGGGTCCTGAATCTGTGGAATTCACTATGTCAGAGTGCAGTGGATGCCGGAACGCTGAATAAATTTAAGAAGGAGATAGACAGATTTTTAATTAGTAATGGGTTGAAAGGTTATGGAGAGAGGGCAGGAAATTGGAGTTGAGGCCAAAATGAAATCAGCCATGATCGTAATGAATGGCAGGGCAGACTCGAGGGGCTGAATTGCCCACTCCTGTTCCTAGTTCTTATGTTCTTATGGCACCTCTCCAAATCTAGGGCCTCCTGCTTGAAGCGTCTGAGAATCACCAACTGGGCCAGCCGTCCCTCAGTCCTCACCCGCTCAGCGGCATCATGTGCATTCTTCTCCTGAAAAGGAGTGAAGAGCATCGATTACTGCTAATTGTACCTGGATTCTCTCTGCGGATGGCCCACCCCGACCAGAATGGGACATATCAGGGCTCCAGTGCCTCCTCACCCTGCTGCTGTCGAACACTCACACAAAGATGCTAGGCCTGTCCCCCAACACCCCACCCCCTTGACCAAATGCTGCCTACATCGCATTAGGTACCACATGGTCTAACTTTCCATAACAAGGAGGCACAAGCATGTGGAGCGCAGAGGGCAGCAGATCGATCGGTGCCAACGCCACCTTGAAGCTCCCCTCCCAGCATCTCATCACCCTGACTTGGACATGTCCTGGAGTTCCAGCACAGGGCCTGGTGCAGCTCCTCCAGGTTACCCCACACCAGTCATGTGGGTCTCAGTGTACCACATGCTGCGGAGGCAGAACCCATCTCTTCACCACCCTCTCAGGGTGACCTCCGCATGGGCAATATCTGCTGGCCCACCCAGCGAAGGACACAGGCCGTCAATGATTCAATGCAGTCACTACACTCAGACTTGGGGGGGAGGGTGGGGGGCAGCAGGGGGGGAAAGCCGACCTGCTGGGTTAAGTGACCAATGCCAACAAGGTCCTCACCCTTTCTGAGCACAACAGGCCAGTGAAGCGCTTGCGGCACTGGACCCAGGTGCACCGCACCACCTCCGCCACCTCCTCCCAGGCACGTTTGGCCATGTGGGGGGGTCTCCTCCTCCCGTCCTGGGGGACCAGCACCTCCCGTCATGCTGCCACCTCCTCGAGGAGGGCAGCAAGGCAATCGTCAGAAAAACGAGGGGCACAGTGCCCCCCTGCCCTACCCTCCTGCCTGGCCTGCTCACCAGCCGCGCCCTGGGGACCCGTCCCACTGGCCGTGATTCACAGCCTTGGAAAGGCTGCAGCAGCTTTTTAAAACAGGCCCCCAGGTCGCCATTGGACCTGGTGGTCATTGCAGTCCCACTGCCGCCCGCCCACTCCCGCTGTCCTCTGGAGCCATGAGTCATGTTGGGTGGGCTTTCATTGGCCTGCCCGCGTAAAATGGCAGTGCGGACCCAGTCACGGGCAGGGGCGGTGATCAGGTCTGTGCCCGACCGCACGGCCCACCCGACAGGCAGAAAATTCTGCCTTATGGGGGTGTGTGTGTGTGTGTGTCTTAATTGAATTAAAGGCAGCTGGTCTGAAGGCTTTGATGTATCAGAAGATAAGCTCGGTTTGAAATGTTAAGTAGGTAAACATAGGTGTAAAGGGAACATTTGCATTTTTAAATAAACCAGACTAGCTCGAATTCAAAAGAAGGAGTGAAATGTTACATCTAGCCAGGAGAAGTTAAGAAACAGTGTGTTTATTTTTCCCAAAGATTACTGGTAAAATTGATATTATGATAGATTTTTTAATATTAGAAAGGTAAAGCTGAAAGACATAGTGAAACAATGGGAATTTGCATTCAAAGGGGAAAATATGGATGAAGGAGAGAAGGCTGTGTGTAAGGGCAAGAGTTCTAAGATCTACAAGTGTGAAAAGCCTCCAGCATCTAAGCCTCAACCTACTGTCTACAAAGAACTGAAGTTAAGAAAACTCATGTTGAATTCGACTGTTTCAGGGTATCGTGTGTTACTTTGCCTGGGTCTTTTAAAATGTGTCTTAATGTTGCCTTAATCAAAGTGTAACTGGGAGTTAGTTTAACTAGAGGATTTAGAGGTTATCACAGTAATAATTTGTAGATCTATGTATGTAGTTAAAATCATCTCTCCTATTAATGAAGGTTTAATTTAGTTTTGTAAGAAGCCTATAAGACTTGGTGGTCTTATTACTACTGAATTCAAGGCACGTATCTCAAAATATATACAAATTGCAAAACAGTTGTGGCAGTTGTGTCAAATTTCCCTCTGGGATTTGAGCAGCTCAGTATTTCCCATCAGCTGTGCAATAACATAGTGAAAATCAATGGAAGACTTTTGCAGAATCATCTTTTGAAGTGGATGTTCAGGAAAACCCTACATTGGTTGAGTTTTGAACAATTATTTCATTGTTTTTGTAGTGATTGTAAGTAAAACCTTTCATACTGTTTTGGGGATCATGTGTACACCAAGTTTATTACAGTTTTGCCCTTGGCGTTAGTTACTTAAACTGACACTCAATGATTATGAATCTCATTCTCCCTTTTAAGGAAAACAGCATGGTTATCATTTAATAATTCAAACTGGAGTAGGTAAGTTGACTAATTAATTGAATCTGTTTTTTTATGGTTTCAAAGCTGAAATTTTCCCTTTGTTTAGGTGAATGCTTTTTTGTTTGAGTAAATCTTTTTCTGTATCAACAACAATATACATGGAAGAGAAATGGTCTTCATGCCTCAGTGGGTTAATATTCACCTAGACCCCTGCACAACTGTTTCATTTCAGTTCAGAGCTCAGGTTGAATTATTCCTGTTGAGATTTGGAGTATTCCTTCAGGACGTGCAGCTACATTTATACCATGTAAAATAAACTGTACTAAAACCACTTTTATTTTTTTTTAGGAAATACAAATATACCAAAGTCATTTCTTGGTCAAAATCACTCCTGAAATAGAAACAGAAGACTTCTAGGATCAAAGATATGTATTACAGTATTAAAACCAATTGAAGGTCAGATGTACAGGGAAAGACTGAGAGAGATCTTGCTGGAATGCTTAGGGCACTGGCATCATATCCTTTGCTGGAGCATAAATCGATTCCAGATTTGGATAAAATTCCAACAGATTAGTCTCACCACACAGGAATGGCAGCAGGGAAGGGTTACATGTTGTTTGCTTTCAAAACAACATTTGAACTGCAAAACAAACCCTAACCCTAACTAACCCTGACTCTAAAAATAGGACCGTGTATGAGTATTGTTAATCCAATCCTAATTCAAACTCCAAAATACTGGAGAAAATGCCGTGCAAAAGTTAGCTGCCAGTCAGCACTTGCTGCGTTTCATACATTTTCCTCAGGCACTCCTACTCTTACGGAAAATTGGTCAAGTCCTCCCAATCACAGTTGACTTACACGCTAGCATCTGCATTTATACAAGTAATAAGGGCACACACACCACACTGTTTGGAATTTTAGTGCCAATTTCCCTCTGCCCAGCTTCTAAACAGCATTTGAGAAATGGCTGTTTCCATTACAATGATAATCGTCTACATCTGAACTTATTTGGTGCCTGCACCTGTCCACACCTGAAAGGAGCACAGCAACATAAATGAGGAACTTGGGTATCGAATGGCTTAGCACATAGATTTCTCCTATCAGCACCAGATGTGGATCAGAGGCACAGCAGAAAAATCTCCTTCAAATAAATCTCCTTTAAATAAATGTGAAGATCACTGGAATACCCAGTACAGGCATAACATTTTTACAAACTTTAAAGCTAAATTTAAGAAAAAAATAGACACCAAAAACTGTTTAAGATGGCTGTAGCATATCATCTGATTTGGCAGCACTCAGCTCCAGACAGTCCCGAAACTCAAGCAGATACCTGATTAAATAGGGACCTGAGTGAAGGAACCTCACAGCCCCCTGTGAGATTCACATATCTCATTGTTCACGAATGGACCAAAACCTACAAATGATGAGTTTGTAGACAACACACAGACCTTGGTTGACTGAATCTCTCAGGGTGTGAAAAGCCACAACGTGGGATGTTTACCGGTCTAACACACCACCTTATTTGGAAAAGAACTTTGGACTTGAAACAAGTCACATGGGTAAGGCAGCCATGTTTGTTATCTGATTTTAAGAATATAACGGCAGAAGCTGTTCTGGTGCAGATACTACCAGAAACACCATCAAAACCATCAAACCAGCTGCAAGACAACTACGCAGCCAAGGTGATATACAGCTATACCTTGGAAGTGGGAGAAGGACTCTCTCCCCAACCTGTTCCAACTACAAGTTCACCTGAGAGCTGACCTCCTCGCATTTCAACTGCAAGAAGCCTCACAGCTTACTGAGAATCCTGTGCTTTGACAAGACCTCCACTCCAGTAAAAGCATCAATTCACCTAAGAAATGACAGGCTTTCTGCGAAAGAGACTGAAATAATTCCATATTGTAATTGCTTTTTTCCTTCATCTGTATCCAATCTTTGTGTGTGTGATAGTGTTATGACCAATGCTGTTGGTAAAGTTGAGTTATTTAAAAATTCCAGAGAGAAACTTTAAACAACTGTCATAACCTATAATTTTAAGTGTTATGTATGAAATGTAACTTTAAATTCAGGAATCAGACTACCCGTTCTTGAGGTTTTACATTAAACTAAATGAAACATTTTATTAATTTACACAAGTTAAAATACACATGGCTACAAATTACTACCATAACTTTTAACAAATTCTCAAACTAATTTCCATTAAGGCATCAGCAACCCATAGGCTTAACCAGACACCAGACAAAGCGTTTTCACCTTACACATTCAGAATGAGGTTATTTTCACTCTGGTTCCTGTGGAGACAGTTGGAGGCTTGCTGTTGCCTTTTGATTTCACATAGCCTCTGCTTTGCACACCCAAAAAGTGCTGAAGTTATACCTACCAGCCCCATTGAATGTTAATTCTCATTGTATCACCTAAAACCCCTTTCATGGAACCAATTTTATTAGTAATATAAACATATTGCTTGGTATCTGCTAGAAAGGTGTCAGTTTTCACCCTACTTCTTGAATGCTCTTTTCAAAAAATGCAAATGCACGCTATCTCCCTTACATCTCAAAACTGGTACGTACCAAAGCACCCAGACTAGCTTGGCTTTAATCCAGTTAAGACACAACCGCAGACTAAACCTCTATTTTATAAGAAAAATATTTTTCAATAATATTATATACATTAATAGCTTCATGACAGATAGTGTGTGTAAGACATTGTGCTTAAACCTCTGGGACAAGTGTGTGTGAATAAATAATCTTTATTTTCAAATTCACAAAACGTTTGCTGCTGGAATAATTTAAATTAGGACAAACCACTCTGAGGATAAGAAAACATACTAACCTCACACATTGAAGCACTTTGACCTCAAACAACACTAAAATACATAGGGTTGAATTTTCCCCGCATTGATGGACGAGCGCATATGGGCACGCTTCCGATTGGCATCCCCGATCAGAGGCACGGCGCCATTTTACATGCGTGGGCCAATTAAGGCCCGCCTGGCATGACGTCCACAGGGAAGCGCTATGCACGCCCTGTGTGGGCGGAGGTGGGGGGGGAATCCCAAAATCGAGAGTGCGCTTTTTCACGCATGCGCACAAAAGAGCGCACTCACCTCCCTGAGGCTAAGTGCAGCCTCAGGGAGATCGCCTCTACTTTCAAAAATATTAAAAATAGAAAAAAAAATTTCACTTACATGTCACGTGAGTTGGGACATGTCCATAATTTTTACAAAATCTTTATTAAAATTTTTTAAAGCCTACATGAAACCTCATCCCGCCCGTGGATGAGATTTCATGTCTTTTCTAGTTCTCACCGGGTCTCCTGGCCTGCCCGCCAGTCTTAAGGTTGGACAGTCAGGTCCTTTAATTACTTAATTGACCCTGTCAATGGCCTCAATTGGCCATTGACAGGTTGGCGGGTGAGCAACTGATTTTGCTGCGCCCCTGCCTTCCTGAAAATTTAAATGGGGCGGAGTGACATCGGGGGTTCCGCCTGACATCACCGTGTGTCATTTTACGTGTCAGCGAGTGGGCTCCGCCCCCGCTCACCGACTCATAAAATTCTGCCCATAAACTCTGTCTGTGACACCATTGATGTTCAAATAACAGCTACTAGCACAAATATGCAGATTTGGAAACTTAACATTAGCCATCAGAAGCTGTCCATGTGAAAATACTGCTCCCAGTACCCATCAGTTCTAAGCCGCTAAGGCTCTCTCATTTGACCTGCCTTTGTAAGGTTGCTCCTGCCTTTAAGGCACAGGCAGTGCCTACCCTTCTTGTTTGGTTGGTCCAGTGGGGAATTCCTATACATGCTCGTTGTAAATCAGGCCAGAGAGGAAGGTTGGAAATTGAGGTCGTGGTTTCAGTACAGCAAAACTGCAGAGCATTACATTCAAGTGACACCCAAAATAGTGCAACATTACTCATTTATAAAAAATGCAACTGATTCTGTTTAATTCAGACTCAAATTATCTCACTTATGAGACCTGGCCAATATTTATTTGTCAATCAACATCAATAAACCAGATTATCTGATCTTTGCTGTTTGTGGGACCTTGCTGTGTGCAATTTGGCTGCCACATTTCCTGCATCTGGGGAGAAGAAATTTGCAGGGTTACACAGATAGGGTGGGGAGGGGGACTAGCTGAGTTGCTCTTGCAGAGAGCTGGCACAGACATGATGGGCCAAATGGCCTCCTTCTGTGCTGTAACTGTTTTATGATTCTATGGGCTGAATTTTCCCCCCCATCGGGGGCGAAGTTGAAGGGCGGCCGCACACAGGCGGGCTTCCGATTGGCGCCCCCAATTGGGGGGCGCAGCACCATTTTACATGGGCGGGCCAATAAGGCCCGCCCAGTGTGCCGTCTGCACAGGAGTGCTATGCGCTCCTTTTGCGGGCAGGGGGGGATTCCCTAAATCGAGAGTGTGCTCTTTCACGCATGTGCACGACAGAGCGCGTTCACCTCCCTGAGGCTATGTGCTGCCTCAGGGAGATCGGCTCTGAATGTTAAAAACCTAAAAATAGAGAAATAAAATTTCCCTAACATGTCCACTCATGTGACAATGTCACGTGAGTTGGGACATGTCCATAACTTTTACAAAAACCTTATTAAAAATTTTAAACCTACATGAAACCTTATCCCGCCCATGGATGAGGTTTCATGCTCTTTCTAGTTCGCACTGGGGCTCCTGGCCTGCCCGCCAACCTCAAGGTTGGACGGGCAGGTCCTTTAATGACTTAATTGACTCTGTCAATGGCCTCAATTGGCCATTGACAGGTCGGTGGGTGTGCAGCTGATTTCGCTGTGCCCCCACCTTCCTGAAAATTTAAATGGGGCGGGATGACGTTGGGAGTTCCCCTGACATCATCCCGCGTCATTTTACGCGTTGGCGAGAGGGCCCCACCCCCACTCGCCAATGCATAAAATCCTGCCCTATGATTCATTACAGCAGTGTCAATACTTGAAAATATTTTTTGACTGTAAAGCTCTTCAGGTCACCCTGATGTCATGAAAGTTGCTGTATAGTTGCAAGATTTTCTTAACCCATTTAAGAATGATCCATCTTTTCCCTGTTGCCAATTTTCTCTGATCTCATTCCTTTGCTTCTTCTGAAGGCACAGTTGAAAGTAAATTCTCCTTTTATCGCACTCAAATGGCCATTATTCACTTGTGACTGTTCGTAGGTTATTTGTGTGTGGGAGGGGTCATCACAGCTAACCCCATCTCCTTCCCTGCAAATGTCCTCACTTTCAGATGTTGCTGCTGGATGGCAGATAAGGAGTTAAAATCTTCCCAGGGTTCCAATCCATAATCTATGACCACCCTTTCCAGTTCTAGCACAACCCCCATTCTGGATGAGATAAGTTAACTAAGCACACCAATGGAACTGATGCTGGAACATTTAAAGTCTACATGGTTCAGCAACATATTGGAGGAACCCATTAAATCCTCAGCCAATGTTTAAGAAAACAGCAAAAGGTATTTACATGGTCCATCTCTGACACTTCCCTTCCCTTCCTTGACCTCTCTGTCTCAATTTCTGGTGATAGACTGTCCACCAATATCCATTACAAGCCTACCGACTCCCACAGCTACCTCGACTACAGCTCCTCACACCCTGCTTCCTGTAAGGACTCCATCCCATTCTCTCACTTCCTTCACCTCCGTTGCATCTGTTCTGATGATGCCACTTTCAAAAACAGTTCCTCTGACATGTCTTCCTTCTTCCTTAACCGAGGTTTTCCACCCACGGTCGTTGACAGGGCCCTCGACCGTGTCCGGCCCATCTCCTGTGCATTCGCCCTCACGCCTTCTCCTCCCTCCCAGAAACATGATAGGGTCCCCCTTGACCTCACTTATCACCCCACCAGCCTCAGCATTCAAAGGATCATCCTCCGCCATTTCCGCCAACTCCAGCATGATGCCACCACCAAACACATCTTCCCTTCACCCCCCCTAGCGGCATTCCGTAGGGATCGTTCCCTCCGGGACACCCTGGTCCACTCCTCCATCAGCCCCTACTCCTCAACCCCCACCTATGGCACCTCCCCATGCCCACGCAGAAGATGCAACACCTGCCCCTTCACTTCCTCTCTCCTCATCGTCCAAGGGCCCAAACACTCCTTTCAAGTGAAGCAGCATTTCTCTTGCATTTCCCCTAACTTAGTCTACTGCATTCGTTGCTCCCAATGTGGTCTCCTCTACATTGGAGAGACCAAACGTAAACTGGGTGACCGCTTTGCAGAACACCTGCGGTCTGTCTGTTCGCAAGAAAGATCCAAACCTCCCTGTCGCTTGCCATTTTAACACTCCACCCTGCTCTCTTGCCCACATGTCTGTCCTTGGCCTGCTGCATTGTTCCAGTGAAGCCCAACGCAAACTGGAGGAACAGCACCTCATCTTCCGACTAGGTACTTTACAGCCTTGCGGACTGAATATTGAATTCAACAACTTTAGATCTTGAACTCCCTCGTCCATCCCCACCCCCTTTCCGTTTCTTCCCCCTCCCTTTTGTTTTTTCCAATGATTTATATAGATTTCTCTTTTCCCACCTATTTCCATTATTTTTAAATCTGTAATGCCCTGTTAGTCTTTCCACCCCACCCCCACTAGAGCTGTACCTTGAGTGTCCTGCCATCCATTCTTAATTAGCACATTCTCTTAGATAATATCACCACCTTTAACACGTCTTTGTTCCTTTGTCTGTGACATCTTTTGATTATCTGCTCCTATCACTGCTTGCTTGTCCCTACTTCCACCCCCCCCACCCAACTTCTCTCCCCCCCCCCCACCCACCCCCACCTTAAACCAGCTTATATTTCACCCCTCTCCTAACTTTACTCAGTTCTGCTGAAGGGTCATGAGGACTTGAAACGTCAATTCTTTTCTCCTCCGCCGATGCTGCCAGACCTGCTGAGTTTTTCCAGGTAATTCTGTTTTTGTTTAGAAAAAGGTGTTGTTGATTCTGAAGATTTTTGACACATCTACAAATACAGGAAATCACGATTAACATTGTCATGGTGTTCCATTCCAATTTATTAATCACATGTAGAGAGATCATTTTTTTTCCAATTGCATTTTGTCGCACTGTGCAATGTTTGATGCCATATAATGGAAGCCATTCCCTTACTTCTTTATAAATTATTTTATGAGTTTTTGGAACTAGCCTATCTCAATGGGAATAGTTCTTTCTAGTTTTCATGTTTTAGCCAAGGCTACAATTCAAATTATGGATTGTGATAGATATTGCAAAAATAGAGATCTGTACACTTAAATGTTTTCCTAACTTTAGAGCTTATTTACATTTCAGCTTTGTCATCCCATTACTCATATGACTCTGAAGGACTAGACTTTGCCCGTACCTGCTAGGAGTATTGCGCCCCATTTTGGCTTTTGCTTCCTCCTGGAGAAGCATATGTATCTGCTTGCTGTCTGTGCGAATGTAGCTGTGTGGATGTGACTATATGGATTGAACAACATAGGTTGTTGTGAAGCGAAAGCCCATTGCAAGTTGCAGCTGCCTCTTACTGTGGGGCTGGTTCCTAAAGAGGAACATAGGATACTGGCAATGTTCGCCCTTTAAAATACTGTAATAGGGCCCATGTAATGATATTATGCTGAATTGTATATCTGAGGGGCAGTGAGCAAATGAATAGAGGGGCAGAGGGGGGGTGAAGACTGGTGCTAAGTTGATCTAGAGAACTCGTAACCTGGGTCTTTCCCACTCCCTCTATGTACTTCAGGCATATTTAATTCTTATGAAGTAAAATAAGGACCATTTTGACCGGGGGACTGAGTTGTGGGCGGGAAGGGGCAATGCTGGTTACCATAAAAATAGGGGTGGGTGATTGTGGTCATAAAAGTGAGGATGGAGTGGGGGTGGGGGGGGGGGCGGAGAGAGTTTGCTGGGGGGGGGGGGGGTGGCGCAGGGGTGGTGATGGTGGTTTCTGATGATCATAACTCCTCCTGGTGCTGACAGCACAATGCAAATGCTCACAATAAAATACAGAGGCAAATTAGGCAGGAGGAGACTCCGAGGCTCAGCCTCCCACAGGCTGTCCTAGAAATAAGGGATAAAAGGCAGCCCTTAAAGGATGCAAAACAGTCAAAATATGGGACAGTTGATCAACCTGAGTCAAGCCTATTGTTTCCAGATAGGTGTCTTTCTCCGCACTCATAACCTTAAAGGACCCTCCTGCCTCTGCATGTCTATTCTATTATGCAAAGATGTAAAGATTACAGACTTTAGCACTATTTGACTTTTCTGCAGTCCATTCTCATTGTGAGTTCATTTTGCGTTGTGTTATTTTCAGTATTTTGCCACTTTAAAATGGCATATATCCCATCCCTGAGAGAGTGAACTCCCAAACATGATTTCAGATTGAACAGTCAGCTATGTGTTATTCTAGCATGTGCAAAGCTTGCTACACAAGGCTTTTGTTACCTCCAGAACCCTACCAGAAAATTTATGTTTATGTGGATGATACAATCAGAGATCCAACATTTATTAAAAACTAAAGATTGGATGTAACCTACTGCACACTTCACTGTTCCTCCAGATAAGATTAAATCATGCAGTAGATGTTGTATATTTTCTCTAAATCACTGCAAAATGTCATACAATAGACATGTAGATTTGAAAATTATTTTATGTGGACTTTGTTCACTTTTCAATGTGGAGTGATGCATGTGATGAAGTAATATTCTGTAACATATATCTGTGATATGATAAAGAAAAGTTCTTGCATTTATATAGCACTTTTCATGACCAGTGGATGTCTCAAAGTGCTTTACAGATAGCAAAGTACTTTTGAAGTGTAATCACTATTGTAATGTAGGAAACGCAACAGCTAATTTGCGTCCAGCCAGCTCCCACAAGCAGCAATGTGATCATGAATCTGTTTTTGTGATGTTGATAGAGGGATAAATATTGACCAGGACAGCAGGGATAATTCCCCTGTTTTTCTTCCAATTAGTGTCATGGGATCTTACACTCCCTCAATACTGCACCGGAGTGTCAGCCTTGATTTTTGTGCTCAAGTCCTGGAGTGGGACTTGAGCCTTGTGACTCAGAATGGTAACCACTAAGCCATGGCTGACTCTAACCACGATTGACTTTGTAAAATTTCTTTCATGGGAATGTGGTGTTCATGCATGTCAAAAAGAAACTCCATTTTCCATTGAAACCGAAATCATGATTTCGAGCTCACTATCCCGGGAATGGATTCTGTGCCGCTGTTGCAGGAATATAAAGGCCTGCAGCAGTATTTTAAAGTTGTTCAAGGGGGTTTATAACAAGGACGTTCAGACTCAACCCCTGTTGTACAGTAGAAATTGTTGCGAATTTCTGGAGTCTGACAAACAAGTTAGCTGATAAAGACTGAAGATAAATAAGTAATCATTCATTACATCACAGTATAAAAGCAGGAATTATTTGTACCCAGTTTAAGGCCTTTTATTGAAATTTAGTCAAAATCCATGAGTGACTTTTTCTCATTAGACACTGGCAGACTTACATGCTTTCACGCATATGATCACATAGGCCATCAAGACCCCTTTACCTGCTCAATAACTTAAAATGCTTTTAGTCAAGCATTATGCAATGCCAGCTCTAGTCAGGCAGTGGTGTCCTTTCACAACTGGCAATACATTGTTCTCATCACTTTACAAATAGTTTATGAATAACTTCCACAGTTCTCTCTATCAACCGGCTTTTTATCTGGAGGAAAGGGATTGTTTGTGGCAGTTGCTCAAATTTATTTCACTTTTGTGACTCACCTCATTCAAAGGCCAACTTGGCTTATTATCTTGTTGTTTCACAACATCAGGGCTCCTGAATATTGGTGTTGAAAGGAGAACATCCTGTATCTTATTACAGTAAAATATGTTGTGATTTTAAAGGATGCTGCCTCCACAAGTCTAGCCTGGACAAGCCATCCTCAGATAAGCTAAAACTGGGGGTATAGTACAGGAGAAATTCAATCTATGGTATCACTGCACATCATGTACCTAATGAATTTATTTTATTATGTTTATCAAGTGAATGGATGACTGTGCTAGAGGATAGAAATGATAGTTGTTTTACTATTGGGTATAAAATTAATCAGATATATTCCGACAGCAAATCAGCAAGTTTAACAAGTGAGCTGGTAAGCCATACTGAGGGATTATCCTATTGATCCAGCTATAGATACACTCAGCACCACTGAGTTGGGGAAAGGAAATTTGGGTTATATTTTTACTGCTGATCACCACCCAGCGATCCCTGCTGGGTGTGCACATCAGGTAAAGATAGGATTAGGCTTAATGGTGATTCCCCCGATGAGAGGAATCATATCCCACCAAATCCCTCAGGAGAGGGAAGAGGGGGAAAGAGTTAATATGGAAAATTAAACATTGGCCTGGATTGTCCAACTCCGTTGTGACGGGACCCACCACGGGAGATTTGGCGGCCCAGCCAAAAGTCCATTGACTTTCTGCGGGACTGGATGATGCCGCCAGTGGGCAGAGCTGGAAAATTCCACCCATTCTTCCAATCTTGGCTAAGACAGGGCAGTCATTGCTTTCAGTCTTACTTTTCTGATGAGGAAACAATTTCAGCCTCCTTACTAATTTTCTTCTTGTCCATCCTAAATGCTCAGCTTGATGTGGAGGGGCTGAAATTTTGGATATTTATTTAAGAAAATAGATAACCTTGAAGTGTTCAGCTGACAGTCCTACTCATGTCTAAGATCATCATTGTCCATTTTTATGGTTTTAAGTCATGGGTGATGACATCTCCCTCACATGTAGAATGTATGACATGTCAGAGTGTTCTATCATATTGTACCAGTTTACAACTGTTGTAGGGTGGCCGAGTTGTGCTATAATTGATAGAATTGATCTGCAGAGACTTCTTGAGTGGAAACTTTAAGTTATTTAAATATACTCAGCAGCAACTACATGTGTGCTTATAACTCCAACTCTATCTCTACACTGACTGCTGAGGTAGCCCATGCTACTCTCCTATTGGTTATTACAGATCATGCGATCTTCCTTAACAAGTATTATTCTTAAAGGTACATTGCACACTAAATAAAACCATAATTACTACAACAACCCAAACTACACACAACCAGTTCTTGTTGTAGACCATGCGACATTACTTCTGTTATTTTTATGATCAAAAATTTGTGGCAAGTTAACTAGACATCAAGAAGTGAGTGGGATTGATTTACATGAGAGGGAGAAACAGAGAGAGAGAGAGAGAGGGACAGAGAGAGACATAAAGAGAGTGAGAGAGAGAGTGAAAGAGACAGAGCTAAACAGACAGATTCAGAGAGAGAGAGAGACAAAGACATACAGAGAGACAGAAAGAGAGAGACAGTGAGAGAGAGACAGAAAGAGAGAGACAGTGAGAGAGAGACAAAGAATGAGACAGACAGACAGAGGAAGACAGAGGGAGGAAGAAAGAGAGGGAGAGAGACAGAGCGAGAGAGAGAAAGAGAGAGAGGGAGAGATGCAGCGAGAGAGACAGGGGGAGAGTCTCCCAAAATTTCATACTTTTTCAGAGGTACAAACTTTGACCTGAGGGAATCTTGTGGTGTGTGAAGGTCTTTCAAAAGGTTTTCTTTTTCCCTTCAAAGGTTGCTCACCTCATCTCAATCTCTGTCACTAAGCAGGGTCTCTTTGAGTTCCTTCTGCTGTTCTTCCAGGTTTTAGCTTAAGGCAGCCTGCATTTCTTCAGGTTGTTGGGTCCTTACACACTCTTTTTTCAAAACAGGAATACTTCCAGCTTCCTTTTGGAATCTCAGTGGCCAATCAAAGTTGATTTCCCTTCGTCAATTTCGCGCTTGAAGGCTGTGTCCTCTGCCTCTCAACACTAACACTTGCTTTGCCGATTGGCTTCCATAATGGACAGTTGCTCTGCTTATGCCTTTTACTTGAATGTCTTCATCCGTATATGCTTTGAGTTTGGCATCTGTTTCTTCTAAACTTAATTAATGTTCACCATTATTCAAGTATCTGAAGGTATGTTCCCCAATTACTGTAGTGGAAGCTCCCGTCTCCATTTCCATTCTAACAGGTCTGCCATTTAATTTCACTCTGATAAATATTGGTTCTGTCTTTCCAACTTTCAGATTAAACAACGAGTAAATGTCTGAATTTGTCATTTCGGGCTCTTCTACATTGTAGATTTCATTGGGCTTTTCCCGCTTCCTGGCTGAGTCTCGCTTTTCTGCACCTCTTTTGGCTGAGGTTTCCCGCCCAATGTGGAGGACGGCGCCATTTTGCGCACCCTGTATGGCTTTTGAATCTCTTATTGCGCTTTTCATGGCCAGCGCTATCTCTAGCGTCTTCTTGAAATCCAGATTCACTTTGGGCAATAATCTTTCCTGAATGGAGTCCACTTTCACACCAGACATTAAACGATCACTGAGCATGTCGCTCAGAATCTTACTGAACTCACAATGTTCCGTTAGCTGCTTCAAATTTGCCACAAAATGCTTTATGTCTAACAGTTTAGGGCAGTTTAAAATGGCTAGGCATAAGAACATAAGAACATAAATAGGAGCAGGAGCAGGTCATTCAGCCCCTCAAGCCTGCCCCGCCATTCAATAAGATCATGGCAGATCTGCTCCAGGCCTCAACTCCTCTTTCATGTCAGCTCTTCAAAGCCCTCAACTACCTCATATTTCAAAATCTATCTTCCTCTTCTTTAAATACTTTCAGTGATCTAGCCTCCACAACTCTCTGGGGTAGAGAATTTTAGACATTCACTACCCTGTGAATGAAGAAGTTCCTTCACACCTCAATTTTGAATGAGTGCCTGCTTATTTTGTAACTATGTCCCCTAGTTCGAGATTGCCCCACTAGTGGAAACATCTTCTCAACATCTACCCTGCCAAGCTCCCTCAGAATCATTTCAATAAGATCACCCTATCATTCTTCTAAACTCTAATGAATAAAGGCCTAACCTGTTTAGCCTATCTTGATAAGTCAACCCCTTCATCCCAGAAATCAACCTAGTGAATCTCTTTTGAACTGCCTCCAATGCCAGTATATCTTTTCTTAAATACGGGGACCAAACAGTACACAGTACTCCAGGTGCGGACTGTACAGTTGTAACAAGACTTCCCAATTTTTAAACTCCAACTGCCTAGCAATACAGGTGAAAATTCCATTTGACTTTGACATTCATTGATAGAAATGATCCTACTCACCTCAGTGCCCCTGGTTAAGGAGGGAGGAGAAGTCAGCTAGGCTTGAAGCTCCAGATGCTGCTGGAAGGTGTGGATAGTATTGTAAGATGTTGTGTGTAGAGTGGTAGGCCTCTGAGTCTTGTATAGTTCTGAGTCTTGTATAGTTCACCAGTACCTGTTTATTAACTACTTGTAACTATATACATATATACAGTATAAGGTCTAGGCTAGGAACTGTCTCCATGCTTGCCTCTACACACCTCTCTGCCTAGTACAAGACTACCCTCTACATTTGGGTCATGTGTTCCATTACATCATACTGTGGGTGGTACTGTACCCAGTCCCATGTTAACCTTTTCTATGCAGACCCTTATACTACAGATAGAGTTACGACTCATATGCAACAGTTCCAAATATTGAATGCTCTCCTGGCACTGCAGCGTAATGACTTTGAGTTGCTGCTGTGAAGTGTCAAGTGGCAGGGGTGCACATTGGGATTTGCATGCCAAGGTGAGCAGGCCTCACATGATTTTCCTTCCACAGAAAACACTGTCAGTCCTGCTGACCCCCTAACCCAAATTGACAGAATGACTGCTGACATGCAAATTCACAAAATCTATCCTTTGCCATCCAAGTTCATGTATAAAGGAGGGTTACTCAGGTGAGGTAACCAAGGATAGTCCAGTTCCATAGAATTATATCCCAGAATGGGTCTGCATCTCGCAAAGGATAAATTTTAAGGACAAAAAAGAAGCAAAAACACCAGTATTTACATCTTTTCTGCTGACAGTGCATATGTATTGTGAATGCGAGTATAGATTACCCAAACTAAGTACTTCATTGAACTGCCCCCATAGAATTCACAGAGGGAAGATTAAGACTTTTGGAATTGCATATGGTTAAATAGGGCATTGTCTTTACAAGGATTCTCTTAAGTAGATTTGACTGTCAAGTATTTCTGTTCTGTTTCTAATTTATTTTTGATTAAGAAGTGGAATCATTCCACTGCCTTCTCCTGAGGGAAAGATTCCTTCAGCTGTTGTGGTCATTTGCCTTCAAGCCTCCTATTCATTGAGGCAAGTGATGCCTTGTCCACTTATTTAATGTCCAGCTACTTTGTTCTTTTTCTAAGCTCAGTTCAATATTGTATGCTTTTTTCACCAATGTCCTGGCACAGAAAGGGCATAGTTCAACATGCTGGGCGAATTTAATGTTAGCAGCAGGGTCCTCGCCCACCATCAGGCACTTAACTGGCCAGAGTCGGGCCTTCCCTGGGATTTAGGACCCTAGGAGTAGAAATTCCACCTCCGAGAGCTGCCGGCCAGAGACAGACAGCTCTCCATTGCTCGACAGTGCCACCGTGAGTGGTGGCTGCTGCCAGTAACGCACCCATTAGAGATGGGTTGACGAAGAACCCAGGCCACAGGTTAGTGAGGATGAGTTGGGAGTCATAGGGAGATGGTCCCTGGCAGGGGGTTGGTGGGGTGTTGGAAGAAAGAGCAGGGGTGGGGGGTAGCTCTCAGTGCCCCCCCCCAACTTCCCAGTGTCAGGTCTGTTGATCAGGCACTGAGTGAAGTTGACCAAAGGACACCCCACCCTTGGAAGCCCTCAAGCAACCCCAACAGGGTTTGCTTTTTGGGGTTCTTGCATGATGACTCCCCTGCCTGCCGGCAAAGGGATAAGGCCCTTAAATGGGCTTTAATTGCCCACTTAATCGGGTGGAGGTGGAAGGCGGTTCTTGACAGGAGGGGCGACATTAAATTCTGCCCTTCAGCTCTTGCCTTTATTCTGGAGACACCTACAACACAGTCAATGCAGAATGTTTTACTTTTCCTAATTGCTGTTCAGAAGGTGGTGGTGAATTTCCTTCTTGAATCACTGCAGTTCATGTGGTGGAGGTACACCCACAGTACCTTTAGAAAGGCAGCTCCAGGATTTTGACCCAGCAACAGTGAAGGAACAACATTAAAGTTCCAAGCTAGGGTGGGGTGTGGCTTGGAGGAGGACTTGCAGATGGTGGTTTTCCCATGCATTTGCTGCCCCTGTCCTTCTAGGTGGTGGAGATTGCGGGTTTGGAAGGTGCTGTCGAAGGAGGCTTGGCAAGTCGCTGCAGTGCATCTTGCAGATAGTGCACACACTGCTGCCACTGTGTGCTGTTGATGGAGGGTGTGAATGTTTAAGGTGGTGGGTGGGATGCCGATCATGTGGACTGTAATTGCCCTGAGGGGGTCAAACTTCTTAAATGTTGTTGAATTAATTTTCGATGGACTGCAATAGTGCACCCAGAATAAAACCTAATCTTGTAGAAATAGAGTACACACTGTATGTCTAAATGCTGCATGCATCTGAAATACTGGACACAAATGCCAACTGCAGTATCACCATGCTCAGCTTCTCCAAGCCTACTGTTTGACCTGCTGTCTATTACCACCAGCAGATTTAATTGATTGCATTATCCCAATGTTCCCTGCTCAAGTTTGTATGCTCTGTTCAATATGGACAAGCCTCAGTCATTCTGAGCAGTGAACTTTGGCCTATTGATACCATGCCACTGTACAAATGTTGAATATTATCCTGTGATTTTGAATTATGGCCTGAATTTTACTGACCTCCACGAGGCAGGCTGGAAGGCAGTGGTCCCTGTGGAGAGCCGAATTAAATTGGCTCCCTGGAGTGCTCCTGACATTGGGGCATTTTACCGTTGACAGGACTGGAAGTGTACAGGCTGCCTTCTCCATGGAGGTGTTAGTTTCCACAAGTAAATGCTCAATTAGGGGCCATTTTACCTTGTGGCGCCATTTTGCCGACAGCAGATTGACCCTGTTGTAGGGTGCTGTGTGTGCCTGCATGCCATTGTAATGTCAAGGTGCTCAGCAGAGCAAAGGTTAATGTGAGACTAGAGAATAGCACTGTCCACAGTATGATGTATAGAGCCACATGGTAGTAAACTGGTAGAACACTCTAGAAGCTGCCTGCATGGAAGATGCAGCACGATGTGTGACATTAACTGAGATTTGTGCATATTTAAAGGTTAACAATAAACGGTTCATGTTTAAACATACAAGTCTCAAGATCTCATTCTTAATAGGCTAACAGCCCCAACAGCAGCTAATTAACCTTTACATTAATGATAAAATCCTGGCCTATGTTACAAGAAAGGCAATTTTACATATTGAGAAACTATAAAAACTGTAGCCTGAGGTTTTATAATAGCATGTCCTGCATAATTAGAATATTTGCTATATAATAGCACATGCTGTTTTATTAGTATATTACTGCCCAGGTTGCAGTAGATCTGTAATATTTTACCTTCAGGGGTGAAATATTTAGATGAACAGAATATTAAAAATCAGCTACAAAACAAAAACAAAAATACCTGGAAAAACTCAGCAGGTCTGGCAGCATCTGCGGAGAGGAGAACAGTTAACGTTTCGAGTCCAAATGACCCTTCAACAGAACTAAGTAAAAATAGAAGAGAGGTGAAATATAAGCTGGTTTAAGGGGGGTGGGACAGGTAGAGCTGGATAAAGGGCCGGTGATAGGTGGAGATAACCAAAAGATGTCATTGACAAAAGGACAAAGAGGTGTTGAAGCTCTTCAAAAATCAGTTCCCTGTTAATGAGGATATTAACTTTGCAAATATAAACATGTTAGCATGGATATGGTATCCATGATAGTAAATGCTCACGAGGAAATGGAGTTTATTGAGTGCATTTTGTGCAACAAACATCCCGTGCTCAAAGGACAGCTGAAAAACATTCACTTCAATATCAGGTTGGGACATTTTTCAGGCCTTGCTGGTGGCTCCCTAAATCAGGTTGTTGTCCGATTGTTCTGTCTTGCTCTAGTCAGCAACTTCACCAAGTGGGTGAAAGCTTTTCCCTGTAAGGCAGCCACCGCATTGTGGACTGCAAAACCCTAGTTAGGGAGGTATTTTCTCAATGGGGTCTACCACAGCTGGTGAAGTCGGATCAGGGTAATACAGGCTACTTTAAAACTATTAGGGATTGAAGGGAAATGGCATGTTGCACACAATCCCCAGTCTTCTGGTGTCATGGAGCACCATGAAGTGCACCCTCAAAAATGCTATGCATAAAGATCTTCTCACTCGGGGCTGAAAGTGAGATGAGGTCCTCCCGCTGATACTCATGGGTACCTGAGGTACAAAATCCAAAGCCACGCTTTATGCCCCTCATGAACTGGTCACTGAGCATCAGATGAAAATGCCAGTGCACATACTGGTGCCCACCCTTACTGAGACACAGGTTAGGGAAGTGACCAAAGATAAATTTACAGCTGAATTGTGGCAGACATTGCGTTCCCTATACTGAAACGCTGCAATAACTATAGGTCATAGTCACCAGCATAACCCCTTGAACTTGGAGCCACTGAAACCTCAGGAATGGGGTGTGGGAGATCAGGTTATGGTCCAAAATTATGCTAGAGTAAGAGTGTTTGATCCATAAGACCATAAGACCATAAGACATAGGAGCAGAAATTAGGCCAATCGGCCCATCGAGTCTGCTCCGCCATTCAATCATGGCTGATAAGTTTCTCAACCCCATTCTCCCGCCTTCTCCCCGTAACCTTTGATCCCCTTACCAATCAAGAACCTATCTATCTCGGTCTTAAATACACTCAATGACCTGGCCTCCACAGCGTTCTGT
This sequence comes from Cetorhinus maximus, assembly GCF_964194155.1. Lineage (NCBI taxonomy): Eukaryota > Metazoa > Chordata > Chondrichthyes > Lamniformes > Cetorhinidae > Cetorhinus > Cetorhinus maximus. The sequence continues at coordinate 62,722 of NC_135903.1, forward strand.
GGCAATGAATTCCATAGATTCACCACTCTCTGGCTAAAGAAGTTTCTCCTCATCTCTGTTCTAAAAGGTCTTCCCTTTAGTCTGATGCTGTGCCCTCGGGTCCTAGTCTCTCCTAATAATGGAAACATCTTCCCCACGTCCACTCTATCCTACAAGGGACCATACTGTATAGTGGACAAAACTATGTCTATGGTGTATGCAGTCCAGCTGCCCAAATGAGTTAAGTGGTTTCACATCAAGCAGATGAAACTTTACCAGGCCACAAACATGGGACCAAAGTCTAAGTTCTGGTGAAATCACCTCTCTGAGACCCTGTGATCCAATCATGTGGGATATCATAGATGACGCTCCTGTAAACGACACTCCAGATGATGACACCGGAACTTTAGAACGCTTCTCCCAGGTGGTGGCTGGAGATCCTACATTGAGGCATCTGGGGAGACACCATCCCCATGGTAGAGAACTCCAAGACAGCCCCTGAGAAGGAGATAGGAGACCCAGATGGGATCCTAATTTCATGTACCATTAAGTTCAATTGTATCTAATTATAATATGCTTGTGACCAAATCTACTCACAGAGCAAGGTTTGTGTTTTTTTTCTCTCTTGCTACAGAATCATGAAGACGGTACTAATGGTGGTGATCCTGGGATTCGTGACAGGCAACCTGGACAAGACATTAGTGCTTCAAAATAATAAGGATGACACAGAGTCAGTGATTTATCATTACCCATTCCACTGAAAACCCTTAGGCTGAGGCAGAAGTATACATCGGGGACCATGGGTGGAGCGGGACAAGTTGGTGGGGCATGAGACAGCAGATTGCACTGGGGAGTTCACAGGTGATTGCAAAATAAAGTGTGCCTTCAACAGCACAAAAACAATTTGGGAAGTTCAAGGAGGGAAAGGGGTGTGCATCATTTGTGACCCATCTAAAAGGATGATGAGGGAAAATGATACAGTCTGGTTTATAAGGAGAAAAGAAAACGGATGGGTCCTGGAATCATTCTCTGAGTTGGAGTCCCAAATAGAGGTCAGGTTGTGTTGTTCTCAATGGTGGAGGGAACATGATGAGGGAGACTATATGTGTGTAGGAGGTGAGGCCTGGAATGGGCCCCAGCTTCAGTCAGAATGGTATGAGAATGGCAGCTGTGAAAGGGGTGTCTTTGTCACTGTTGGGATGGGAGAAGTGTACCCGCTGGGCAGTGCATGGTACCGCTCTGGTAAGGAGGAGACATGGACCTCTTAGGTCTGTGTGCCAGGAAAAGGGGAAAATGTTCCCATCATAACATTAAAGGCCACAAGGAAGCTCACTCCCTTTGCTAATAAGATCAAGATTAATCCAAAGACTGGACGATGCAGTCGCCATACATTGGAACCAAAGAACGGTCTGGTTATCATCCCCACACGAATGATACCATATCGTGATGTGCACCGTGAGGTAGTGCCAACATTGATTAATTTAGCGGACATGGGAATACCCCCATGGTGCAAACATCAAACACGTGAATTGCAGAATCAAATGCTGCATCAAGTTTTGAGGGAATTCTGGGAATGTTGAGGGAGTGTACTGGTACTGCAATTGATGAGAATGAATGTGTTATGAGGGTTCAGGGAATCAAACAAAATCTCACTCGTATGGGAGGGTATGACATAGCTCGATTAATGACGCAGCAACCATATTTAACAATGGGACATCACTTGTAAATAGTTTAGATTTAGTCACTTTAGATGAATCGGTAAAAACTGTTAGAGATTGGTTAAGGAAGATGTTGAATGAAACTAATGATGTAGAACCAGATGAATTAGAGGAAGACCAAATTATGACTGTTCATTTGCAAGATGTGACGGGGGAATCGGAAAGGCATTGCCCACCGCATGAATGACATTCCATAAGAGGATAAAAATGCCTCTGTGGAAGTTGCAGAAAATGATTCTTGCACAACATATGGTTCTTGGTTGGTGGAACAGGCCCGTGAAAACTTCCAAAGGATTGTGGAAGGGAGATTGCCTTCCTGGATCACTGATAAACATCTCAGGGCTATGTCCACTTATCAACTTACCATCAATATCTGTAAAATCAGGGGACTTGTGCAGGTATACCCGGTGAAACGTAAGTGCAATTCGGAGAACAGAAGCGTGAGCATGCTAGGGTTGGTTGTGGTAGCAAGTCAGGGTCATGCGTCACGTTATGACCAACAACCTAGGTATGTGGCACAAGTGCACGGAATTACTTGGGCAGCCCCAGATTTGGGTGCGCTCAGAGAGGGGATACTTTTGTTTGCCCATATGATGTAACTGAAAATGCAGCACCAACCTGTGGGTTCACTTGGGATCAGGAAGGGCCCAATTGCATAATCGTGGTGACCTGGGGAGCAGAGTTCCCTATCCATACGGCATATAAAGAAAAGGGAGAACATTGTGTCACAACCACACACCGGGAATACCAGTATGGGGACCTGGTCTGTCCTATTCCAGACCGGGCTTTTTGTTTTACCCCAGCTCTAACTTTTAGACTGGGTGCATGGGTATTATTGAATGTTTCTGCTCATGGACAGGTGAATATTACTGTATGGGATGACATGAAAGGACAGCTGCATGAGTATGTTGCTCGTTTTGGGTTTGACTTAGTCCCGCTGCCTAAACATCTTTGTCATGAAGCTATTAATGTATATAATAATTTGGAAAATATTTTTCTTTTAAATAGGGATTTAATATGCGGGTGTGTCTTAATTCAATTAAAGCCAGCTAGTCTGGGTGCTTTGATGGGTACTAGTTTTGATATGGAAGAGAGATAGAGTGCATTTTTTGAATAGAGCATTCATGAAGAGGAGTGAAAACTTGACACCTTTCTAGCAGCTACAGAACAATATGTTTATATTACTAATAACATTGGTACTATGAATGAGGTTTCATTGTTAAAAGGTGAAGTTCAAAGAGACTGGTGAGAAAATGAGAATTTGAATTCAATCAGTGGTGGTAGGTATAACTTCAGTAGTTTTCGGGTGTACAGAGCAGAGGCAGTGTGAGATCAAAAGGCAGCTGTAAGTCTCCAACTGGCTGCACAGGAATCCAAGTGAAAGAACCTCATTTTGAATTTGTAAGGTGAAAATGCTTTGCCTGGTGTTTGGTTAAGCCTATGGGTTGCTGTTGCCTTAATAGGGGTTAGTTTGGGAATTTGTCAAAAGTTGTGATAGTAGTAATTTGTAGCCATGTGTATATATTTTAACCTGCATAAATTAATAAAATGTTTCAATTAGTTTAATATAAAGCCTTGAGAACTGGTGGTCTGATTCCTGAATTTAGAGTTGCATCTCAAACATATCATTATGCTGGAACTGTATGAAACGCTGGTTAGGCCACAGCTAGAGTATTGCGTGCAGTTCTGGAATCCGCATTATAGAAAGGATGTGATTGCACTAGAGAGAGTGCAGAGGAGATTTACAAGGATGTTTCCTAGGCTAAAGAGGTTTAGTTATGAGGGGAGATTGGATAGACTGGGGTTATTTTCCCTGGAGCAGAGGAGATTTAGGGGGGGACATGATTGAGGTGGTTAAAATTATGAGGGACATGGATAGGGTAGACAGGAAGGAACTTTTCCCCTTGGTGGAGGGATCAATAATCAGGGGACATAGATTTAAGGTAAGGGGCAGGAGGTTTAAGAGGATTTGTGAGGAAGAATTCTTTCATCCAAAGGATGGTGGGAATCCGGAACTCACTGCCTGAAAGGGTGGTAGAGGTAGAAACCCTCATAACATTTAAGAAGTATTTGGATGTGCATTTATGATGCCATGGCATACAAGGCTTTGGGCCTAGTGCTGGAAAATGGGATTAGAATAGTTAGGTACTTGTTTGACCAGCGCAGACTTGATGGGCCAAAGGGCCTTTTTCTGTGCTGTAGACCTCTATGACTCTATGGCTCTATAACGCTTAAAATTATAGGTTATAACAGTTGTTTAAAATTTCCTTCTGGGAATTTTAAATAATTCCGCTTTACCAACTGCATCGGTCATAACAATCTTATAGACAATTAACACTTCCACCAAACATTTTTCTATCCTTCAACAAAAGAACAGGGAAATTAAGGTAGAAATACCAGACACTGGTGATGATAGCCACTGGTAAGACCTTGGTCTTAGCCTCGAAATACATTCTTGGATACGAATTGTATCTTCCGTGCTGGTTGTTGCACAGTCGTTTATTGTTGTATAATTGTTGTTTGATTTATGTCGTTGACGCAAATGTAGGAGAACAGAACAGCAGCTAAAATGTTACTGATGGGACAGAATGAGATGAATGGATTAGGTTCACAAGTGTGGTAATGTTTGTAGGTGAAATTATACACTTATGGGTGAATGTTGTAAGGCATTTTGATATTTTGTGTATTTTTGTGATGCTGTAAGGCCTCCCTTTGTTTCTTTTTAATATGTATCATCTTTATGCTTGTGCCAAAATGTAACCAGTTGTGAGGTGGACCAACATCCTGAGCTCAGATCCGGGTGGTAAGAACATGGAGAGTGGAGGACATCGGGACGAAAGGAGAAGATTTTTGACTGAAGACCTCAACTCTGAGGCTTGTATGGAACTTTTAAAAAAATAAAGACTGGACAAGGATATACATGCACACAGACACAGGTGTGTCAGGACATGTGTTGAAGGGTGGGCGAGCTGTGCTATTAATGATAGAATTGATTTGCAGACACTTCTTGGGTGGAAACTTTAAGTTTATTTACAATATACTCAGCGGCAACTACACGTGTACTTTCAACTCCAACTCTATCTCTACACTGACTGCTAGGGTAGCCCGCGCTACTCTCCTATTGGTTACTACAGATCATGTGATCTTCCCTAACAAGTATTATTCTTAAAGGTACACTGCACACTAAATAAAACCATAATTACTATATTCCTCTCCATTTAACTCAACTATACATATTATATTTACAAGTACATATTTTTCAGGATAACATTATATTTACATTGGGTAAGGAATTTACAAGTTCAGCCTTTCAGGTGGTTTCCTTGTATGTGTGGAACGTCACAACTCCATAACTTCTTTGTCAGGTACCTCCTTTTCCAGAGTTGCCTGAACACCAGGTGCTTCGGTAGCACCTGCAGTTCTCGATCCTCAACTCTTAGAGAAACATCAGACAAGCCAGTCCTGGGCTGAGTATCCTCAACAGGATACGCAGACCTGGTCATGATCGCTGGTGGAACCAAATCTTGGTGATTTGTCTCTCCCTTCCTTAAATAGACCACATGTTTAAGGATGATCTGGACTTCCACCTCCACGTAGTAAGATAGGGGTCCAGTCACTGCACTTATTTCACCCGGTAACTACTTTGGTCCTTCCCTAAAATTTTTTACGCATACCGGCTCTCCCATGGTAAATTTCCTCTCGCAACTATGCCAGTCGTGTCTAGTTTTCTGCCTTCCCTGACTCCTTTCCACCTTCCCCTCTAAATTCAGCATTATTAAGCTCAATCTCGTCCTGAGATGGCGTTTCAACAATAACTCCACACCTGTTGTTGTATGAGGGGTAGTCCTGTACTGAAAAAGAAAATGTACTAGCTTGGTTGCCGAGGAGTCACCAGTTGGCTTTTCCATGTCTGCCTTGAACATTTGAACCGCCCTTTCTCCCAGTCCCTTTCAGGAAGCGCGGTACGGTGCAGTTTTCACATGAGTGATATTGTTGAGGCTGTTAAACCATTGAAATTCAGCACTCATAAATGCCACGCTGTTATCAGAAACGACTACTTCTGGTCTCTGATGTAGTTTCTCAGTTGTCGCAGCTGACATTGCTGACTTCACCTCATATACGTCTCCACAAATTCAGACATTTTGGTCCGGTTTAAGGACAGGGACTATGGGTGCTGCCTATTCTGAGAATTGAATATGTTGTATAACACCCAGTTTCTCTAGTCTGTTCAGTTCAATGTTGACTTTTTCTCGCAGGGCCTATGGCACCGGTCTCGCCTGCATGAAGCGAGGGGCTGTTTCTGGATCCATATGAATCTTGGCCTAGATTTTCCCCAGTTCATCCGAAAAGATGGTGGCCTACTTTCAAAGTAGCTTTGGTAGCTCACTTGCTCTAACTTGAAAATTTCAGCGCATTTTAACTTAATCTCCTTTAACCAATTTCGCTCCAGGAGGCTTGGCCCTTCACCTGCTACGACCATCAAGGGTAGCTTTGCTGATTGGCTTCCATCAATGGGCAATTACTCTGCTTATGTCTGTTACTTGAATGTCTTCACCCGTATATGTTTTGAGCTTGGCAGCTGTTTCTTCTAAACTTAATTGATGTTCCCCATTATTCAAATGTCTGAAGATATGTTCCCCAATTACTGTAGTGGAAGTTCCCGTGTCCACTTCCATTCGAACAGGTTTGCCAGTTACTTTCACTGTGACAAATATTGGTTCTGTCTTTCCAACTTTCAGATTAAACAACAAGTAAATTTCTGAATTTGTTGATTCAGGGTCTTCAACGTTGCAGATTTCATTGGGCTTCTTCTTTTGTTTACAAGCCTGCTTGAATCTTTCCTTGCATGTCCTCATCATATGTCAATGTCTATGACAATAGTAGATTCAATTTTTTTTAAACTGTCAGTTGCTAAAAGGCTGATTGCTTCCCCACCGCGATTAAAATTATTCTTCAATTTTGCTGCTAAGTTATTTTTCTGTATTCTTTGTCGAGCGGGGGTTGTTTCTCACTTCTCAGCAGAGTCTCGCTTTTTTGCGTCTCTTTAGGCTGAGGTTTCCTGCCCGATGTGGAGGACGGCACCATTTTGCACACCCAGTAATGCTTTTGAATCTCTTACCGCACTCTCCATGGCCAGCGCTATCTCTAGCCCTTTCTTAAAATCCAGGTTCACTTTGGACAATAATCTTTTCTGAATAGAGTTCTCTTTCACACCACACATTAAATAATCTCTGAGCATGTCATTCAGAGTCGTACTGAACTCACAGGGCTGAATTTTCTGGCTGACAGGCGGGTGGCGGAGCCCGCACGTCAGCGCTTAAAATGTCGCGTGCTGACGTAGCATGAGTGACCTGACGTCAGCGCACGGCATCGCAATGTTTAGGTCGGCGGGTGCGTGTTGATCTGCATCGCGCACCCGCAATTAATTAAAGGCCTTGTTAAGGCCCTTAAGTCAGCAATTGATGCCAATTTTGAGGAGCCCGTGTGAACTTTGGCTCAGCGCACGGGCTCAACGGGCAGGCGGGTAAGTGATTTTTTAACAAACCTCATCCAGTGGTGGGATGAGGTTTAATTTCGGCTTTAAAAAAGTTTAATAAAGTTTGTGTGGACTTTATTAACATGTCCCATCTCGTGTGACTTTTTCACATGAGGGGGACATGTTAATGATTTTTTTATTGTTCTATTTTTAAACTTTCACAACCTTTCAGCGATCTCTCTGAGGCTGCACTTAGCCTCAGGGAGATGTGCGCTCTTTCGAATGCATGCGTGAAAGAGCGCACTCTCACAGTTGGGGAATCCCTCCCCACCTGCACAGGGAGCACATAGCGCTTCCCATCGGGCGGCACGCTGGGCGGGCCTTAATTGGCCCACCCACGTAAAATGGCGGCAGGGCCCATTTCGGCGGTGGGGATCGGCTGCCCACCCACCACTGAGTCGGTCGGGCCCGCCCGTCAAGGGCAAAATTCAGCCCACAATGTTCCGTTAGCTGCTTCAAATTTGCCACGTTGTGAGCAATTGCCTCACCCGGGGCTCTATATCGGGAATTAACCTGAAACTTTGCATCATGGCTGAGAGCTTTGGTTGAAAATGACCCTTCATAAGGTCCACTAATTCATCGAAACTCTTTGAATCTGGGGCACTGGGTGCTGTCAAACTTCGAATCAGATTGTAGGTTTTGCTCCCACAAGTACTCTGGAGGATCGCTCGTCTCTTCTCTTCTCCCGTAATCTTGTTTGCTCAAAAAAAGAACATGAACCATTCTATGTATTGAGACCAATCATCTGTGGCAGGGTCAAAAAGATCATTTCTCTCAAATTGTGGCATTTTGAGAAGAGATACCTTCTTCAATTCTAATGGAGCTTGCTACTTATAATTACTGGGCGAGGTACAGTGCCTATTTCTTTTTATCTTGATTTCTTCTGTTCAATCCTGTTTTATCCTCATTGCCAGTTTGTTGCAGGGTGGTCTATTAATGATAGAATTGATCAGCAGGCACTTCTTGGGTGAAAATTTTAAGTTTATTTACAATGTTCTTAGCAGCAACTACGCATGTGCTTTTAACTCCAACTCTATCTCTACACTGACTGCTGAGGTAGCCCACGCTACCCTCCTATTGGTTACTACAGATCATGTGATCTTCCCTAACAAGTATCATTCTTAAAGGTACATTGCACACTAAATAAAACCATAATTACTACAACATGCCACTGGGGTGGTGGCTAACCACCAGACAACCGATTACAGAAACTGACCTAGACAATGGCCTCTCGGGTATGTGTGAATGGCTTTTATCCTGCCTTACCAAGATTCAGAAATCACATCCATTTCTGGCTGGTACCTGGAGATACCCCCTGCTGAGAGCAGGAAATGACCACGTGCAGGTTGTCCTTGGATAATTGGTTTGATTGATAATCCAATCATTTGACTCGATTTAAGACATTCCCTCATGGGTCCATTCCCCCAGGGTCAGAAAGGAGTTTTAAAGCCACAGCTCCCAAGGACATTGGGTCTGCAACCAGGAAGTGTGATTTGGTCAGTCACAGGAAGTCGTGTGGAGGAATTCGTTCAGTGGACTGACCACCTGGGACGAGCTCCTGCACTCGGGTCTTACTTGGTAACTGGTGTTGTAAATATATACTATTGCTTAGCGGGATAATAAAAGCTTTTCACATAAAGTGGAAATTGTATCCTTAGTTTCTTTTGTGTCGTTGATACCAAAATATGGGGTGAGGATGTTAGAGGGTAGTGAGACCCCCTGGTTAACAGTCTTGCAGGGGACAAACGTCCTGCACTCAAAGGACAGCTGAGAGGTATCCACTTCAATATCAGGTTGGCTCAGTTTCAGGCATCGCTGGTGGCTGTCAAAATCAGGTTGTTGGCCAATTGTATGTTAATGAGCAACAGCTTGAGCACTCTGTTGTTATTTTGGGCTACTCCAAGTGGAACAGATATCCCACTCACTCCAGTCAGGTTTTCCAGGTGTGGATTAGGTCCACCAGAAAGGTAGGTAGTTTCTTATTTAAATTTGATGTGGAACCAGGATCAGGGCTGCCTCTGACCTGTGATTGACCTCCCTCACACTATCCTCCCCCCTCGGAACTTACTGGAGTTCAGCTGCCAGCAATGCAAGTGACCCAAAGTTGATTTGTCGGTAGGCAGAGCTGCATGCCTCTGGAGGTGAGATAGACAGCTTGGCCAAATTATCGATTCAGGCTCGAGGCCCATGTTTGGTCTTCCTGGTCCGGGGAAAGTTCTGTCTGTGCCCAACACTGGCAGCTGAATCCTTGGCAGCACATCTACTCAAAAAATTCAAAACATATTTCTTTACAATGTGTTTTCTATTTTGTCCTAAATTTCATTAAGCTTCAGTGCCAGATGAACTTGATAATGCAATGGAATGACGCATTCTTATAATTACTTCAGGACACATCCTCTTTAATAGGGGTATAACAGCTGATTCAAATTCATACAGAAACTTCTAATGATATAATTAACTTTGCGAACACATTATAGATTGTTTGCTTCATTGCCTCATAAACAGTGCCTTGCATACTTGGCATATTTCACTTTGTAATCACAGAGGCCTCATTACAAGATGATGGGACCAGCTTGTTGCATTAGTCCTTCTATATAATATAACTCCATTTACGATCACTAGCTGAAGATGAAGATAACAGATAGAAGTGGTCCCTTCAACGCGGTAAAATGTCTCAGTGTGCTTCACAGGAGCGTTAAGGTAGAGTCCGACACTGAGCTATGCAAGAAAGTTTTAGGACAGATCAGAAAAAGAGATAGGTTTTCAGGAGCACCTGAAAGCAGGTGAGAGACGGAGAGGCTTAGTCAGGGAATTCCAGAGCTTAGGGCCTCGTCAGCTGAAGGCATGGCCACCAATGATGGAGTGATTGAAATCGTGGATGCCCAAGAGGTCAGAATTGGAAAAAAAAAAATCTTTGGAGGTTTTAGAGCTGGAGGAAGTTACAGAGATAAGGAGGAGCAAGACCTTGGAGGGGTTTGAAAACAAGAATTAGAATTTTAAAATTGAGGCGTTCCTCAACCAGGAACCAATGTAATAATATTAAAGTAAAATACTGAGGATGCTGGAAATCTGAAACAAAAACAGAAAATGCTGGAAAAACTCAACAGGTCTGACAGCCTCTGTGGAGAGAGAAACAGAGTTGATGTTTCGAGTCCGTATGACCCTTCTTCGGGAACCAATGTAGGTCAGACAGGGCCCCTGCTCACCCGACCTCTCCACAATTTTACACTGGGGAGGGCGAGGCCTGAGCCAGCCTCCTCAATTGAAGCCCCCAAGTAACCAATTATTGACCACTCAAGGGCTGTTTCCCACCCAGCCTCAATTTCCAGGCTGGTGGTATGAGTTCAGAGACAGGAAGGGGAAGCCTGAAAAGTAACCCTGCCCAGGCCTCGGTTGAGAAGATGGTAGGGGGTGCCTCCATTTAACATTTGATGCTGCCCCCCAAAAAACGTTTGGCCGCTGCAGGTGTTCCCTCCACTCGGGCCTCTCCACCAACACCCCCACCTAACCTCTGCCCAGTCCCCTGCACCTCACACCTCACCTCACACCTCACCCTGAGACCTCCACACTTACCTGGTCCAGGGCTCCTGGCACTTAGAATTTGGGGTCTGTTTGTAGTCATAGTCCTGTCCAATTGGCTGGCAGATCTCTGAGGTGGGACTTCGGCCCCTCACTCAGGAAGAAGTCCCACCTCTAGCCAATTAACACTCGTTGGCGCATTAAATGGCTGTGGGGCAGGCAGTATTGGTAGGGATGTGTTTTCCACTGACTCCCCAGATGGCGGGAAGGGAAACCCCACCATCCTAAAATCTTGGCCCAAGAGTGAATTGGCAATAGTCAGTATATAGTTTTTCTTGAAATTATTTATTTACACTATTTACAAGGACCTCATGGTAAGTATATTGTTTTCTGGACACAGACTGTTCTGTGTCTTGCTCCCTTGGAGCCTCTTGGTCATCTGACCCTGATGTCATGCTTACATCATCATTTAACATAACCATTAATGCTTTACTCTACAGTTTGGGTTGGGTAAGAAGCTAAAATGTTACAATTCTGATTCCTGACCCACCTCCAACCTGTCCATTTCCAGTTTCAACAGAGGTGGCATGGGATTGGGCAGCCAACCCTCACCCAGGAAGTGTATCGGCATTTTAAATATTATAATGCATGCTTCACTTTTATGTACTGTTTTGAATTTAATTCTGGAAAGCTCAGTCTGCAGTTAAGGATAGGCAAGAATTGTTGGATCTTGGACCTAAGTACCAACCCCCAAACCCTCATGATTGCCCTTTGACCTTCCTCTCGCTAAGGCGTCTGGTTTCTCTCTCCCACTGAGGCCTCCAAAACCCCTCCCAGCAACTGAGGCCTCCGATTCTACTCCTCCAGGGAGGGCTCCGATTCCCTCTCCAAACAATCCCCCCCCACTGCCGCAAAGGTGTCCCCTTCCCAAGGCCTCCAATTACCCCTCCCTCAATGTCTTTGGTTTCCCCCCTCCAACCTGGAGCCTCTGCCCTCCCCTTCAACCCTAGAATTCAGAAGGCAAGTGTTTTGGGACATGGACTTTCTTGGTCCTTGTCTCCAGCATTTTGCACCCAACTGAAAGCTGAGCCTATCAATCAGGCTGATTTGCAGGCGGGAACCTGTCAGTCACCGCACACACGTGATGTGGAGTTAACACTCCGGCTTCCGGCTTTACTGTATGTAACCAGGATTCCCCCTCGCAACGTCATCCAGATCGGGGTCAAAAAGTTTAAATCCCTCTCAATAGAGTCTCCAAATGATTGAAGTCAGGGGGAAAAAAAGGTTGGAATTGTGGAATGCAATCCCCAAAGCACTGGTAATAATTCCTAAAACTCCGTAATAAAAATGGAATTTGACTTTTTCACTCACCCTAAACTAGTTTTAGATGAACTTGATGCTATGATGATGCCAGGCATGTCTTTACACCTCTTCTGTGTCTTAATAAGGTAAAGTTGCTTGCAAGGCATTTTGCCTCAGGCCCTAGTGTCTTTAACATGACATAATTTACAATCGGCAGTTAAATTGGCTTGAACTGATTTTTGTTACATGTGTGAAGAGTAACTTGTGAGTAGTTAAGCATTTATATATGGGGGAAAAAATTTGGAACAGCCCTGAGTTTGACTGTATATGGAATCATGTGGTGAAATAGCTTATGCCCAGGAGACCAATTGCAACTGCCACCCCGGTTAGGCCTGAACCAAGTACTTGGATTTCTGGCTTCATGTATACACTTGATGTTGTGCTCTTCTGGAATTAGGTTACGTTTTGAAACTCAAGAACAAATTCATTTTTTTCTACAGCCTAATTTTCCTCCATTCCTTTTCCAAATTTTTCTCAGGTTATGAAGCTTTTCCACCAAATGAATTGGAGATTGGCTCCTTGCGTAAGAGGTTGGTTGTGACCTGCTCCCCTGCCTAAAAGATTGTCTCAATCAGTCGTTTGATAGTACACGACTTGAATATTGCTGAAAAGAGAGATATGTTGCCAAAGCTTTTTGTCTTGAACTCATCAGGACAAATTCAGCAATGCCAAATTTCAAACAATCAATTTAAACTGCAGGAGAAAAGGGTGTTGATTGGTTGGTAAACCAACTCTGATTGGCTGAGGCATTGCAATGGGGAACTATAGGCTCCCCAAGCTTCCTGCTGATTCAAAAAAGGCACAAGGCTTGAACATATTCCTTTTGTTTGCAGAGAAATTTGTTGTTAGAAGCAAAATACATTCCTATGCAGGGACCCATTCTCATGTCTCTCTTTTCAGCAATATTGTATCAGTCCCTTACTTCCCAGCAAGAGGAATAGATTGCAGCTTTTCATCCATCCAGATGGATGGTTGATAAATTACTCCAAAGCCAAGAGGATAGCCTGCTCCTGAGCCATCAAGGTCACCTGGAGACCTGCTGACCGGCTGAGAGGAGGCTTGGAGACCTGCTCCCAACTTTTGCCAATGTTGCTGCATTACTGTATGTTCAAAAGTGGATAAGAAGTCTCCATTTGAGGAGAATGTGGGTAACAGCCCATGTCCCAAGTCTTGTGGGGCAATATGGCATCCAATAGACAGATTATAATTTAAAAACTAACTTTATGAAATGAGGTGACAATTTAAGTGACACAAGTATAAAAATGTTTAAAGATAATTAAATCAACTGAAGCATTTTAATCAGGTGATAACTTCTGTAATGTAAGTGAGTCTGACATGTTCTCAAATCACTTCACTGGGTGGAAATTCCATAGAAATTTAGATTGCATGAATGAGAACAAAACAATTTCCAGTATAGCCACTCTAGCCACAACAGAGAGAACATAGATATGTTAATGTCCATCACACCCAGTGTGCACCCACACAGGTCTGTTCCTGTTAAAAGGGTAATTGTCCAAGTCCTATGACAAAGAATGGAGTAATGTTGAATATCTTAGGTATAACTATCTTTAGGATCAATCATAACAGAAATTGGTTATCATTTCCAATGGCCAAATTGCAAGGGTGTTTTGAAGGTAATTGGGAATTTACATACTTGCCCCATATCAACCAGCAATCAGGCCACACATTAGTCATGAAGGATTGTAGGGGATTTTCTGTAGCAGGCTCACAGGGAGCTTTTTTTCATTAAATCAGCAGATTTTATTAGTGATACAAGTGTACAACTTGTAGATCATATAACTGCTAAGTATTTAACTTCACAGAATCACAGAACCACAGTGCAGAAGAGGCCCTTCGGCCCATCAAGTCTGCACCGACACGTGAGAAACACCTGACCTACCTACCTAATCCCATTTACCAGCACTTGGCCCATTTCCTTGAATGTTATGATGTGCCAAGTGCTCATCCAGGTCCTTTTTAAAGGATGTGAGGCAACCCACCTCCACCACACTCCCAGGCAGCGCATTCCAGACCGTCACCACCCTCTGGGTAAAAAAGTTTTTCCTCACATCCCCCCTAAACCTCCTGCCCCTCAACTTGAACTTATGACCCCTTGTAACTGACCCTTCAACTAAGGGCAACAGCTGCTCCCTATCCACCCTTTCCATGCCCCTCAGAATCTTGTACACCTCGATCAGGTCACCCCTCAGTCTTCTCTGCTCCAACGAAAACAACCCAAGTCTATCCAACCTCTCTTCATATCTTAAATGTTTCATCCCAGGCAAGATCCTGGTGAATCTCCTCTGCACCCCCTCCAGTGCAATCACATCCTTCCTATAATGTAGCAATCAGAACTGCACACAGTACTCCAGCTGTGGCCTCACCAAGGTTATATACAACTCCAAAATGACCTCCTTACTTTTGTAACCTATGCCTCGATTGATAAAGGCAAGTGTCCCATATGCCTTTTTCACCACCCCACTAACATGCCCCTCTGCCTTCAGGGATCTATGGACACACACGCCAAGGTCCCTTTGTTCCTCAGAACTTCCTAGTGTCGTGCCGTTCATTGAATACTTCCTTGTCAAATTACTCCTTCCAAAGTGTGTCACCTCACACTTTTCAGGGTTAAATTCCATCTGCCACTTATCTGCCCATTTGACCATCCCATCTATATCTTCCTGTAGCCCAAGACACTCAACCTCACTGTTAACCACCCGGCCAATCTTTGTGTCATCTGCAAACTTACTAATCCTACACCCCACATAGTCATCTATGTCGTTTATATAAATGACGAATAATAGGGGACCCAGCACAGATCCCTGTGGTACGCTACTGGACACTGGCTTCCAGTCACTAAAGCATCCTTCTGTCATCACCCTCTGTCTCCTACAACTAAGCCAATTTTGAATCCACCTTATCAAATTACCCTGTATCCAAAGTGCATTCGCCTTCTTTATAAGTCTCCCATGTGGAACCTCATCAAAGGCTTTGCTGAAATCCATATAACCTACATCAACTACACTACCCTCATCTACACACCTGGTCACCTCCTCAAAAAATTCAAACAAATTTGTTAGGCAGACCTCCCTCTGACAAAGCCATGCTGACTATCCCTGATCAAACCTTGCCTCTCCAAGTGGAGGTAGATTCTCTCCTTCAGAATTTTCCCCAATGGTTTCCCTACCATTGACGTGAGACTCACTGGCCTGTAGTTCCCTAGCTTATCTCTACAACCCTTCTTATATAGCGGAACCACATTAGCTGTTCACCAGTCCTCTGGCACCTCCCCTGTGGCCAGAGAGGAATTAAAAATTTGGGTCAGAGCCCCTGCGATCTCCTCCCTTGCGTCCCTCAGCAGTCTGGGACACAAATCATCTAGACCTGGAGATTTGTCCACTTTTAAGCCTGCCAACACCTCCAATACCTTGTCACTCCCTATATCAATTTGCTCAAGAACCTCGCAGTCTCTTACTCCGAGTTCGATACCTTCATCCTCATTCTCTTGGGTGAAGATGGATGTAAACTTCCCAATATTTAATACATTCTTCTTGTTGATTGGTTTCTAAGCTATGTTTATAAAGTTGTCATGAGCTTGTATTTGTTGAGAATTTATAGAACCATAAGCTGAGAAATTGGAACTGTCCCCTGGGCTCATACACAAAAGCCCAATGCCTTGTTTACATCTGACTGACAACAACAGTTTGTCAGTCTAATGGATTGCAATTTGGGTCAATGCTGGCAGTGGTCATCTGGTGGGTCCTGGGATACTGCATTCAGGGCAAACTAACGTTGCCAAAAGGCATCAAAGGGGCATTAGGCTCCTTATTTGCATATATAAATGATATAACACCTATTTCTGATGTGGGCCCTGACACCTTCTTTATTGCCTATGCCAATCACCAATAAGGCAGGCTGCTCACCATATTGGACACTTTGGTGACCAATTGCCTTCTGAAAAATAAATAAGTGTCATCAAATTTTTAGGCCATAGTATGTTACAGCAAAGAGAGAGGCTCTGTGGTCCATCCTGCCTGGACTTGGTTCTCACTCCCCAGCTCTTTTCCCATGCCCTTTTAAGTTTTTCTTTTTACAAATATTTACTCAATTCCCTTTTAAAAGCTACTTCTAGGTTCTACTTCTTCCAATGTTTTATACAGAAGTGAAACACAAGAACTTTAAGATAAAAGAAATTAGATGTACAGTCCTCACTCTCCAGTGTAAAAGTTTGCAATTTCCAAGAGCTTATACTGCTGGGCGTTCTGGGCATATTATGGAAGGACAAAATCATGGATCTGGAACTCCTCTCAATGGCAAAGCCTCCGAGTATGTTGACATTTGACAAACAGAGGCAACTTTGTTAGCTCGGGCACATTCGCAGGAAGGAAGATTGTTGTGTACCTAAGGAGTTTCTGTCAGGCGAGGTAGCCAGTGCCAGATGACTAGTAGGACTCCCAAAGCCCTTCTTCTAGGATGCTTACAAGTGTGACATGGAAGTTCTAAATGATGATTCTCGCACTTGAGAGACACTAGTTGACAACAGAGGGAAATGGTGACGTCACTTGTGGGCTGGCGTCTGCCACCATGATGATCGGTGGCTTCAGCAGCTTGGCAATAGCCACCAGTACCGGAAACCACAACACATAATGACACCTGATAACCACTTTACATGCAGCACTTGTGGCAGAACCTGCCTCTCATGGATTGGTCTCTTCAGCCACCAGCAAAAGTGCATCATATGAAGCCACCCCATCCCCTGTGGTTTTGATTTGATGCATGTCTGTCATCTTACACAGATGGAAGGATGCCAGCGATGGTACTATTGCTGTTTAGGATTGCTGTTGGATTGTTACTCCTCAAATGGAAGAAATGGGGAGAGCTAAAGCAGCAAAAGGAAGGAGAGAAATATAAAGGAGCAGTCAAATGAAGAAGAAAGAAAGGGGTATTTGTCGATTTATGAGTATCAATATCCATAGCTGAATAGGCAGAACATATGGATTAGGAGCAGGAGTGGGCCACCTGGCCTCTCAAGCCTACTCTGCCATTCAATAAGATCATGGCTGATCTGATTGTAACCTTAACTCCAATCACTTGCTGTACCTGCGATTCATGTGCCAGGACACCCAGACCCCTTTGAATCTCAGAGCGCTGCAATCTCTCACCATTTAGGTAATGTGCTTCTTTTTTATTCTTCCTTTGGACAATTTCACATTTTCCCACATTATACTCCATTTGCCAGAACTTTGCCCACTCACTTAACCTATCCATATCCCTTTGTAGCCTCATTATGTCCTCTTTGCAATTTACTTTCCTACTATCTAAATTTGCTGAATTTACCAGCCATACCTTCAGTCCCTTCATTCAAGTCATTTATATAAATTGTAAAAAGTTGAGGCACAACACTTGTTACATCTTGCCAAGCAGAAAATGACCCATTTATGCCTACTCTCTGTTTCCTGTTAACTAGACAATCTTCTATCCATGCCAATATGTTACCCCCTACACCATGAGCTTTTATTTTCCGCAATAACTTTTGATGTGGAACATTATCAAGTTCCTTCTGGAAATCTAAGTACACCAGTTCCCATTTATCCACAGCACATGTTACTTCTTCAAAGAACTCCAATAAATTGGTTAAACATGATTGATTCTGCCTGATTACCTTGAATTTATTTAAGTGCCTTTCTATAATGTCTTTAATAATATCTTCTAACATTCTCTTTATGACAAATGTTAAGTTAACTGGCCTGTAGTTTCCTGTTTTCTGTCTCCCTCCCTTTTTGAATAAAGGAGTTACATTCGCTATTTTCCAATCTAATGGAACCTTTCCTGAATCTAGGGAATTTTGGAAAATTAAAACCAACACATCAACTATGTCACTAGCCACTTCTTTTATGACCCTAGGATGAAGCCCATTAGGACCTGGGAACTTGTCAGCCGCAGCTCCAACAATTTGCTCAGTACCACTTCCCTGGTGATTGTAATTTTCTTGAGTTCCTTCCTCCCTTCCATTTGCTGATTTATAGCTATTTCTGGTATGTTACTTGAATTGTCTATAGTGAAGACCAATGCAAAATACTCTTTCAATTCATCTACCACCTCCTTCCTTTCCACTGTTAATTACCAGACTCATTTTCTGTAGGACCAATGCTCACTTTGTTAACTCATCTTTTTAAAATATCTATAGAAACTGTTACTATCTGTCTTTATGGGCTGGATTTTCTGGTCTGGACTGGAAATTCCCACCTGAAGTCAACTGACATTTTGCTGTCTGTCAAATTTTTCATCCCACTCGTGACGATTCCCGCGGCTGGAGTGACTGGAAAATCCCACCCTATATTTCTAACTAACTTTCTCTTGTCCTCTAATTTTTCCCTCCTTAACCTTTTTTATATTCTGTCCAATTTTCTGATATGCCTCCTATCTTTATGCAATTATATCTTTTTCTTTAAGTTTGATAGAATCTTTAACTTCTTTGTTAGCCACGGATGGTGAGCCCTCCCCTTGGAATTTTTCTTTCTCATTGGGGTGTATCTATTCTGTATATTCCCTTAAATATCTACCACTGCACCTCTATTGACCTATCTCTTAACCTAATTTGTCAGTTCACTTTAGCTAGCTCTGCTTTCATGCCAATGTAATTGCCCTTATTTAAGTTTAAAATACTAGGCTTAGATCCACTCTTCTCTCCCTGAATCTTTATGTAAAATTCAATCACATTATGATCACTGTTACCTAGGGGTGCATTCATTATGAGGTCATTAATTAATCCTATCTCATTGCATAATACCAGGTCTAGCATAGCCTGGTCTCTGATTGGTACCAGAATGTATTGTTCTAAGAAACTATCCCCAAAACATTCTATAAATTCCTCACCTATGCTACCTTTGCCCATTTGATTTTTCCAGTCTACATGTACATTAAAGTCCCCCATGATTATAGCCGTACCTTTCTGACAAGTTCCCATTATTTCTTCCTTTATACCCCGTCCTATCATGTGGTTACCGTTAGGGGGCCTGTACAGCACTCCCACAAGTGAATTTTTGCCTTTATAATTTCTCATCTCCACATAAACTGCTTCTACACTGGGATCCTCAACTTAGGTCATCCCTCTCTTTTGTGCTAATACCATCATTAATTAACAGAGCCACCTGTCCACCTTTTCCTAGCTTCCTGTCCTTCCTAAATGTCATGTACCCTTCAATATTCAGGTCCAATCTATATCACCCTACAGAAGATAGTCAGAAGAAGCTATGAGAATTATTTTTGGTAAGGCCTATTTGATTATGTTTTGGAGCTACTGATATAACAACAATAGCCCAGTACGTGCAGGAGTCTATTGCTGATGAGTCATTCCAAAATGGGGTAAGATTTCCTCATCTACATTTTGTGCCAAATTTTAAAAACATTCTTTTAGAATGATATTATGACTTTGCCATAAGTAATCAACAAAAAAAATCTTTCCAGTGTGTTTATGACATTGTTAACACATAGGAACAACACAGCCTTCCTGCTCCCCTTATCTATAGATTTTAGGCAGATGCTGGGAGTAGGCACACAGTTGGAAATGGTTGACTAAAAATGCATGCAGTCAGTGAGTGAAGCAAGATGAATTTGTTTTAGACATGTTTCAAACAGCAGAGGCATGGTGATTGAAAGGTTGTCCTCCAACATCATCAACTTCATGGTGGTGGGGGAATGGGGGGGAGTTGAGGATAAGCAGTAATTCAGAGTAAAAGGAGTGGAGGATGAGGCATATAGGACTGAGGTGGAAGGGCTGATAAAATAGCTGGGGAGGGGAAGGTGATGTCAGGAGAGAAATCGTCAGATCCTTCCTACACGCCAGGAGTCTCACCCCCTCTGCACGTTGCCTTTGAGGAGACTGCGGTGGGTAAGAGACTGTTGTTCACCTCCTTGTGGATTGTGCCTTTGCAAAGAAGGTCTGGAGAGAGATGCAGTGGCTTTTGTCGAGGTTCACCCCAGTCAGTTCTGTGACACAGGACTCTGTGCTCTATGGGCTGTTCCCAGGGACACACGCCGAGACAAACATCAACTGCAGCTGGAGGATCATCAACTCGGTGAAAGACGCTCTTTGGTCTGCCTGAAACTTGTTGGTCTTCCAGTGTAAAGAGTTGTCCCCGACCAAGTGTTGCAGACTGGCACATTCCAAGGTCCAGGACTACGTGCTGAGAGACGCACTAAAGCTTGGGGCAGCCGCCACAAAGGCACAATGGGGAAAGGTCGCTGTCTAAGACCTTTCTACCATAGTGCACCGAGGGGCTGGGAATTGTATAGACCCCTCAGGCTATATGACTCAGAATGAATGTATGCAGTGAATACTACATGTATCACAATTGTATTGAAGCACCTCAGAGTGCAACATGATGTATGTCGATAGCTCCAATACCATTGCACTGTCTGACTGTCTGTAATGAGCATATTGAAATGATTGTAATATTCATTGATTGTATTGAAGCATCTCATGATCCATGTGTAAAAGTTGAATCTGATTGCATTTTTTATGATGGCCATTTAGAAATGTTTTGTACTGTTCTTTCAGATGTTTTATGAATAAAGTATATTTTTCCAAAAAAACAATCTGATATCTTTCTGTCACCACGCCATATTGTCAGCAGCAGGAAAGCTGGCACCTTGGCCACCCATGCCCATGAAACAGAAGCGTTCAGGACTCAGGCAAGCAGGTTGATGGTCAATCTGCTAATCCTTCCAATGTGCCCATGGCAGGCCATAATAGTGGGAGAGATTCCTGGTCAGGTATTACTGACAACACACCTTGGCAGCATGTCAGAATATGGCAGAAAGTCCTCACAAGAAAGGCACGAGGAGGGCTGCATCCTACACTGGCTGAACAGCTGAAGAAGAACAGGAATAGTGTTAAAAGTTGTCTAGCTGAAAACGATATGGGGTGAAATCTGCCCCATACTTGGGCCCTAATTAAGTGCCAGAGCATGTATTTGAGCACATGATCCATCTGGAAGAGCAACAGTTGCTAATTTCAAAGCCAGTGATTTTGGAATATCCAAGGTGCTCACCAGAAACAGGCATTAGGCCCCTAATCAGGCAATCTGCATTAGGGCGGCAGATGGAGGTGTCTGCAGTTTAACTATTTTAAGGGCCGAAGCTAAATTTAGATTGAGGCACTGGCTAAGGTTATAAGGCACCAGAAACCAGTGCAGAACCATCTTTTCTGCTGATGTCTTTATTCATATGTTACATTTTGATTAATAACAATGGCTTGTGCTACTTTAAGCCACAAAGATTTCAACACTCATATTTTCTAATTCCCTTTGTGAGTTGAAAGGAAAACCCAGCTGAGAAGGAGTTGGATTCATGCAGTGGGGAGGACTCTTCTTGAGATGATATAGGGGGCACTTTGGATTGTCTCTGACCCATATCTGACCTGGGACTTGTACCACTGTCACCTGGTGCAAAAGGAAAAGCTTTCCATTCTCCAGCATTGTTCTCATCCTTCATTTTGATAGACACAAAAACACAAATCAACACATTCTTCTTTTATTTTCTATGGATGCTCTAAAATAGAAGCTGTAGCACTTGGGTCATTGTAATGCACAGAATGTAAAGGATATGCAGTGGTTGGGGGGAAGCAACTAAATACACAAACCATTCACTGAATGACCCAGCTGTATTGCTAATGAGTGATGGTAGGATTTGGTTGTGTTGGTAGGCCAAAGGTTAAATATTTTTCATTTGCAATAGTCCACCCCAGCTCCATCTGCTTATTCTGTTTGCACTGCATATTTTCTGCCTCATACAAGTTTGGGTTACACACTGGTGAGTGTGCCCCTGTGCTGAGTGTTAGGACATGAATTGATGTGCACAGTTTCCACAGGGAAGGATTCCCCTCTGGGTCAAACTTCCCCCCCAGAGTTTTTGTGTGAGTCTTTCGCACGAATGTTTTACACTGAGACAGGAGCTGCACTTAGAATGATAGAATCACAGGGCTCCATTTTACGGGATGTGGGGTTGGGGGGAGTGGGGGAGTGGGGTGGGGAGGGGGGCGAATGGTTCAGCCCCCGGAAGGAGAGTTGGCTGGAAACCAACTTGGCCTGTGCCCACCATGGAGCCTTAACACTAAGAGCAGGCTAAATTGGCTAACTGTGGGACCTCCGCCCCTCACTGGGGAGGAAAACCCGTCCTTGGGAGCAGCTGGCCAATCGGATTGGCTGGCAGCTCCAGCAGTACTGGCAGCATCAAGAGCTCAGTAGTGGTCACTGCCAGGACTGCAACCAGCCCCAAGAAGAAGGCCCCAATGGATTCCGGAGTGAGCTAAGTTTGGGCTATTGGGCAGGGTGGGTTTGGCCAGCTTAGGAAGGGGGCTGTCGAGGTGGGTTTTGGACAACAGGTGGGTAGGCAAGAAGAGGGATACTATCTTTAGGGGGTGCCCCCGATGCACAAAGGGCACCCCCTGAAGATAGTATCCCCTGCTTCCTTCCCACCCTTTTAAAAAAGCGGCCTGGCAACTCCCACTCGCCTGCCCACGCTAACTGTATTATGAGTGGGCAGTGTATTATTGGGAAAACTCAGCTGCCCCGAAGGGTCATGAAGACTCGAAACGTTAACTGATTTCTTCTCCACCGATGCTGCCAGACCTGCTGAGTTTTTCCAGGTAATTCTGTTTTTGTTGTGTATTATTGGGGTCATTTGGCTTGTTAACAAGCTCAATTGACTCTTAATTATTTTTTTAAACATGGCAGGTAGGCTGCTGGCTTCAGCACCTGCCCACCTACCATGTTATGGGAGTGTGCTTGGGGAATGGATGGAAAGTTGGGCACCCACCTTATTTTGCGTGGCTTACTGCCAAAAACAGGCTCAGTGGGGGCAGGTAAAATCCAGCCCATAGAATAATTACAGCACAGAAGGAGGCCATTCAGCCCATTGTGTACGTGCTGGCTCTCTGTAAGAGCAACTCATCGAGTCCACTCCCCCAACAGTTCCCTGCAGCCCTCAAATGTTTGCTCTTCATATAATAATCCAATTTTCTTTCCAAAGCCTCAATTGAATCTGTCTCCGCCACACTCTCAGGTAGTGTATTACAGATCCTACCCAGTCACTGTATAAAAAAGGTTTTTCCTCATATTGCCAATGCTTGTTTTGCCATTCACTTTAAATTATGCCAATGGGAATTTTCCCCCATCTACCCTCTCCAGACCCCTCATGATTTTGAACACTGTCCAGATCTCTCATGTCTTTGAATACTTGTATTAGCCTGGAATCTAGTAAAAGGAGAGGGAAAATAAATATGACATAGAGAGAAATTATATGCATTAACTATTGGGCATATGGCCATTTCCACAGACCAGGCTAATACTATTGAAATGTAAGGTAATGTATGTAGTTGTGCCAACACTATGTAATATTGATTGGCTTCAATCTCACTTCACTAAGTTGTATTTCATGTACCACACACACTTATTGCCTGGGCTAGGTCAATATCGCTGGCTCTCTTATGTTAGACATAAGCAGAGTTTGATCAGTTTAGCAAGGTTTTGTTTTATGATCCCCTTCTATTGTGCAAATAATTCTGGCAACAACACAGCGCCATAAACAATAATTGACTGTTCTTCGCCAGCCAACGTTTTAAGTCACATGACACAGGTGATGTTGTCTCTCAGAAACAAAGCTGTAATTTATCAGGACTACTGAGGATAATTCTAAGGCATAAGCAAATCAAACACCAAATCACAAAACATATAGAGAACTAAAAGGAACCTGTTGGTTCAGAAGATGAATAGCTGTGCCCTTTATGTTGACAGATATGCTTGACAAGTTGTTGCATGTTAGTGGTAGTCTTGTACTTTGGTGTACCAAAGGTCAAAAGTCACAGCCGTTGCCATGCGAACATGATTTAAAACATTTACCTCCTTTGTGGTAGCAGTTGCTTTTTAACTGATAAAAGGTGAGCAAAGTGTTTGAGTCTTTAAGCAAGGAATTTATTTCCAGAAATCTTCCCATGCTGCAAACTGGCAAAAAATAAATAAAACTTGAGATAGTCTTGTGTCACATGGTAGTAATTCTTGCAGTAAAATATCATCAGAGAATAATTCAGAAAGCCAGGGTCTAACCTCCAGTCTGGCCTCTAACATAAATGGACTTAAAAGCATATATTTTGCATGGATCCTCTAAAATAGAAGCTGTAGCACTTGGGTCATTGTAATGCACAGAATGTAAAGGATATGCAGTGGTTGGGGGGGAAGCAACTAAATAGACAAACTATTCAATGAATGACCCAGCTGTATTGCTAATGTGTGATGGTAGAATTTGGGTAATCTATGGGTAATTTTTGCTTGTTCTTAGACCACAAGATGTAGTGCTTCATATTGGAGGAGCTGCAGCAGAATGTGCTTGTCCCAACAAAGAAAGCAGAGTGAATGAATAGATAATTCGCCTTTAGCTTATGGGCATCTTCTAGGAAACGAATAATATCCGTGGATGCCTAGGAGGAATTTTGTATGTGTTCTGCCAGCTGAGGAATGATGCAGAGTGTGACATTCTTAATAGGACAAGAAGGAATAAATATTGTTTATATACCTTGGTGAGAGAGGATGGAGTGGAAAGAAGGTCGCCCTTTCACCCCTGCCACTGAGATTTATATCTAGATTGAGCCAAGAGAAAATGCTGTGTTGCTGCTGGCTGTCAGGGGCTGGAATGATATGAGTTCCTATTGGAGTAAACTGTTACCCAGGACATTCCCAATGGCTAAATTCAAATTAAAGTTTCCCAACATGCTGTTTCTAGCTAACACATCTCCCTTCCTTTTATTGTTCAAAGGACGTAATCTCTTTAAACAAAAATTTATACAAAATCAATAGAAATAAAGGCAAAATATGCTTTGAAGGTATTTTGAAATAATTGTGATTCTGAAGTGCTCTTTAATAAAGTATTTGAAACCAGGGTATCTCACTCAGTGGCTGGGATTCTGTTGAGCTGATAGGGGTCACACCCACCATTCAAAGAACTGTTGCATCCTTCTGCTAAATGTAAACGTACCAATCATACACAAGGATTAGTGAAACAATAATGTGGTTCTTTATTTGAAGATAAGACTATATACAGACAAAGCTGACTGGGAGCTAAGTACAGTACATCTAATCTCTACCACTGTTGCTTCAGGCTGTCTAACAATACATCATATCCTGTTGAGGTGGACAGTGATTGACAGTAGTTTAGGGTACACTCCCTTAAAGGTAAATGCACATCATATCACAACAAGAGCCAAAGGGAAACCCCCGTCAGTTCGGTGGGGGAGGCCTGACAGGTGCAAGTGCCCTCCAGGCACTGAAGTGGCCAGCAGTGGCCTTCCCTGCAACTGATATCTCCATGGAGGAAGTCCCACCCACAAAGAGCTACTGGCCAATCATAGGCTGTTTGTCCTTGCCATCAGTAGGAATGCTGGCAGCACTGCACCCACAGGAGGCCCAGCATCATCATGGGACCCCAGGCCAAAGGTGAGTGAGGGGGGATGCGGTCATGGCTTGAGGGCCATGGGAGGGAAAGAAGGGGTCAGAGGCAAGGGCAGGTGGGTAGCTTTCACCGACCACTTCCCTGCCTAATGCTGGGTCCCTCGATCGTGCACAGAGTCCTTATAGGGTTTGCTCAGTGGCCCTCTGAGGGGACAGGGAAGGTGTCTGGCCCCCCTTTAACCCCTGAGCCACCACTAAATTGCAATGGGCTCAGGGATAATGGGTGTCAACTGGCTCATTAATGAGCCTAATGGACATCCTGGGAATCCCCCATCAGCCACTTCTGCCCTCCTGCTGAATCAGGGGAGGTTCTTCCGCCATCTGCAGACTGATGTGGGACGATTAATTGGGCCTGATCACCATGTTTTCCACCAAGACAGACTGCATTAAATCCAGCCCAGTGTCATTTTGTGATAATTTTATGGCCCTCAAGTAACATTAGGATAAAAGTAAAGAGTAAATCGTTATATATGGGGGAGGCGATGGCATAGTGGTATTGTCACTGGACTAGTAACCCAGAGACCCAGGGTAATGCCCCTGGGAACCTGGGTTCCAATCCAAATTTGAATCCAATAAAAATCTGGAATTAAAAATCCAATGATGACCATGAAACTATTGTCCATTGTTGTAAAATCCCATCTGGTTCACTAATGTCCTTTAGGGAAGGAAATCTGTTGTCCTTATCTGGTCTGGTCTGGTCTACATGCGACTCCAGGCCCACAGCAATGTGGTTGGCTCTTAAATACCCTCTGAAATGCCCTAGCAAGCCACTCAGTTATAACAAACTGCTACAAAGTCACAAGAAAGGAATGAAACCAGACAGACCACCCGGCATCAACCTAGGCACCGGAAACAACAACAGCAATCTCAGCCCTGTTGGCCCTGCAAAGTCCTCCTTACTGACATCTGGGGGCTAGTGCCAAAATTGGGAGAGCTGTCTCACAGTCTAGTCAAACAACAGCCTGACATAGTCATCCTCACGGAATCATACCTTACAGAAACTGTCCCAGACACCACCATCACCATCCCTGGGTATGTCCTGTCACACTGGTGGTGGCACAGTGGTATACAGTCAGGAGGGAGTTGCCCTGAGAGTCCTCAACATCAACTCTGGACTCCATAAAGTCTCATGGCAACAGGTCAAACATGGACAAGAAGACGTCCTGCTGATTACCACGTACCGCCCTCCCTCAGCTGATGAATCAGTGCTCCTCCATGTTGGAGGAAGCACTGAGTGTGGCAAGGGTGCAGAGCGTTCTCTGGGTGAGGGACTTCAATGTCCACCACCAAAAGTGTCTCGGTAGCACCACGACTGACTGAGCTGGCCAAGTCCTAAATGACTGGGTCTGCAGCAGGTGGTGAGGGAACCAACAAGAGGGAAAAACATACTTGACCTCATCCTCACCAACCGGCCTGCCGCAGATGCATCTGTCCATGACAGTATCAGTAGAAGTGACCACTACACAGTTGTTGTGAAGAAGTCCTGCCTTCACATTGAGGATACCCTCCAACATGTTGTGCGGCACCACCAACATGCTAAATGGGATAGATTTTGAATAGATCTAGAAACTCAAGACTGGGCATCCATGAGGTGCTGTGGGCCATCAACAACAGCAGAATTGTACTCGAACACAATCTGTAACCTCATGGCCCGGCATATCCCCCACTCTACCATTACCATCAAGCCAGGGGATCAATCCTGGTTCAATGAAGAGTGCAGGAGGGCATGCCAGGAGCAGCACCAGGCATACCTAAAAATGAGGTGTCAACCTGGTGAAGCTATAACACAGGACTACTTGCGTGCCAAACAGCATAAGTAGCAAGTGATAGACAGAGCTAAGCGATACCACAACCAACGGATCAGATCTAAGCTCTGTTGTCCTGCCACATCCAGTCTTGAATAGTGGTGGACAGTTCAACAACTCACTGGAGGAGGTGGCTCCACAAATATCCCCATCCTCAATGATGGAGGAGCCCAGCACATCAGTGCAAAAGATAAGGCTGAAGCATTTGCTACAATCTTCAGCCAGAAGTGCCAAGTGGATGATCCATCTCGGCCTCCTCCAGACATCCCCAGCATCACAGATGCTAGTCTTCAGCCAATTCGATTCACTCTACGTGATATCAAAAAAATGCTGAAGGCACTGGATACTGCAAAGGCTATGGGTTTGACAACATTCCGGCAATAGTATTGAAGACTTGTGCTCCATAACTTGCCGTACCCCTCGCCAAGCTGTTCCAGTACAGCTACAACACTGGCATCTACCCGGCTATGTGGAAAATTTTCAGGTATGTCCTGTACACAAAAAGCAGGACAAATCCAACCCGGCCAATTACCGCCCCTTCAGTCTACTCTCGATCATCAGTAAAGTAATGGAAGGGGTCATCAACAGTGCTATCAAGCGGCACTTACTTCGGAATAACCTGCTCACTGACACTCACTTTGGGTTCCACCAGGGCCATTCAGCTTCTGACCTTGTTCCTGCCTTGGTTCAAACATGGACAAAAGAGCTGAACTCCCAAGATGAGAGTGACTGCCCTTGACATCAAGGCAGCATTTGACTGAGGGTGACATCAAGGAGCCCTAGCAAAACCGGAGTCAATGGGAATCAGGGGGAAAACTTTCCACTGGTTGGAGTCATACCTAGCACAAAGGAAGATGGTTGTGGCTGTTGGAGGTCAGTCATCTCAGCTCCAGGGCATCACTGCAGGAGTTCCTCAGGGTAGTGTCCTCGGCCCAACCATCTTCAGCTGCTTCATCAATGATCTTCCTTCCATCATAAGGTCAGAAGTGCGGATGTTCACTGATCTTTGCACAATGTTCAACACCATTCATGACTCCTCAGATACTGAAGCAGCCCATGTCCAAATGCAGCAAAACCTGGACAATATCCAGGCTTGGGCTGACAAATGGCAAGTAACATTCGTGCCACACAAGTGTCAGGCAATGACCATCTCCAACAAGAGAGAATCCAACCAACACCCCTTGATGTTCAGTGGCATTACCATCATTGAATCCCCCTCTATCAACATCCTGGGGGGTGACCATTGACCAGAAATTGAACTGGACTAGCCATATAAATACTGTGGTTACAAGAGCAGGTCAGAGGCTAGGAATCGTGTGACGAGTAACTCACCTCCTGACTCCCCAAAGCCTGTCCACCATCTACAAGGCACGGGTCAGGAGTGTGATGGAATATTCCCCACTTGCCTGGATGAGTGCAGCTCCTACAACACTGAAGAAGCTTGACACCATCCAGGACAAAGCAGTCCGCTTGATTGGCACCACATCCCACAAACATTCACTCCCTCCACCACCGACACACAGTAGCATCAGTGTGTACCATCTACAAGATGCACTGCAGGAATTCACCAAGGTTCCTTAGACAGCACCTGCCAAACCCATGACCACTACCACCTAGAAGGACAAGGGCAGCAGATAGATGGGAACACCACCACCTGGAAGTTCCCCTCTAAGTCACTCACTATCCTGACTTAGAAATATATCATTGTTCCTTCACTGTCGCTGGGTTAAAATCCTGGAACTCCCTTCCTAACAGCACCATGGGTGTACCTACACCACATGGACTGCAAAGTTCAAGAAGGCAACTCACAACCACCTTCTCAAGGGCAACTAGGGATGGGCAATAAATGCTGGCCCAGCCAGCGAAGCCCATATTCCGTGAATGAATTTTAAAAAAGTTAATCTCAGGATAGGAGCGGAGATGCAAGGAGAAAATGGGTAGGGGAAATAAGCAGAAAAATATTTCTGAGACATTTTATTTCACTGTAACTGCCCACATTTCCTTTTTTGTGACTTCTCTGGTGATTTTTGTGTTCATCTAAATCAAGCACTTTTTTCCAATTTGGCACCTTAAGCATTCACTCAGGGTCATTATGTCACAGTTCAGTGTTAAGCAAATCTATGTCAAGAAAGTGCTCAATTTCTTTTGCCTTTTTGAGTGAGGTTGCCATATATATTAAGATTTCATGTTGTGGACCAGTGAATCAAGTCTAGCCAAACTCATTTCACATCACACCATTACAAGCAGCAGACTGAGGATTCTAGACTGACTCTCACCTGGATGTGAAAGCTGAGTGTTCAGCCCACCTAGTCCCACTTCACTCAATCCCCCTTCTATGTTAGTTTTCTGTAAAGAATGCCCGAAGGAATTTTGGAGTGAAATTGTTCTGAGGTCCCAACCACCAGAAGAGCAGCTTTAATTTTAGCATTCCTGCAGCAACCCTCTGCTGAATTTTAGATTAGTGCTGTCTGTTGTTATTTTATATGCTTGATTTTCCTCAGAGTAATGCAGTGATGATACTAGTTTACAAGTGTGCAGGAACTTTAGTTACAGTTTTACACAATAAAATGTCTGCACCATGCTTCGAGCAGCTTCTAGCTTTTTCTCTGGCGTCTGTTTACTTATCTCTAAGTCCACACCCAGGCTTAACCAATCAATCACAGTGGGCATCAATAGGAAACAGACACACATAATCAAACACAGAACAATTGAACACTATACTGTCACAAATGGCCATTTACACTTTCTATATTAATATTATATTTGTATTTGTGGCCTTGTGCAAATGGGCAAAACTACCTTTTGCAGCTTCCTTCCCTTTTCTGCTGAAAAATGGCCTGTTCATTGTGAACACAAAGTTAAGCATGGAATATTATTAATTTTAATAAGTAGAGGATATTTCAGCTTTTTAATGAAACTTTGACCGTGTGATGACCTTTGCGCAACTTCAGCTTAGATTAGCATTGTATCTAAAGCAAAATTCTCCCTAAAAAGTTTGTAATTCTTAAATAGGAACAATGAGGTCATCTTAGTCGGGTGGCGTTGGAACTGAACATACCACTGGAAAGTCCGAATTTATCCTGTCAATGATTGTAGATGATTCTATGACATCCTGAGAAACACTTTTCATTAAATACATTATTTGCTACTCATAAGATTTCTTTCTTGATTTGGACCTCTTCACTGAACAACAAAAGTAAAAACTAAATTCCTCTCATGTTTTCTCCATCTCTAGTAACTTCTGTAGAATTATATTCCCCAATAACAACAAATAGCCGTTATAGGCAAGTAGGCTTGTCAGTTAATTGCAGTTAACATCTAAGATTAGCATGTTCTTATTTTGGCAATTAATACTGGCATTTTAAATATGTTAATTGCTTAAGTTACAGAAATAGTGCTGGGAAATAAAATAAATAAGCTCTGTTGGTCAACAATAACAATAGGAAAGACTGGCTGCACGTAGCAGACCGTGCAGTATCTGTAAAGAGAGAGAAACAGTTTCAGTTTGTTGACCTTTCATCAGAACAGGCCATCAACGAGAAATACTTTCTCCATAGTTGCTACTTGACCTAATGCATGTTCCAGCATTTCCTGTTTTCATTTCAGATTTCCAGCATTCGCAGTATTTTGCTTTGGTTTCAATGTTCAATGCTTTTCCTTTTGAATGTCACCTAACCTCCCCCTTGTGTTTTCTAATTAAAAATGTTAAATCATTTCAGTTTCCTTCTAATTGTTCCTGACTTCTTTCTCAAATCAGTGCCAGTGCAGCAGTTATTACATCCAATGAATTATTGTGCCAGTAAATGTGAGGAGCTATTAGCAGGTACTTGGATAGTATTGTGAGGCAGTGGACATTAAAATAATGCCAGAACATTAGCAGTAAGTTGATTTTCATAGTGTGCAAAATTCAGAACAAAATTAAACCTAATGTCTTAAATTGTTAGAGCTTTACTCCTATGTTCTGTATGATTCAAAGGCAGCCTTCTTGGACTAGCAAGAAACAAATCCTTTATTAATATACATTCCAGTCTAGTCCATGCTGCTCTATTAATACCTGAAATGACTGGAGTGCAAATTTGCATGTACAAACATAGTGATGCTAGACTAGCAGTTTTCCTTGGGACTGACCTTTTCCCATCATCCAGATGTTAGCCAATTCAAACACTACACAATTAATTATAAAGCTCAGGAGGAGAATATATTTCATGCAGAACTACTCAAGTCATTTGTTGCTTTGTTTTTGTAATGTGCAACCAATTATACCACATATTTATAGTATTCCTCAATAAGCAAAATGGTTCCTCGGGGAATTTCTTTAAGGAGCATTTTCTTTATGGAAACATGTACAGCAATTTTGAGGAGGAAATATTTTCTTAAAAATACTAATTTAGCAAATTGCCCATTTTTCTCCTTTGTCAATAAGATGCCCTAATTTGCTCTGATTTCTCCTGCTTGAGAATGTTATTGCTCTAGGGAAAGGCACTGATGGAGAAAGTGGGTGGTGAAGATAACCTTTCCACTCATTTTAATGGGAAAATATCTCTTTTAATATTAGATTCGTGCATCTTTTTTGGGAGGTTCACTTTTGTCTGTAAAGATGGAAAAATCTATAGGCTAAATTTCAATAGGTTGCTTCAAGTCATAGGATTAATAATTACAGCACAGAAGGAGGTCATTTGGTTCACTCTGCCTAGGCATGTGATAGTCCTAGCACCACTGAAAAGGTAATTTTCTGCTTTCGTTCATGAATGCTTTAATATTTTTCTCTTCAAATGTTTATCAGATGGAAAATCTAGCCACATACTTAACCTTGTATTCACAACGAACAGGCCTTTTTTAAGAAGGGAAAGGAAGGAAGCTGCAAAAAGGTAGTTCTGTCCATTTGAACAAGCTAATTCTCTTTTTAAATATTGTGATTGGCATTCTTCAATGAACATTTGTAGCAAGGCATTCTGACAGGAAAAGAATCCTTTTAACCTTCTGCATTTTATTCTTCTAGTACTAACTCTAAATTTATGTCCACTTACTAAATGTTTGCAGACCAATTGACTAATCTTTCACTATCTACACACTTATATCTTTTTAATATTTGGCTCCACAGGAAGATAGTGTTATAAAATAGTGTTTTTTTTAACAAGTCACCATCCCTTGGCACTGAGGAATGCTGAGCAGGGCAGGCACAACACCATTTATCGAATTGCTATATGTGGGGCCTTCCTTGTGTAAATTGGCTGATGGCACAGGTCACTGAAAGTGGCAACGCAGGTGGATAAGGTAGTCAGGAAGGCATATGGCATGCTTGCCTTCATTGGAAGGGGTATTGAGTATAAAAGCTGGGAAGTCATGCTGCAGCTGAATAGAACCTTGGTTAGGCCACACTTGGAATATTGTGTGCAATTCTGGTCACCACATTACCAGAAGGATACGGAGGCATTGGAGAGGATGCAGAGGAGGTTTACCAGGATGCTGCCTGGGCTGGAGGTTATTAGCTATGAGGAGAGGTTGGAGAAACTCGGATTGTTCTCACTAGAGCGACGGAGATTGAGGGGCGACTTGATAGAAGTTTACAAAATTATGAGTGGCATGGACAGAGTAGATAGTCAGAAGCTTTTTCCCAGGGTGGAAGAGTCAATTACTAGGGGACATAGATTTAAGGTGAGAGGAGAAAACTATAGAGGTGATGTGAGGGGCAAGTTTTTTATGCAGAGGGTAGTGAGTGTCTGGAATTCACTGCCAGAGGAGGTGGTGGAAGCAGGTACGATAGTGGTGTTTAAGAGGCAGCTTGACAACTACATGAATAGGATGGGAATAGAGGGATACGGACCCTGGAAGTGCAAAATGTTTTAGTTGACGGGCAATATTATCGGCGCAGGCTTGGAGGGCCGAAGGGCCTGTTCCTGTGCTGTACTTTTCTTTGTTCTTTGTTCTTTTCCTATGTTGACTACACTTCAAAAGGTACGGCATTTGTTGTGAAACTCTTTGGTGGTGGAGTCATGCTCCAGGGGGAGGTAGGAAGAAGAGCCTGAGAGTTGGTGGTCAGCCTCTGCAAGGTAGAGGTCAGTTTGCCAGACAACAGCAGAGCTCTGAACAAGAGCCATACAGACTTGAAACATTAACTCTGTTTCTCTCTCCACATATGCTGCCAGACCTGTTGAGTTTTTCCAGCATTTTCTGTTTTTATTTCAGATTTCCAGCATCTGCAGTATTTTGTTTTTACCACACTGTGATTAAGTTATGGTCAACTGGTGTGTTTGGTCAAATTAACATTTATAATGTGACCCAGTTTGTGTGTCATGATCTCCTTCTGCTTGCATCATGTGGCATAATCTAATTTAAAAGGCTTACACATATAATTATGTTTTTGAGATTATATTCTCATTGGTCTAGCTCATGCTGCACCAGAGCAGTTTTGTCCCAATTTTAAACAGTGTGATCTCCATAAACCTAAGCATCATGCATTCTTGCTTGGAAAGAACACTTTACAAAGTTGAATTTTGATTTTGTCCGAATGAATGGACTTTGATCCCATTACTAGCCTGCCTGTAGGTACCTGTTGTTGATTTAAGACATCTGTGTTCACTGTCAGACTGATGGTCAGCCAGAATTACTTGGGGCTGATGTCAAGGTCTGCCTTAGCATACACATTAGCACTGTCTTCTGCTACAGAGATCAGGTTTGACACTTGTCAGTCAGAGTTCTTCAGGTGGCTGCTTGACAAAAATCTGAAGCAATCTATCACTCAAACACAATAGAGAATTGTTGAGCTCCCAAGGCAGTTTTGATGTTGATCAAAACAAGCATTTTAAAACACTGTAAAGGTTGGTTGAAACAGGGATATAAAGATAAACATATATGGTATTGACAGGCAATGGATTGGAGACAATATTTATTTCAATGTAGAGGAATCACACAAAGGAACAACAATATATGCCAATTCTCCCCGTCATTCGTGCATTGGCACTGGTGCAATCAACATAGTGGGTGGATTAGGCTATGAAAGGATCCTTTCACTTCTGGGGCTTTGATTTCAATTGAAAGATGGGTGTAAGGCTCCTCTTTATGTGTGGTTTCAATTCAGTTCCCATCGCATCATAGAATTATCTTGAAAAAAACCATCAAACTTGCTGAAGGCCACAAGGAAGGAAGAATGGGAAAGGGCAACCTCATATATGCGCAGTAGAAGGATACAGTTGTGCAACTATCAGATGTGGTTCAGTGGGTTGCATGCTTGCCTCTAAGTCTCTGGGTTCCAATCCTGCTCCAGGTCTTGAACACAAAAATCATGGCTGATGTCCAGTGTAGAACTGAGGGAGGTATGCTGTCGGAAGGGCTGCCTTTTGGATGAGGTGTTAAACCAAGGCCCCATCTGCCTGTTTGGATGGATGTAAAAGAACCCTTGGCACTATTTTGAAGAAGAGTAGTGGAGTTATCCCCCATGTCCAGGCCAATATTTATCCATCAATCAACATCACAAAGAACAGATTATTGTTTGTGGAAGATTGGCTGCCACATCTCCTATGTTATGGTGCAGTACTTCATTGACCGTAAAGTGCTTTGAGAGATTCGGTGGTCATGAAAAGTGCTGTATAAATGCATGTCTTTCTTTTTTACTTAACCAAACTATGCAAATTGGAAAATATTTCATCCCTGGTATGCTGTCCCTCAACCTGCGAGGAGTGCATCATAAAAAGGGTTTCCAGATAGAAACAATCGAATGTTTGAGCAAACTGGAGGCTGAACGGCATTAACAACATGTCACAGCCATAGTCAAAAGACATTTTAAACAATGAAGCATTTTGTTGAAGCATCACACCATTCTTAGTTGCTGCACACTGCCTCTTAAATGAGCTGCGTTGTGTATTGGTGTTGTTTTCATTCCCATAAACCACATTTATCAAATCCTTCTGGACTGCACTGGACTGGCATTCCAGAGACCCAGGGTAATGCTCTGGGGACCAGGGTTTGAATCCCACCATGGCAGATGGTGAAATTTGAATTCAATAAAAATCTGGAGTTAGAAGTTTAGTGATGACCATGAAACCATTGCGGATTGTTGTAAAAACCCATCTGATTCCACCAGGAAATCTGCTGTCCTTACCTGGTCTGGCCTACATGTGAATCCAGACCCATGTAGTTGACTCTTAAATGCCCTCTGAATAAGGGCAATTAGGGATGGGTAATAAATGCTAGCGTAGTCAGTGATGTCCACATTTCATGAATGAATAAAAAAAACATGCAGCACTATTGAGTAATGAAGTGAAGGTTTGGTATTCCATGCCGTGTTGCTATGTGGATACATTGAGTGGGTACCTTCTCATAATGGGGAGTAAAATAAGTGTCAAAGGTAAATTATTCTGAATCCATTCTCGGGAACCTGTAATTTTCTAGTTCAGGGGCAGCAATGAGAGTATGTTGGTTACATACATCTCTTTTGTGTAAATACAGGGCACAAAGAAAAAGATTTCAATGGTAAATACTCCTCCAGAAGATACAAAGCAGTAATTTCAAGGCTCTAATTTCATGTAGGAATTTAGAGAACAATTATAAACATCTCCGGCTCTACACAAGCTTCAATCTTGCAGTTTAATTTAAACCCCTTGATCAGATTACTATCTTATAATCATTCCCAGGTGTCCATAATTCATTCTTTTTATTTTTATTTAAAAGGAACAAATGTAAAACTTCTTCATATCAACCAGCACGTCTTTTATAAAATATTTAGGTCAAGGATGGAATTCAACCATGGAACCTTTCCAGTGTGGAATTTCCTGCCATTTTTAAGATAATGTAAACATTAGAACACAAGAGGTCATGATCAGTGCCAAAGAACTGCCATAATGATAAGCTACTGAGATCAGGAAAATACTCCAGTTTCCTATATTATAAATCTGAAAACACATGAACTCATAGCGGAGCTCTTTCACTGGCTAAGAAACTCGAATAACGGATATACTTGGAGTCAAGGTCAGAACAATGTCTGTCAAATGTATAACTTTGCCAAATCCAACACTCCATTACAAATATTAAAGAAAGGAACATTTATTTTAACTGTCATCACCATTTACTGAGCCATATTAGTAAAGAAGCTGTTAAACAGACACAAACACTTAACTGGCCCAAGGACGGAATTCCAGTCCACTAAATCACTTCTCATTCACTCCTGTTGTATCATCTTGGTTCAGTGGCAGCATGTCTGAGTCAGAAGCTTGCAGTTTCAAAACATACCCAAGAACTTAAATCATAATGTAGGCTGTTAATCGAGTGAAGTACACAGTGAATGCTGTATTATTAGATGTGCCATCTTCTGCGTGACATACTGAGGTCCTGTCTGTCCATCCAGGTGGACAGAAAAGTTCCCACGCCACTACTTGAAGAACAGAGGCATTCTCCAAGTGTGCTCACCAACATTTACCCTTTAACCAATCTAATTGATTTCATGGATAGGGCTCTGCTCAAAGAAGATCTTGTCTGAAGATCAGGCTTGAAGAGATGGCATTATACCTTTCTTATAAAACATAGGCACTGAAGGTAGGTCTCTAGAAATCCCTAAGTAATTTTGCGTAAGTCTGAACACTCAGTCACGGGGCCAACGCTGAGCGGGTACCAGATACCTGAAATGCAAGTGTGTTTGCTTTTTTCTGTCTGCATGAGCACCTCTTCCCAATCTGTCACCAGCACTGCAATGATCAATGGTATTTCTATACTCAGGCTTGTAGCTGCTGATAATGAAGGAACTGCTGCCAGTCGCAGTGCTGTGAGAAAAGGGACCTGCAAAAATGTAGCAACATAAAGTAATGCACTAAGAGATAATGGGGGTGTAAATAGTCTCCTAATGAAATATTTGAGAACCATGGGTCGAACAGGAAGGAAAGATCACCTTGAACTCTGCAGTGAATTCCATTAAGTAGTTGCCACAGATTGACTGGTGCACAGTGTGCCCAAGCATTCATGTTCAAATCATCACAATGGTCTAGACTGCAGTTAGGGTGAATGTTCCTATAATTTTTACAGATTCTTTCTGAATTGCTTATACTAAAAACTAACTGAAGATGTTGCATTTCTCTAACGTCTTTCGTGTCCTAGGACAATTCAAAGCACTTTACAGCCGAAGTACTTTTAAAATGTAGTCACTTTTGTAATGTAATGCAGCAAAATAAATAATAAACAAAGTTCCGCATTGCCTATTAATAATGTTTTCAGTCAAGGCTGCACGGGGCTGAGAAATGAAAACTTATCAACTGCTTAATTAAAGAGGTTATTATATCAATAGACCATAACCAATACAAGTTAGCAAAAAAAAGAAATCTTTTCTTATGGTAAAAGTAGGCAAGCTACAACTGGCTCTAAATTTCTTAAATCCTACAATAGCTGAACACGTTCCAGGTCATTGTTGCTGTTATATAGCAGATATCCATTGAAGAGTCCAAGAATAATATTTTTTTCAAAGTTAAGAGGTGTGTACTGGTGTCTTTCCCTATTACATTTTCTACTTGGAATGAGCTGTGATCTATTCCAGTTGCAGAGGTTTAGAGCCAAATGAGCACTAAAATGTTCATTTTCCCTATAGTCATTAGTCCTGGAATAGCTACAGTTTGCCTGGCCTGAAGTAATAGCTTCTCTGTTAGTCTGATTGTACCATGGTGCATTTATACATATAGCACTGAAGGCATGCATTTTGTATTTCTGCTTCTGAATACAATCCTGATGAGATGGACGTGCCACAAGTTGCTTTCTAGCAGAAGAGATGCTTGGGCCTGGATTTTCTCAATGGCAGAGAGCCTCTGCATCATTGCGAAAATGGTGGAGGAGGCCAACATCTGGATGTCCCACCCCTGAACACAGCGCCTACCATTTTCGCGGGGATGGGAATGGGGCTGGGTTGGGATTTGTGTATATGAATTTCACAGAGGCAGCTGCCTCCAGTCGTGTCTGAGTTTAGTCATCCAGGAGTAGGAAACATGACGTGTGTAGATTAGACCCGGTAGGAGCGGGTCTAAACTTCCCGGGGTCCTTTGGAAAGGTGAGGTACCCTTACGGAGAGATAGGGTACCCCTTTGGATATAGTCCAGAGACACCTTTGGCCAAATGTCAGGTGCCCCTTGGGAGAGGTCATGTCCTTTGGGATTGTTAAAAGTAGACATGAATGCGCATAAATTCATTGGAACTGTCAAGAGATCTGTCTAAGGCAACTGTCAAAAGCAACTGTCAAGCTCCCAAGGTATTTAAAACTCCTGCCTTTTAAGTCTTTGAAAAATCTGTGCACAGTGTTTATAAAATCATTGTTTGTAATTTCACTCTGTCTGTTGACATAAGCCTGAGTGTTTTCATTACTGGACTAGTGCTGCAGGACTGAGTTCACAAGCTTCCATTATCATAGTGCAGTGCCTGCTATTTCACAGTTTGATTGATGGCTACAGGTGTTTTTCGACTCTTTGAAGTCAGACTATGAATTCCAATGTTTGTTTTTGTAAGGGTTTAAGCACTCCAATGAAAGGGATTATGTAGTTGAATATAAATGTAATGAATGGGTTTTTATGAATGAGTTTTTTTAATAAACTCTGCAATAGACACTTAAACTTTATTTTATTTAACCTCAGCATGGGTCCTGATGTCTGACCATGGTGCATACTGGATAAATTGGCATGGAGGGTGTAAGGGTGAAGGAAGATGGTTGGGGGGGCATGGGTTGGCAAGGTTGGCATAGGGACTATAATGGGTGGATAGGTGGAGGGACATAGGTTGGCATGGAGTATATGAGGGGTCATAGGGTGGATAGAGGGCATGGATGGGCATGGAATGTGTGGGGGGATGAGAGATGAGAGCTGGAGGGCTGTTTCATGTTTGGTTGTGTTTTTTTTTTAATTTTGGAGAAAGTGCCATGCATGGAGGCATCTGCCCAATCCGGCAGTCTCCATACTGGGAGTCACCTGCCATGATTCCTATTTTCACCTGCACCCCCCACCCCCCCCACCCCCACCACCCAAACTTTTATGGATGTCAGGTTCATAGAGCCAGAAATTCTCCCATCTTGGCACACCCAGCGTGAGAGCAAAAATTTAGGCCTGAAAGTTGGAGGGGATATTTTGAGCAAGTCCACGGTGAATTTTCTTCTATTCTATGGTTGAGACTTTCTATTTTTGATTTGCAATGTGATGGAGAAATGTCTTCAAGCTGGTGCAATATTGGAGATTCTTTTAATTTTTGCATGAGAAATATAATTTCCATGCAATAATTTTCTTATTTCACAAAAGTAATAATAAATTACATTCTAATTTGTGGAAATACCTGATCTTCAAGGATTTCTTAGCAATTAAAATATTTAAAACAACCTTACATAGCAGTGCCTGAATTAAGACTTACACTCGCTTCAGCTACATTGCATTCAATGTGCAAAGGAGAATAATGCACCACTAAACTCTTTCACCCCTTTATCGAAAAGATTTTTAATATACGATGATGACTTATGGTTTGTGAAGTTAGCCCTCTCGGCAGCTTTGAGGTATATTTTCTTATACTACTTTTTAAAAAAATGTTGTGGGGATATATGCAATTCAAGCAAGGCAGCATTTATTACCCATTCCTAGTTGCCCCGGGAAGATGATGGTGAACTGGCTCCTTGAACTATCAAAGTCCTTGTGATGATGACACTCCCACAAAGTTGACAGGTAGGGGCTTTAAGGAAATTGATTCAGTGAACATGAAGCAATAGGGATATACGTCCAAGTCAGAAAGGTAAAAACAAAAAACTGCGGATGCTGGAAATCCAAAACAAACTGTTGAACTCGAAACGTCAACTCTTTTCTTCTCCGCCGATGCTGCCTGACCTGCTGAGTTTTTCCAGGTAATTCTGTTTAAGTCAGAAAGGTGTTTGACTTGGAGGGGAACTTCCAAGTGATGAATGTTCTCACAATATTGCTGATATTACTGCTCTTTTCCCTTCTCATGGTAATGGTTGTAGTGGGAGGGGGTAAGGTTGAAGTAACCTTGGTTGCTGCTGCAATGCATCAATGCTGAATGATAGTTGACAATGGAGGGGAACCAGTGCAAATTAAATCTTAAATGGAACATCCAATATGACTTTTTTTTTTTAGCAAAGAGGCACATTTCAGTAGCAAAAGTATTGGCTGTGCAATGTTTTATTTCTGCTGCTTTTATTTAGATCAACATGGTGAATGAATGATTACATGGCCTGTGGTTTTACTAATTGCCTATTTTTGTTTGTGAGTTTAGAGAAATCCTGATCCAAGTGAATAATAGCTTGGCAAAGGAACTGCACATTTTTCTTTAAGATACTAGCCGTAAGTATTGCAGGGTTTTTCAGCCTGTATTTTCTGTAACATGGGTGTGCCACATCCTTATCTCTGTTAACAAATGCCATGTTGTTAATCTAGATATTCTGTACCAGAGAAGTACTTTCTTACAGTATTGTGTGCATTGTTGAGAAGGGCCTTCCTAAAGCAGTGTCTGGAGTAGGACTCTACATTGCCTTAGGGTGGCCTTTATAACCTACTTGATTAATGTCAGGAGCCAGACCAATTTAATTTCCTCCTTATTTGATTGTATGATAAACTGGGAGTTTGATAACTTATAAGGCCAGATCATTAGGCTCTTGGGCTGTAAAATTGGCCCTAAAATGGTGCCAGCTGCAATTTCAGCCACTCCCTGCATGTTTTTTTATTCATTTACGGGATGTGGGCTTCGCTGGCTGGACCAGTATTTATTGCCCATCCCAAATTGCCCTCGAGAAGGTGGGGGTGAGCTGCCTTCTTGAAACGCTGCAGTCCATGTGGTGTAGGTACATCCACAGTGCTGTTAGGAAGGGAGTTCCAGGATTTTAACCCAGTGACAGTGAAGGAATGGCGATATATTTCCTAGTCAGGATGGTGAGTGGCTTGGAGGGGAACTTCCAGGTGGCAATGTTCCCGTGCACGATGCTGGGCAGGCTACCAGCATGGGTGTGCCATACATGCATTGGTGGAGGGAGGAGAGGTCAGATTATGACATCAGTCTTTGCTGACTTGATTCAGTTGTTGATATGTCGCCAGTGCAGTGCAGGCCCATAGAACACCCGTGCTAATCACTCTCAGCTAAATGTACATCGAGCTGCACAAGGAGCAACTGCACCCAGCACCCCCACCAGCGCTATTTAAAGGGACACGGATCTAACTTGCAACTGAATGGTTTTGAGTTACTTTCTGCTGTGAGGAAGCTTGTGAAGGATTGTTTATGGAGGTCTGTTAGTGATCTTGTGCATCTGTTCAGAGGATTTTAACGCAGTATCCCTGGGTCTACAGCAAGACCAACAAATGGAGCAGAGACTGCAGAGAGGGGAAGCCTTGTAAAGAGCAAGGAGCAGGAGGGCTGTCCACGAAAGGCCCTGCCAATCACAGGTGTTCTGAGAACACTTCCAAACTCACAGCCTCCAACATCTAGAAGTGCAAAGGCAGCAAATGCATGGGAACTTCAGCACCTGCAACTTCACTTCCAAGCCACACACCATCTTGACTTAGAACGATATCATTGTTCCTTCACTGTCTATGGTTCAAAAACTTGAAGCTCTCTCCCTAACACCATTGCCGATGTACCTACACCACGTGGACTGCAGCAGTTTATGGCAATGGCTCACCATCACCTTCTCAAGAAGAATTAGGAATGGGCATTGCAAACAATGCTCACATCTAATGAATGAATTAAAAAACAACTTGTCATACCTCCATTTGAGCCAAGAGCAATGCGTGAGGCATCTCGGGTTCACCAAGGAGGTGGTTACAGAATTACGCCACTTCCTTCAACGCAATCTGGAGACTCACATCAGGGAGCAGACTGTGGTGCTAGTGGCAGTAAAGGTCAGAGTTGTATTAAACCCCCATGCAACCGCATCTTTCCAGGCAGGAGAAGACAACGTATTCAGCATCTCCCAGCTTGCCATCCATCAATGCATTTGGAAATTGACAGAGGTCTCTATGCTAAGAAGGTGAGTATTGGTGTTCTCTGTAAGGAGGGAGAAGCAGGATAAATGGCCGGTGGGTTTGCCAGGATAGTGGGATTCCCAATGGTAACAGAAGGCTTTCTGGCAGGGCCTGCCAAAGCACCAAGCATCTCAGCGTGCATGTTCATCAGCATTCTCCTGTATGCTGCCTCATCAAAGTCCTTATATGCTGGCGTTCTGTGACTACGCCTTCCAATGAGCTGGCACGCAAGCTATCCTATCCCACTGGCCTGACTGCAGCCCACTCATGCCCCATGACCCACCATGTACAGCTCCTGACACTATATGAGCGTTTAGAACTCATACAGTGCCAATATCTGAGCTGGTGGCTGCGAGTGTCAGATCAAGTATGGGTGCTTCTGCCTTCCTTCTGAGGCTGCTATGGCTGGTGGTCAGACAGCAGTTCTTGGGTGTCTGAAAGGAGAAAATCCGAAGGAGAGGGTTGGAGTGACAGTGGCAGGGTGAGGTTTAAGGCAAGGTGTCCATGGTCACACTATCTGCTGCTTGCATATCAAGCCCACATGGGAATTGAAAAGGGGCATAACGCAGAAACATATCGTTATCCTGAATGTTCCCGGTAATATTGGAAGCCATGGGCTCTGTTGCAGCCAGTCTTGTCTCCTCTGTCAGAATCAGGGGATGAATGTGTGCCTGTCCCCTGCCATTTCAGCTTCTCTCCTTTTTATTGTGGATCATCTGGTCCTGAAAGACAAAGGATGGGATGTCAGTGATTATGTTGCACTGTGTTTGGGCAATGTG
Organism: Cetorhinus maximus; assembly: GCF_964194155.1. Taxonomy (NCBI): domain Eukaryota; kingdom Metazoa; phylum Chordata; class Chondrichthyes; order Lamniformes; family Cetorhinidae; genus Cetorhinus; species Cetorhinus maximus. The sequence goes on from NC_135903.1 coordinate 105,891, forward strand.
CCTGCCATAGCTGAATAGCTGGATGTACGTGGAGTCAGTGAAAGGTAAGTGAGGGTGAGGCGGAGCATTTGAGTGGAAGGTGTATGAGGGTGGAGTGAAATATCTGAATGTAGGAATGAGTTTTGAATGTTAGGAACTGTTGATGGGTGAATGATGGGACTGTGGTGCATCGAGCAGCTTGAGAGGTTAGTGGCTCAGTGGGTATGAGGGGTCCCATGAGGATTCATTCATTGACCTCAACTACCCACAGGAGGCCATTAAACTTCCTTCTGGTACTGCTGTCAAGTCCTCAGGACCAGACCCTGGGAGTTGACCTCCCTGACCACCTGATCCTATTCCTTTTGGAGAGTTTGCCATGAGGGTCTCCTGGCTGCCCCTGTCTGCCTCCTCCTGTTTAGCCTGTTGATTTAAAGTCTCTGTGAACCATGATGCCCTCTCTCTGCCCTATTGCAATCAACAGCAGCCTCCTTCTATTCTGTGCAGCTTTCCTTTAAGAGGGACAGGCTGCCTTTAGGAGCAGCAGCCTAGCTGGAACATGCTCTGGCCTCACAGGCAGTTAGAGCCCCTGTTGAACTTGTAGCCAGCCAGGAGCGTGAGTCACACAGGGTTGCATGCTGAAATCATGCAAGTGAGGAAGGAGCCCAAAGTTTACTTGCTGCCTGATTCAATGGGACCAGGCACTGGCAATTTGTGAATCATAACCTCCTGTGTTGGAAAATGGGTGACAATCAATTTTTAGCCCTTGGAATCCCACTAAATTGGATATAGCCAATGCTCTCCTGTCAAAAAACGGATTTCAGGCACTTAGTCCAGGCTGTAAAACATAAATCTTTACACATTTCTTCTTTTTTATTATTCCTGTGTAATTTATTGTCTAAATCCCAGTTGAGCTGAAAGATGGAGTACTTGCTCTCAAACTTTTGTGAATGTTAATTATTCACCCAGCTGCTAAGAGGTGCACACCAGTGGTCCAGGTTGATTTGGCCTCTAGTGTGTCTCAGGGGAGTAGATGGGATTTTATTTAGGAATTTTTAGGGAATGCGTTACCCCAAATGGCTCTCAAATGACAGCCATAACACTGAAGAGAGAATTAGCAGTGGTCATTGTATCATAAGGCTTAGTTAGCTATGAAAAAGGGCAAGGAGCAATCTAGAGTAAAAAAAAAAATACTTACTTGAATGAGGGCCAATCTCAGTGGGATGAGAACAGATCTGTTCCAGGTAAATTGGAATCAAAATTGTAACAAAAACAATGGGCTGCCTTTAAAGAGGAGATGAAGAATTTCCAATATTGTACCCTTGTTCGAGAAAAGGTCTTAAGGATAAACCTAGCAACTACCGGCCAGTCAGCTTAACCTCAGTGTTGAGAAAGCTGGTTGTAGAGATAATTAGTCAGAGCTCTGAATGATATATGACATGAATGCCGGTCATGCTTAGCATTGGAACCACCATAAAACTATATTTTTATTTTGTTGCATTTTGAATTCTTCTAAACAGATACATTTCTACGTCGCTTTGTGTTGTACTGTCATCTGGAGTGCATCAACAATTGGAAATAAAATTCTCAGTATTAATGAGAAACCACAAAATTTATTTTGTTTGAGTGGCTATGGAATCCATCCAGATTTGGTGACTGATATGTAAACCAGGGAGTCATAATATTCTTTACTGTAAATAAAATGTACCATTACCACTGGAAGTTTTAAGGTCATTAATACATCATGCATTAATCCTCTATCTGTGTGTGTGGTTGTGAAAGAGACAGGACAGTATTGACAGTATTAAGAAAATGTTTTAGAAACATGACCAAGCAGCACTGTGCATTTTCCCTCAAGCTTATTAAAGTTAAGAGATGGCATATCTTGAGATGTTTCTGGTGCTGATGGTAACTTAAGAGATGTAGCACTGTGGTTAGGCAAATAGGCATGTAGATATCAGAGCTTTACACAGTTCAATTCACTTGCATCTAACATCAACTTGTCACCAAAAGCCTTTGTCCAAGTGAACTTACATTAAAACAATATAAAATAAAAACAGGAAATGCTGGAAAACTTCAGCAGGTCAGGCAGCATCTGTGGAGAGAGAAACAGAGATTATGTTTCAAGTCCAATATGACTCTTTCTCGGTACAGTTCTGCTCTGGTAGTCCATGTAGACTTGCATCGATAACCTCAAAAGACATAAACTATTGTCTATTTTTTTAGAGATAAAGTCATGTCCCCTAGAACTAGCCACCAAATGCAACTTAGGGGCCTTTGCAGAAGGGGGCTGTTTGAAATTGTTTTACGCCAGCACAGCGGCACAAAATCGGCTTGTGGTGAACCAGGAGTCGGTTTTTCACTCTGCCAGTTTTTATTTTCCTTTGACTTGGAACATATTACCAAAGTTTTTAATTTCAAACCAAGTAAATGCAACAGTGAGACTAGGAAAAATGCTCCGAAAAGAATGTAAACTATTATTTTGTAAATTTGAGTCGTGAGAAAATCGGGTCCAATTCACGCTGCTGATGTAAACCTATTTCACCTCCTCAAAATTTATATTCAATGACTAAATTGATATGGAGCAGCGTTTATAATCCTAATCTACTCTGGGCCAGGCCAGGCTCTTTACATATGCAGCCGAAACCAAACTTTGTAGCTGCCGGTGCCATTGCCTTGAAAACCCAATTTATGGAATTTAAAAAAGAAATCAATCATCATATAAAATACACAGATATAAGGCAATTAACTGGTCTCTTGTTATTAATGTGTCAAATGTATCCTGCATTTGGGGTGTAATATTATACAGAGATCAAACGTACGGAAACAATGAGCTCAATTGGGGAAATTGCAGAGCTGTTAGCCTTGATAATTGGCATGCAGTTCATTAAAAGCCATTCTGAAGGATGTGACAATTGAGAGATGATGTGGTTTTGAGGCATTCTTTGAACCTTCTCAGGTTTCTGTCTTTTTTCCCCAAGAAATGCCTCTTATTGATGGAAATCCATCTTTTGCAACCAGAGTGGATTAAACTATAATTCCACATATGAAAGGATTTTAGTTGATTTGTGATGAATGATCTGATTTATTATATGCGACTGTCAGAATGTGCCTTTTAAATTCTGGGGTGTGTTATTTGCACAACTGGACAATATGTATTTTGTCAAGTATGCAGTTGTCTTCATACACCTGGCTTATACAAGAAGCACCAAGATAAATAACCTTAGTTATATTGATCTTGTCACTCCTTCTGGCAGTTTTCCCCCTCTGCTTCACCAACCCTTAAGGCTTTGACCCTGATGATGTCCTTTTACACTAAGGCCCAGATTTTTGCTATGACAGAGAGCCTCCGTTACCATGGGGATGGGTAAAGGGGCATGGGTTGGCATGGGGGCTATGAGGGGCCATGGGGTTGGTCATGAGATGGTATAGGTTGGCATGGATGGGGCATGGGGGTGTGTGGGCATGGTGAGGGGGGGGTGAGGGCTGTTTTTTGTTTTAATCTTTTTTTCTGTGCACAAGCACAGAGGCAGGCCTTCCCACACCTGGCAGCTTCTGCAGATGTTCAGGGCTGGCAGGCCCAACTTCCAATCCAGCCTGCCCCTCTGCAATGAAAATTCCAACTGTGGGCCACCATTTTTAAAGGTTGGGAATTCTCCCGTCTCTGCGCACCCGGCCCGAAGTAAAAATCGGCCTGAAACTCCACTCCCCGAAGTTTGCTAGGCTAATGGAAGGCCACCTCATCTGCTTGGAGTTGGTGGACAGAAGTGCCACTTGAGGCAAGTGTCAGGAAACTGGAACAACTTCTGGGGTGACAGAGGAAAGAAGTAAGTTCTTTAAATGTCCTCTTGGCAGGTGCAGAGTCCTTGCCAGGTCTGGGCCCCACAGGTGGAGCTACATGTAACCTTGTAGCGGCCAGTCCATCTCAGCTAATCTTGGCGTACTGGCTGCAACTTAAATGCTAGATCCCAACTGAAGCTCAGCAGTGGAACTCCAAGGCCTGAATTTTTCAGATGGCGAGATCCCCCTTCCTGCCAACTGAAGGGATGTGTTACCCGCCAACTCCGAGTGCCCTGCACCATTTCATGTTTGAATGAGCATTAAATGGCTGGATGCAGGACTTCTGCCCCTCTTGCCTTAGAGAGAGCTGCAGGTCAATCTGATTGGCCAGCAGCTCTCCAGTCCCTGCATTGACAAGAGCTACAATGGGCTGAAGAGGAATTGCACCAACATGCCTGAACTTAAGTCCTGGAACCAGAGGACAAGGTAAGTTTAAGAGGTCCTCGGGCAGTGGGAGGGAATGCCTGGGGAGTGCAAACATGGCCATCTGGATGTTGGGGAAAGGCCAGGGATTTAGGAACATCCTGACTACTTGGCTGGAAAGAAAGGATGGAAGCAAGGTCAGGAGGAAAGAAGCACAGGAGTGGGATTTGAATCCACAACCTTCTGATTAAGAATCAAGGGTGTTACCAACCGAGCCATGGCTGACACCTGTCATTCATATCCTAACAAACGCACAGAAGGCACTATCCTGAGGAACTCCTGCAGCAAATGTCCTGGGGCTGTGGTAACCAGCTACAAACAACCACAAACATCTTCCTTTGTGCTTGATATGATTGCAGCCAGTGGAGAGTTTTCCCAGAGATTTCAATAACTTCTAGGGTTTCTTGATGTCACACTCATTTGAATGCTGCCTTGGTATCAAGGCAATCACTCTCACTTCTGGAATTCAGCTCTTTGTCCATTTTTGCACCAAGGCCGTACTGAAGTTAGGTGCCGAGTAGTCCTGGCAGAAACCAAACTGAGCAGCAACGAGCAGGCTATTGGTGAGTACATATTCCTTGATGACACTGACAACAACAGCCTCCATCACTTTGTTGATGATGGAGAGTAGACTGATGGAGTAATTGGCTGGATTGAATTTATCCAGCCTTTTGTGGATGGGACATACCTGGGTAATTTTCTACTTAGTTGGGTACACGCCAATGTTGGCGAGAGGTATCATTAGTTCTGGAGCACAAGTCTTCAGTACTGCAGCTGGGATGTTATCAAAGCCTATAGCCTCTGTTGCATCCAATGTATTCAGCCATTTCTTAATATTACCTGGAGTGAATCGAATTGACTGAAGACTGGCATCTGTTATAGTGGTGACCTCAAGAAGAGGCTAAGATGGATCATGCATTCGGCACTTCTGGCTAAAGATAATTGCAAATGTTTCAGCCTTGTCTTTTGTCCTCATGTGCTGGGCTCCCCCATCATTGAAGATGAGCATATTCATGGGGCCTTCTCCTGCTTGTTGTTTAATTATCCACCACCATTTGCGACTGGATGTGGCTAAATTTTGATCTGATGCCCAATCCGTGACCCCTACCACCTAGAAGGACAAGGTTGCATGGGAACACCACCATCTGCAGGTTCCCCTCCAAGCCACACACCATCCTGACTTGGAAATATATCAGCCGTTCCTTCTTGGTCGCTGAGTCAAAATCCTGGAACTCCCTCCCTAACGGCACTGTGGGTGTACCTACACCACATGGACTGCAGCAGTTCAGGAAGGCAGCTCACCACCACCTTCTCAAGGGCAACTAGGAGTGGGCAATAAATGCTGGCCTAGGCATCCTGTGAATGAATAAATAAAAATAATGATTTCTTGGTTGTGGGATCACTTAGCTCTGTCTATATCATGCCACTTTCATTGTTTAGTATGCATGCAGTCCTGTATTGTAGCTTTACCAAATTAACACCTCATTTTTAGGTATGCCTGGTGCTGCCTGACACTCCTCATTGAACCAGCATCAGCTGCCTGGATCGGCGGTAATGGTAGAATGAAGGATATGCCAGGCCATGCGAGTACAGGTTGTGGTGGAATATAATTCTGCTGCTGCTGCTGATGGTCCAAGTGCCTCAGAGATGCATAGTTTTGAGCTATTCAGTTGGACCTGAATCTATCCTATTTAGCGTGGTGCTAATGCTGTACAACATCTATATCCTCAGTGTGAAGATGGGACTGTCATGAAAAGATGCGCTCACAACAGATAGATTGGCGATGATGAGTTCAAGTAAGTTTTTTCCTCATGTTGGTTTTCTCATCACACACCCAGTCTGGCAAAATGTCGTTCAGGATTTGATCAGATCGGTCAGTACTGGTGTTCCCAAGCTACTCTTGGTGATGGACATTGAAATTCCCCATCCAGGGTACGTTCTGTTTGCTACTCTCAGTGCTTTTTCTAAGTGGTGCTCAATATGGAGGAGTACTGCTGAGGAAGGGCAGTATGTAGCAAGTCAAAAGAGGTTTCCTTGCCAATGGTTGACCTGATGCCATGAGACTTCGTGGGGTCTGGAGTCAATGTTGAGGATTCCCGAGGTCATTCTGTCTTGACTGTATACCCCTGTGCCACCACCGCCTCTGGTGCATCTCTCCTGCTGGTGACCCAGGACCTACCTAGGCATGGTGAAGGAGTCTAGAGTTTTAGCTGAGAGGTATGATTCTGACTATGTCAGGCTGTTGCTTGTTTAATTGTGGGACAGCTCTTCCAATTTTGGTACTAATTCCCAGATGCTAGTGAGGAGGATTTTGCAGCTTTGACTGGGTAGTCAGTCCCCGACTGGTCCCCGGTTGAGGTCCCCCAATTTGTTATGATCCCGGATGAGCCCCCAATTTGTTATGACCGGTCCCCAGGGGAGGTCCCCCAATTTGTTATGATCCCAGCCGAGATACCCCAAATTGTTAGCTTCCCAAATGGGACCCCAATATTGTTGTGCAGCCCAGGTGGGGAGGAATGAACTGGCCCCCCTCCTTTATTCAACAGCCTCAGTTGCTCGTAACAAGGTTAATTTAAATGGGATTCCTTCCCAGGTGGAAACCTTTTCCCAGGCTATATGTATTTGTGTTTTAGAAGGACCAATTTAACCAGGCTTTCTTGAGTCAAAGAAAGAGTAAGTTTACTAAACCCCAGAGAAAATAATAAAATTGCAAAACACATACATACAGATCAGTGAAATGTTGCAGTCATTAAGTTGGGTGATGCCAGTAGAGCTGACTTTGGCAGTTGGGCAGTTGGTTTGGAGACACTTGGTTCTGCAAGTTAGTTGAAGAAATTGTCCTGTTTCCTTTTCAGCTGTGACTTTACTGACTTGCCTGCAGCCAGAGAGAGAGAGAGATATAAACTTCTGTCTGAAAATTGCAGGGATGTCTAGTTGATGTTCTTTTGCTGTAACCTTCACAGGACACACAAGCACACCAGAACTAGAACAGATCAGATTTGCCATTGGCCTTTATACCCATTTCCTTGTGCATTTCTGGAAGGGAAAAAACAAACATGTCTTTTGCCCAGAATCTGCTTTCTTTCATCTCAGACCATTTCCACATTCTGAAATATAATTCAACAGGAGATGGTTTCTGCTGAGATATGGTAATCAATCTCCATTGTCTCCACAACCACAGGAGATTAAAGTTCAGTCTTTTGCATTGTATCTCTCCCTTTCAAGTGTCTCTATCTGAAGTAGGCCTTGACACCTTTTTTAGGTGACATTCTATGTTCTCTCTGAACTAGTTGGTCAAGTATAATCCACGTAGGTATTTTCCAGAAAGTGGTTACGTCCTCAGGCAGCTTTTGCTTGTAGATCTTTTTAAAAAACATATGTCTTACTTAAAAAGTTCAATATGTCCTTAAGTAATTTGGGCTATGATCCACTGTCATGACAGTAGGTTGTGCCTTTGTTGTGTCCAGTGCTTAGGTCAATATTGGATGGTCAGTTAGGTTTAATTTTTATTGTTTTTTTTGTAACAATTCGATACAACAGATGCTGGACCATTTCAGAAGTCAGCCAAGAGTTTTACATTGCTGTGGGCCTGGGGTCTGACCTATAGGCCAGACCAGGTGAGGATGGCAGATTTCCTTCCACAAAGGACATTTGTGAACCAGATGGGTTTTTATGGAAATCCAGAGGTGTCACGGTCGCCATTATTGATACTAGATTAGTATTGGTATTAGATTAATATTAATTAGTATTAGATTAGTATTAATTAGTATTAGGTTATTATTCCAGATTTATTTATTTTGCTGAACTTAAATTCCCCAGCTGCTGTGGTGGGATTTGAACACACTATTGGTCTAATCATCTGGATTACTAGTCCAGTAACATAAAATCTATACTATTAAAACTGCTCTGAATACATATGGTTGGTAGAAATAGCTCACGTTCAAAGAAGTCAAATGGCTTTAAAATATTTGCCTTTGTCCCCTCTCTTACATGCGGTTTAGACTAAGGATGGAGGTAATAGTAGGTTCACATAATGAGATTACAAACTGGTATGATAATAGTAGAACAACTACCTGTCCTGTGGTAGATCATATTCTATCCCAGTGGTAGGCAACATGCGACCCATCAGGGTTCTGAGCGCAGCCTGCACGACATTTTATCGACTGTTACCCATGCGCAGGAAAAAGAATCCAGCTGCTGTCGTCATTGATGCGTTTAGCTCAGTGACCGTTGGTTTGCAGCACCGCTTGACAGGAGACAAGACAACACTTTTGAGATTTTTCACTTTGCTAGTATTTGCGCTGTGCTGAGTGTCATTCATGAGTGAAACCGAGTTAGTTGAATTCAAAAACGTTATACGGCGAAAGCATTGACTTTTCAATCAGTGAATTATGTGTCACTTAAAAGTACCTGAGCTATGACGTACATTTTGCAATGTTCGGTGTTTTTGTTTATTTGCACAAGCTTTCAAGTAATTAGCAATAAATTATCACCCTGTTATACGGCATTTGTAAAGCACATAGAGGTAAATGATTTCAGTGATGGCGGCTGACTGCCGGTTATGAAATTTATTTTAGTCTTAGCTGAAGCAGGTAGCCTCTGATGAAAATTATGACCCTGTGAAACTGCAATATCTATTTGGAAAGAGGGTTTTTATTTTGTGCAGTGTAATGTTGATTCCATGAATGCGATAACTTTAAGGTAATCTAGTTTGATTTGTTCCACTGGCGGTGGGAGACAACATTAGCTATGATTCAATCAGCACGCCCCACAAATTGTGGAAGACAGATCCAACCAGAAGTTGCGCTGAGGATAACGTAGGTAAGGCAAGCATAAATGTTTCTTTTGGTTTTACCATTTGAAGTTGATGACAGTTCTATTAATATGAGCGATTAAGCATTTTCTGTAACTCATAATGAAATATTCAGTGCGTATTAAATGTATTTGGTCTTATTTATGGGAGTCATGGTTAGTGCACATGCCTGATTTCAATCTTGCAGCCCACTGAGATGAAGGAGGGCCACTCATGTGGCCCACTCAGTAGTGTAGGTTGTCCACCACTCTTCTATCCTATGGACTCCTTTCTAACGGGTTGCTGTCCAGCTGAATGTGTATAGACCAGTGGCCACGATTCCAACGTACCTGCCAGAATGACACTCCACAGGCTATAATGTTTCCTGTGGATGTAACATTGCTATGATGGGGCAGAATGTGTAATCTGGCATTAGGCAGGCTATTGAACAATCATCCATATCTCAGTATGAGAGATTCTACTGACTGATAGGATACCAACCAGATGTTCCTTAACCTCCCATTCCTTCTTTGAGAAGATAATTCAGCTATGAACGGACAAAATGCACTTTGCAGTCCTCTTGCTGGATTTGCAGACTTATTCACCTACTAACACTAACGTTAAACTCAATTTTTAGCTGGCAATCTGCAGGTCACTTAAGTATTTAGAAATTGCATCATGCCTAAAATTAATTGAATCCAGCTACTCAGTTGTGGCCTTTTTACTGTTTTTCCTGATGTTTCCAGGAAACAATTGCTGACATTTTAAACTCATGTCAGAAGCTGCCAATTTCCATCCACATTGAATGACTTGTTATGCATAACAATAGTTTTGCTGTATGTACTTGACTGTGAAAATCAGTGACACACAAAAGTCTCCTCAAGACTCTCTCCCATCTTCCAAATAGAAACATAGGGCAGAATTTTGCCCCTGGCGGGGACGATGGGGGGAGTGGTCGAGAAACCGCCTGCCGCCAGCAATCGACACCACACTGCAATTTTACTCGGACGGGCCAATTAAGGCCTGTGCGGGCGGGGGGAGGAGGGCGAGTGGGCCTAGCATGAACTTTGTGTGTGCGCGCGAAAGAGCGCTTCAATCTGAGCGCTGGTTAAAAAAACTAATGCACAAAGTAAAAATGTCATAAAACATGTCCCCACATTTGACTCTGTCACTTGGCGAGGGACATGTTTTTAATTCAAGTGTCAAATCTTAATTTTATTTTTATTTGCTTTAGGAAACCTCATCTCGCCCGTGGATGAGGTTTCCTAAAAAATGCAAAGGCTGCTTGGCCTTTTTGCCTGCCCATCAACCGTTAGGTTGAACGTGCAGTGAAAAATTCAGGTCAATTATTAAATTAATGGCCTTAATAGGCCTTTTAATTGTTGGCGGGTGGGCGCGCAGCCAACTCCAGCGCGCGCCCGCTGACCTAACTATACAGTTGGGGCGCTCGCCTGACATCATCGCGCGTCATTTTACACTTGGCAGGGTCTGGAGCACACCCGCTCGCCGAGCTCAATATTCTGCCCATAGGGAGAGGAGTAGACCATTCAGCCCTTTGAGCCTGCTTCGCTTTTCAATGAGAGCATGTCTGATTTGTACCTCATATCCAAATACCTGCTTTAGCTCATAACCCTTAACACCCTTACCTAGCAAAAATATATCAAGCACAGACTCGAGAGCACCATTTGGCATGGTACCCAATATTTATACCGGCTTTTTATGTGGATAAAGTACCTCCTGATTTCAGATTCTAAGTGGCCTAACTCTAATGTCCCCCTTTTGAATCATTTTAATATTTTAAACAAATGCAGATTACCCCCATCCCCCAACCCCACCCCTCTAAATAGAATTGTTCATTTCCACCAGTTCCATCTGATGGTTCAGCAAACAAATAGTGAAAGTGTTTTTGTGCATCGGGTTGATCAGAATGCTGAGCAACTTTGAAACATTGAGTTTTTGCCCACATGGATGAGAATCCCTTCTCAGCCACTATGCTTCTCATCAGCTTATATGGAGACTTTCAGATAATTACATTCAATTCAATTAAGGGATTATAGGGACCTTGTGTGCATCACGCTAATAGAAGTCAAATATGTATTGGTATTAAGTTGAAGTTGCAGTTTAAAATAGGAAATGACAGGTTTAGGTGTCTATGTTGGATGATTAAAATATACATATTTTCTCAGAATTTAAGTTCATATAGGAAATAAAATGTACATGAGCAGTATTGAAGTAAAATATTGTATGAGTCTTATACAAAGAATGTAAATCAATCACATGCTCAAAATCAAGACATAACAGTAAATCCAAAGCAGTGTTACTGGTGAAGCTTTGCTGGTAGAGAAAATTAGACCACAGTACCTATACATTTAGATGTCAGGTTGTGAGTGAATCACCATGGCCCATGACAATCAGCCGCTGTTCATTTACAGTTTGTTGATCTGTTGCTTGGTCATGTTTACACTTTATACTCACCTGTGGGTGATAAATGATTTCTGAAAGAAAGGGCCTTTGGCCTGGTCTAGGTGTAGGCTGGATAAATTGGAGTACTCCTGTCCAGTGTTTTGACAAGTGACAGCCTACTTTTCTGGTTTTAATTCACTTAAAAACCTAGAACCAATTTCCACTGGAGATATTAGCGGGCAAAGGCTTAACACACTCTGATGGCATTCCCTGTCGGGCCCACTTGCCGACACATAAAATGACGCACATGACATCAGGCGGGCTTCCCACACGTCATTTAGATTTTCAGTTCAGCTGACTTGGCTGCGCGCCTGCCGAACTGTCAAAGGCCTATTAAAGCCTGTTAAAAACTAATTGAAATAATTAACTGAGCTGCCTGTCCAATCTTAAGGTTGGCGGCAGGTGAAGAGCCCAGGCGGCCTTCGCATTTTTCATGGAACCTCATCCACAGGCGGGATGAGGTTTCATGAAGTGTTGAAAAATCCAATAAAAATTTTCAAAAAAACTCATTGACATGTCCCAGTTCACGTGATACTGTCACATGAGGGGACATGTTTTAAAAGTTTTTAATTTCTTTATTTTGATGTTTAAAACTTAAACAAATCTCCCTGAGACACCTCTGAGTGCAGGCCCCAACTCAGGGAATCCCCCTCCCACCCCCCCGGCCCACACAGGGAGGGCTCATCGCTTCTGGGTCCTTAATTGGCCTGCCCACGTAAAATGGCGGTGCGGCCACGATCAGGGGCACCAGCCGGGTTCACGCCCGCCCCCACCCACCCCTGCACAATCCCCCCAACGGGGGGACATTTCTGCCCTGTGTGTTATTTTAATTTGGGTGTTAATCTGTTTAAAATGGTTAGAGGAATAATACACAACAACATTAACATCTGTCTGGTAGTATTATCAACACCAATTTCTTGGCTCAAATGGCACATAAATCAGGACTTTTTTTGTTGTTAAATCTAAATTCCTAGATTTGGCCAAACCTTTGCCAATAGGCCACACATTCCTTCTTTTCATTTGGATTTTTAAAAAAATCAGGCATTAAAATGTCTGAATCTCATGGCAGAGCGAAAGTTGATGTTCTATATATGGCCATGGGGAATTTGCTGCTGCTGTGTTTGGGCCCAGAAATGTTTCTTTTAAAGTTTACCCTATAATAAATGTGCCATGCATGAGTAAGACATGACATTAAATTCTGACAATAACAAAAGTCAGAAGAACTCTGCAAACCTGTGTTGAATTCTTCCTGAATTTGTCATTATTTCAGTTAGAGACTCTTCATATAGTTGCATTGTTCAGAGAATCTGAGGTAAATCAATCTCTTTCTGTTTCGCTTTGAAGGCTCCCAGTCCACGATTTTCCAAACATTTATTTGAATGGACAGAGATCCATGAGCTAGTAATGCAGAGTTTTACAATACATGTTCCCCAGGTTTTGATGAGGAGAAATGCAGAACATCCGCCCAACAATAAGTCCCCCAAAGTACATTCTTGCTTTGGAACACAAGTTTGTAAAGTGGTCAGTGCAGTTTCTTGTTATCGTATCATAAGGCAACCTTACAATTAGAGGATTATCTGGGAGACTCAGCAGACTTAATGCACCAGGGCAGCAGGTGCAGTGCAAAGGGATTGCTGAATAGAAGCAGGCACCTATTTCTTATAAAGCTGCTCATAGTTTTTTGCATTTTGTGCCTTAGGCTTAATGGATAAATATCTAAGTGAGCACGTAATACAACTCCAGAATATATTTGCTTGAGGTTTGGTCTTTTATTTTTTGTGTCCACTTGTAATCATTACAAGGGAAACCCATAGGCAAGTGAGCTCTTAAATTGGCTTAGGTTTTGTTTAGTTTTTTGTGCAATGCACACAGTGGGCAGAATTGTCCATGCCCGCTGGTGGCAGGCATGATAGGTGGCGTGAGTGGACAATACGGCGTGATCGGTTTCATGATGGTGGAAAGGCAGGTTGCGATTGCTCAGCCTGCCGATGGTGGGCCATGTTTCCCACTGTCAGTCATCGGGAACCTCATTGTAATACATCAGCACATCATTAGGAGGCCATCCTGCCAGGCTCTTGCACTCCCGCTGGATCGTCCGTCCACATCAGTGGGGAAACATGCCGATGTGTTTCACAACAGCACAACGGCGACGTTCACTTGGCGGACTTTACTTTGAGTGAACTGGAGGTGAGTAACATCCTGCAGAGCTCGCCAGGGTTGCCTGTTGCTTTGCAGGCTTCAGGGGTGCCAGAGGGTCAGGGTTAAGTGCCGCCCGGCCCGACTGGTGGCCGGGAAGGTGGGGAAAGTGCAGCCCTGCCTCTGAGGTAACGTTTGAGGGTGTGGGTGAGCGCTGCGATGGGACGTCAGGGAGGGTGCCTCCAGATTCCTCTTCAGACGTTTCTTTGGAGCTTGATTGGAGGCCCTGGGTCATGGACTCTGTCGGCTGTTTGGCAGATGTGCCTGTGAAAGCAAGGGGAGATAATTAGTGCATGGCAGTGGCCTGTGAAAGAGGACACATCACTCACGGCGTGGCTGTCTGTTGGGTGTTGTACTGCTGGATCCTCACTTGCTAGAGCACTGCTAACCTCGCCATCAGCACAGGACCGGGCCAGGTCCTCGCCGGCCAGCTGGATGGCTCTGTTTTCAAAGTCCGTGAGGACCTTGATTTCGGGCATTCTGCCACCAGCCTGCGACCTCTCTCTCTTGTTGTGTGCCAGCTTGTCCTGCATGGGTAGAGATGGAGAAAGTGTAAGCAGGTCGCCTGCCAGGCCAGATGACAAGTATACCTGGCCTGTGTGGGTGTTGAGTGGTCCCATGGATGGGATGAGGGCAATGACGGTGAGTGTGAGAGAGTGAATGGTGATGTCCCTTGAACCGCAGTGAGTACAATCCCTGTGGATGTGTGATGGGTTTGTGACTGTGTGAGTTGAGTGATGAGATGAGTGACTTACTCTGGCGGAATGGAGGAGATCGTTCATCCTCTTGCGACACTGGGTAGCTCTCCTTTTTTGCAGGGCGTTGGCACAGACCACCACTGCTACCACCTCCCAAGCCAGGTTAGCGCTGTTGCTGCCCATCCTGCAGCCAGAGTGGGGGTAGAGGACAGCCCAGTGGGCCTCCGCAGCATCCAAAAGTCATTCAAGAGACGCGTCGCTGATGCCTGGGGGCTTCAGTCTTCTTCAGTTTCAGGGCCATGTCACCCGTGCAGCAGCGGTGAGCTGGAAGCACTGAGATGTGCGCTTGCAGCTGGGCTTTAAACATGACGCCCGGCGTGATGTGGTGGCACGGTGATGGCAGGCAGGCGAATGAGAGCCCGCTCACCAGGTGCATAAATAATGAGGTGGATTCGGGATGCTATGGTGTGAAAGCTCGCCATTGCGGCCAGCAGGTAAAACAACGTTTCATCCACCCGCTACTGCACTTAGTGCAAATCTGGGAAAATTCAAGCTAGTATCTTTTTGATACAGTTTTTTTTTATTAGAAACTTCTGAAATTTTTATTTATCTTTACAAATTAATTTGTAAAAGAACCTCAAAAACAGTCTTCAGTGGTTCAGGTTGAAAGATGAAAGAAATGCAAAGATGATTAACAGGTACCTGACTGTATCTACAGATCTTGGCAAACGTCCCTGCCAATGGCCAAAGACAGTTGCTGTGGTTTGCTTCAGGTCAGCACAACAGAGCTATGCCATCTGCAGAAACAGCTCCAGCCAACTTGTAAGTATGGGTGGCAATGCCAGTGGTCGACCAGCTGTCCTTAACTGTTTAGCTTGTGCCTCATTCCTACTGAGCGCTTCAATATCAGTTAATAGGTTCTCCAGTCATAAAACAAACAGGCGATTGATACATCAGCATTGCCAACTCCTGGATCTCCTTTCCCATTAATTAGCACATCAAAGTGCTCAGTGTCACTACTTTAGTGCTTTTTCCAAAGTAGAGGGTGGCATTGATGACTATCATGTACCAAAGCAGAAGCCTACCCTTGGTGACTGCAAACAACCAGGTTTACATTCCAAAGAAGAGCTCTGAAGAGTCGTCATACGGACTCGAAACATTGGCCAGGATTTTCCCGTCGGCGATTTGGGGGCGGGGCTCACTCGCCAACGGGAAAGTGACACGGGATGACATCGGGAGAAAACCTCGATGTCATCCTTTAACTTTTCAGGAAGGCGGGCGGACAGCAAAATCAGCTGTCCACCCGCCGACCTGTCAATGGCCAATTGAGGCCATTGACAGGCTAATTAACCTTGTTAAAGACCTGCCCGTCCAACCTTAAGGCTAGCGGGCAGGCCAGGAGCCCCAGCGGGCTTCTGATAATACATCAAACCTCATCCGCTGGCGGGATGAGGTTTCATGTCCGTTTTTAAAAAGTTTCATAAAGTTTATGTGTTTCTTAGTAACATGTCCCATCCCATGTGACATTGTCACATGAGGGGGACATGTTAATAATTTTAATATTTTTCTATTTTAGGTGTTTTTTTTACCTGTCAGTAATCTCCCTGAGACAGCACTTGGTCTCAGGGAGCAGCGTGCTCTTTAGCGCACTTTGACAGTTGGGGATTCCCTCTCCCCTGAAACTGTTGTGCATAGCGCTTCCCGTCGGGCAGGCTGCTGGGTGGGCCTTAATTGGCCCGTCCACTTAAAATGGCGGCGGGCCCCATTTCGGTGGCGGAGTTCGGCTGCCCGCCCGCCACCGAGCCAGTGGGGCCCGCCTGCCAAGGGCAAAATTCTGCCCATTAACTCTGTTTCTCTCTCCACAGATGCTGCCAGACCGGCTGAGTTTTTCCAGCATTTTCTGTTTATATTTCAGATTTGCAGCATCTGCAGAATTTTGCTTTTACATTTTATATCCAAACCTTTGATGTGTGAATCTCATGGAAGATGTGGCATCTTGACTGTGGCTTGGGGCTCTTTTGCGGGTGGGAAGGGGGTGGGAAGCAGAACCCAGGTTGTTCCTGGAAAAACTCAGCAAGTCTGGCAGCATCGGCGGAGAAGAAATCAGTCAACGTTTCGAGCCTCCATGGCCCTTCGGCAGAACTGCAGTTCTGCCGAAGGGCCATGGAGGCTCGAAACGTT
This sequence comes from Cetorhinus maximus, assembly GCF_964194155.1. Classification (NCBI taxonomy): domain Eukaryota; kingdom Metazoa; phylum Chordata; class Chondrichthyes; order Lamniformes; family Cetorhinidae; genus Cetorhinus; species Cetorhinus maximus. The sequence continues at coordinate 122,460 of NC_135903.1, forward strand.
GACTGATTTCTTCTCCGCCGATGCTGCCAGACTTGCTGAGTTTTTCCAGGTAATTCTGTTTTTGTTTTGTTTTGGATTTCCAGCATCCGCAGTAGCTTTTAGCTTTTTGTTTTTAACCCAGGTTGTTCCTGTTGAGCAAAGAAGAGCACTCTTGCTCCTCCTGGCCTCACCAAGGGAAGTTTTTTGCTTCCCTTGGAGTGCCCCTTCTTCATCATTATAATACTCTGATTAACATATATTAATGAGGCTTCTGACTGAGTCGAATAGGCGCCTCAGCTGCCCATAGAAAGCCCAGTGAGAAAGGGGTTGTCAAGCCTTTGCACAGCCAATTTAATGACACATCCTTCCATTCCCATTAGATGAGGTGGTTTAGAATTCTCCTCTTGGTTTTTGCATGAAGAAAGTGTTGGTTTGGGGAATATTGTTAAAAGTTATTAATATTATTATCACCAGCTCCAGAACAATTCTGCCAGCAACTCTCTGGAGCCACTGAATACCGTAAACAAAACGTTGAGGAGCTACAGTGAGACAAATTCCGGAATCTGGGCTTTCAACATATTTCACAGTAAATGCTTGATGTTCAGGAAATGCCTTAGAATCAACAGGGGATTTTGGTCTATTTTTACATTTGCTTTTTCACATGTTTCTGAACAATATGTTCTGAGCTGGGATGAGATTAGCTTTTAACGTGAAATGAAGCCAGCATTTAAATCATGTAATTGACCGCAGGCTAATGGACACCATGGACGAGGACACATAAGGATGGTATTTGGTTTATCCGCAGTTATAGCCTGCAGAGGTTTCTGGTAAAATGTTTTGTACAGCTTTACTGATTTTGTACATTCCTATCTTTATTGCAATCAATATCATCTGCTGTATTACCAATAACACCACTGGAGGTCTTTACTGAGAATAATACAATCGGGTGCATTTACTTTCTGTCACAGCACACTGTGTGTGTCACTCTTCAGGTATCACACTCAGTGGCTAAAATTTATGTTTTCACAGTTTTGGGGTATACATTCATCCATTCCAAATCACTGTTCCTGATCCATTATTTTCTTTTTCAAGTCTAAAATTTTGAATTAGACGTGTGGAGTATAATGTGGGAAAATGTGAACTTGTCACTTTGGCAGGCAGAATAGAAAAGCAGCAAATTATTTAAATGGAGAGAAACTGCAGAACTCTAAGGTACAGAAGGATCTGGGTGTCCTGGTACATGAATCAGGAAAAGTTAGTATGTAGGTACAGCAAGAGATTAGGAAGACAAATGGAATGTTGTAATTTATTGCAAGGGGAATGGAACATAAAATAGGGGTGTTGTGCTACAGTTATACAGGGTGTTGGTGAGACCATATCTGGAGTAGTGTACAGTTTTGGTGTCTTTATTTAAGAAAGGATATAAATGCATCAGAAGCAGTTGAGAGAAGGTTCACTTGACTGATCCATGGGATGGGGAGTTATCTTACAAGGAAAGGTTGGACATGCTGAGCCTGTATCCATTGGAGTTTAGAAGAATGAGAGGGTTATGAAACTCTTCCCCAGAGAGCAGTAGAGGCAGGGTCTATGAATATTTTTAAGGGAGAGGTAGATAGATTCTTCACTAGCAAGGATGCCAAAGGTTATTGGGGTGGGCGGAATGTGGAGTTGAGGTCATAATCAGATCAGCCATGATCTTATTGAATGGCCTAGTCCTGCTCCTAATTCGTATGTATGTATGTATGTTTGTATGTAAATTGTTGTGAAAGCACCATGCAAAGCTGCACAAGTGGGGCTAGTGTAAGTTGTTGTGCAGAGAGAAAGGAATGTAGGTGATGACATATTAAGGTAGGAAGAGGGAAAACAGGGCCAGTGATTCAGGGGCCAGCACTGATAAAAAATGAAGCTCTCCTGTTGTGTGGTCTTAATTAGTGCTGACTTCCCGTGGGAAATGAAATATCCTGGGATACTGCTGCTCTTCAAATACAGGTAGATATGCTTCTGCCTTATACCCATTGAAGGTACCAGTGGTGGGCGCAATTTGTCTTTGGAGCAACCTTACCAACCTGGAATCCTGCCATTGCTTTCTTCTACTTGCTCTGAGAATCAAAAATATTGTGGAATTTCTAATGGGAATGGTATTGTACTTTGTCTGAAATGGAATGGGGAGCAAATGGCACAAAAATGTATGGCAAAATGGTTGGCAGGACCAAACCAAACCTAATTATCAAGAAATATGCTTTTAACTGCATCTATAGAGATGTAATCTATGGAGCTTTAAATGCCTCTCTACTTCCTCTGTTGGGCCCCAGGAACCATAGTTAACTGCATGAATAGAAATTGGTGAAAATAAGGTGGAAATTATGGAATTATATGGAATTAGGTCACAGATCAAACATAATCTCATTGAATAGCAGAACAAGCTCGAGGAGTTAAATGGCCTATTCCTCTTCCAAAAGAACAGACTGAATTAATTTCAAGGGTGGACTTCCATCTTAGATTTCAGCTAATACATGGAAATAGTCTGAATTTTGGCTTTGGTAGCTCATGACACCAATCAGTTAATGGCACTAATCCTATAATCAATCCCTGGGATTTAATGTCTATATGCAATTTGCAATGTCCTAATTAGTTGACCATATATTTAATACATTTATGGTGCCAAAATCTTATTCCACTAAAGCCATACCAAATGCTTTATGTACATTAATGACTCCATCTAAAATGTCTGCCTTTTTTAGTACACGTCTGGCAGATATCGAGCTGAACATTTTCAAGTTCCAAGTAATTCATCATTCACTGTAAAAGACGACATATTTTATGAGACTGAAGGGGAATTTTGATCGTAATAGGATGCAGCATTTTTCTGGTTAGAGTTATAGGCTTTCCGTGACCGATGAGTGTTCTAATAAGCTTTGCCATTGAGGCTAATGTTTCTTTCTCAGCACAGCCAAAGTATCATTTCAAGGAAATTTTGCTTTGGACAAAACACTGAGAAGCTGTAGTGTAAATCTAGAGTGAATCTGGAGTTAAGTGGAGTGAGACTCCCTCAAGATCACTTTTACTGCTGCTGCCGTTGTAGTGCACATACAACCTGAGAAATCTTTGTTTCCAGGCACCCTTAGAATCCAGCAAATGATGATTCTTTCAGCATCCAAATATGGCAGAATGCCCAAAGAGCCGAATTTCCAAGGTACACTCTTCATGGATGTAAGCAGCCTTAATAAAGAACAAAAAAACAGTTAAAGCAACAGTGAAACATTGTGATGTGACAACAGCCATGTATTTTACTGTACAAGTAATTCAGAAAGAAATTATTTTCAGTTGGCTGAGTCCATTTCTCATCTGCTAAATAAGCAGTTTACAAATGAGCTCTCAACTTTGATAACTTACTTTCAATAAAAGACTTCGAAGTCTACTAATTATTATTTTTGTTTATTGATAATTAGGGAGTTGTATTGACTTGTCCTTTCTGCTGTTTGGAGAGAACATTGGGACCAGGAGCTGATTTTTCGACCTGTTGAAACTGCTTTTGGAGACTTATGGGCAGAGCTTGGTAAATAACATATTTCTTACATTTAGGTCAGTAACAACACTGTGTGCAAAAAACACCTGTGTTTCTTGGCAGCTCAGTTGCCAGAGGCTGCTTCACTGTTGAAGGGAGAGAAATTTATGTAAGTGTCCTGACCCCAGGAATTCAGAAAGAGTTAGGGGTGTCAAGTCTAGCAGGTGGAAGTCCTTCCACATCATGGGTATGAAATTCAAGAGCTGGGATTCCAGTATGGAACCAATATCTGCTTAAATCTGACTTGGGACTCAATGTAAATGCAACAATATCTGCTCTGCAAATCTGTTATAATACATTCAACATTTAAACATGCACAACAGCAAAAATTGTTGCTAATTTAAAATCTGATTTAATTTTTAGAATAATAAAATGGGATACCATCTACAGAGCTTTCTCAATATACCGTTGCATAGTCAGGAACCTTCACAACAATGGAGGCAATGTTACATGCTAAGGATAATTCAGTCAAATCAATAATAGATTTTTTTTGATATTGCTTCAGATAATAACCTCCCAACCTTTCCTAGAGACGGCATAGTTTCACCAGGCTGATACAATCCCAGAGTCTCCGATTTCCAGTGTTTGGTGTGGGGAGGCCAGGGGACATGGATGTACCCCAGAAGATGTGCTGGGGGATCCCCTGGGAGTCCTCATGCAAGGACTGTACAGCAATTGCCCGGGAAGTCCGATTTAAATCGGAGATTTCAGATGGCTCCAACACTCTTACCAGAATAATTACCCGGGAAAAATTGGAAGGGTTAAAACCACTTGTAATTCCTGGGTAACTATAGTACTGACCTTGACCCCCACTGGATCCCCCTGACTACACCTCCCACCCTCCCACTTTACACCTGGACTACCCCACCTCTGACTATCCCCTCACTCTCCATCCACAAAACCTGCTGAACTCAACCACCCCCTACCCCCAACTATTCCCCCCACACCCCAACTACTGCCCACACCCCAACTACCACCCTGACCCCCTGACTACTCCTAAGCCCCCACTAATCTCCACCCCTGACTAACCCCAACCCCCCACTATCCACCCAACCTCCACTAACCCACACACCCATCACTACCACCTGACCCTTCTGACCCATCCTACACCCTCCTGACTCATCTACCCTTCCAACACATCCTAACCCCTCCTGACGCATCCTAACTCCCTAACCCCAGACCACACCCCATCACCCAACCCATACTACCCCCCTCCCTCTCCTGATCCATCCCAACCCCTCCCCCTGCCCCATCCTACCCACTTACCTCACACGCTTACCTCCTCCCTGGCTTCTCAAAATGGCTTAAACCTATCTGCATTACAGCAGCGAGTGCTGTAAAGAGAGGTTGTGGCTTCCTGTCCCCCAGAGCTGCTGCCCTACTCTGAAGGCCTCGGGAACCGCTGCACTGCATTTTTCTCTCCAGGCCTGGGTCAGAAATTCGGGTGACATGTGCAGCTCCCGACTAAGGTAAGTAAAAAGGAGCAATCAGACTGTGATTGTCACTCCTCAGAAGTTCTGGACCATATCTTGAGGTGGTAACCAGTTATTTTATTTACTTCCCCTTCCCCTCTTCATCTCACTCTTACTATCACTCTCATGCCCTTCACTCCCATGTCTTTCATCCTACATTCCTGAAAGCTGAGCTTAACACCATCAAATCGTCTCTCTCTGAGTCCCCTCTGAACCTTGGTTCTGGTGTCTTGCACTCCGAATGCTCCTCCTCCGTTTCTCAATTGAAAGGAAATGTAGGGGCTTCCCACTTTCTGTTCAGTGAAGCTTATGGGGTAGGAGTTTGCAGGGCACAACGCATATGTCCCTGGTATGAGTTCGGCAACAGTCTTTAAGCTGCTTCCTAAATGAAGTCTCTGTGGTGAAATATGTTCTAAATCCTTTGTACCTCCCTTTGCAAAATGTGTTTTCAATTATTCTAAAGTTGTTTATCCAGTTTCATCCTACTTTATATAAGTCTGTATTAATTTATAAGAACAGGACATTGCTCAGTGTCAGTTTGTGCAATGATTTCAATCCGATCGTCTTTCCTCTTCAAAGTTTCCATTTCATTAAAATCTAGTTGAAATTTGTGTCACATTTAGATTTGCCCATAGTTTTATAACAAACAAAATAGCATTCAAATTGTAGAATATACTGCATTAGAAATGCTGACTTTAAAGGCTTAGAATCTCCTTCCTCAGTTTAATCAGCCTAGTATTCAGATTACACAACATTATTTACTTATTTGTGCAGATTGTGCCAAGTGTCAGCTGTGGCTCAGTTGGTATCACTCTTACCTCTGAGTCAGAAGGTTCTAAGTTCAAGTCCTATTCTAAGATTCGTGAATAAAGATCATGACTGACACTCCAGCCCAGCACTGAAGGACTCCTGTACTGTTGTAGGTGCTAACTTTTTGGATGAGACATGTCTTAAACAAAAACAGAAAATGCTGGAAAAACTCAGCATGTCTAACAGCATCTGTGGAGAGAAAAACAGAGTTAACGTTTCGAGTCCGTATGACTCTTCTTCAGAGTCAGACTCCTCTTCCCTGTCTGTCTTCTCGGGTGGGCATAAATGATCCCATGGCACTATTTTGAAGAAGACCAGGGAAATTCTCCCCAGTCCAATATCCTTCAAATAATATCACAAAAACAGATTGCCTGGTTATTATCACATTGCTGTTTGTGGAAGTTTGCTGTGTGCAAATTTGCTGCCACATTTCTTGCATTACAACAATGACTACACTTCAAAAGCTCCTCGTTAGCTGAAAGTGCTTTGTGAACAGTGGTTGTGAAAGGCACTATATAAATGCAAGTCTTTTTTCCTTTCTTACCAGAGGCATGAGCTTTAAGGGCCCAAATAGTCTTTTCCCATCCTTGAGGGTTATTATGTTTTTGTTACAGTCTTGATCATTCCAAGCACAGCCCTGAAACACTTTTGTAGTCACACACAAACTATCATCATTTACTAGTTACACAGCCAAGTTTATGTGAACCAGTGACATGAAACTAGGAAGCATAAACTCTTTGTGGAATATTTTATTGGCATCAGCACTCCTGCTTTGCAAAATAGGATCTGAAAAGGCTATGCTCTACCACAGTAAAAATTAGACAGATTTTTGGAGCAATGAATACAAAATGTGGCCTAACAGCATGCCCTGTTCATTTTCTCCTCTGCCTTATTTGAGGGGCACAAAAGCAGCTGTTGCTAGCCACTGTGCCTGGCACACTTCTGATCAGAAGGCCTCAATAGGGAATTATATCCCTGGCGGCTGGAACTCTTTACCGCTGTTATGGTCCAAAGACTAATGATTGGCTTTCTCTCGACAATTCTGGGTATGCATCCCTGCCAGGGCTGGGCCTGGATGGCAGGCGGGCACCTCAGAGCATAACTAATGACCTGACCCTACAATTCCAAGCGGGGTCAGGCACAATACACATCAGGAGTGCCACAATTTGACTAGGAACCTGACATAGCGGGCGGGCGGGGCGGGTGGAGGGGGTCGGGGGAGGAGGTGGGGGGATGGAGGGAAAAGTGATATCAGGACTACTCCCCTTTAAATTTTCTACCATTTAAATGGATTGAATGGTCAGCTCAGTCACAGTAGGAGATAACCTTTTCCACCTGGGGGTATCTAGGGATCATGTATTCAGTAGTGAATCAACAAATGAGGAACACTGCATAAATGCTGTTAATAACACACGTACATAATGTCATTGTGTAACTACAACATGTTTTCTCTAAGTTTTGTTTCAACCAATGAAAACACTAATCACCAGAGCGAGTATTCATTAGCAGGTACTGATTACCCTATGAATCTATATTACGGAAGCTATAGTCTCCTGGCAACTGTAGCTTCCTGCCAACACAGGCCATCATTGTTTGACTCCCGATGACCTGCACCTAGAGATTAGCCTCTGTTGTTTACAGTGAACATCAGGAAAAAGATTCAGTTAGGTATTGACATAGCTGTATCCACACCACAATCAGGTTTCCTTTATGGGTTGGTGCATAAGTGCTTAATTCTTTGAATTTATCTTCATCCAAAGTGTTACGGGTGAAGCGTAGGTCATGGAATATCTGCTGTCTAGCCTGAAATCCTGGAAGTTACATGGAGTATTTTATTTCGATCAGATATGAATCAAAGATTGATTCCATTTGGACAATATTAGGAAGAGAAAGGATTCACTTAACCCTGTGCAGCTACAAAATGCACAACATTTTAGCTTTCATAAAGCAGCTGCCAAAATCCAGGTCACGGGGATTTTAGTAAAATGCCAAACAGGTTTCGAGAACATTTATATATTCCAAAAAACACTCAACTTTTAATTCACAGACTTCTTCAGTAAAATGGAATAAAAGGAAGCAGAAAATCTTAGAAATGCACAGTAGGTTTGTCAACGCTTGAAATGAAAAGTATTATGTAACTATTTTGGCAGGACCCTTCCATTTGCCTGTCATTGACCTCTCCATAGGATTACCTATAGCTTATGTTTTATTCCTTTTTTAAAATTCAATATCATAAGGTTTACACCTTATGATGTGTTAACATATGAAGTAAAATATTTATGTAGCTTTTAGTTATGATCAAGTTTTATTTCTATCTGCTGATATATAGATATGAATTTGTCTGTATGTATCCTTATATATATATTTTTTTATACTCACACAGGTTTAAGGTAGTATACAAGGCCATTTAGCTTAAGAAATGGTTATTTGCAATATTAGTGTGTATGAACACTTAACACTATTTTAAGCAACTTCGTGCCTGTGTAAAAATATTACACACAGGATGTTAAACAAACACCTTTGGGATTTGCATGTGACATTCACACCTGAAGATCACAGATTTGAATTTTTAAGCTTTCTTTTTCATGCAAGTCTTGCAAAGAAGAAAACCTTACAAATAATTCATTTATTACAAAAATAACCACAGAAATTTGATGATTAATAGAAGCTAGCTAAGTAGTGATAGGTTACAAGTTCATTATTAGAACATTTAAAAGCAGCATATTATGCACAAGAAGTTTTTAATTCACCCAACCAACTAACCTTCTGCTGAAAGAGTTATTTCTGAAAGAGAAGGACTTACTGCCTAGATCTCCTACTTGTGCCTTCTGTGTACTCATCACTAATATGGCTTTTGATGATTAGAGATGGTCTGACTTCTAATTAAGTCAAAGATCGGCAGCTAAAATGCTTTTTCTTATATTTTAAGCACTAATGTTACATTGGCTTGTAAAGAGAGTAAAACACAAAAAAATGTCATGAATCAATTGGATCAGCAGGTGTGGACCAAACGATAGATTGGAATATTGCTCATAACCCCACCCACATATCATGACTAGTTTTAGTTTTGACCCTAACCTTTGACATTCAAAATGTATGCAATAATTTGCTTGTAATGACCCACAGATGAGAAGCAGACATGATAAAGGCTGAAAAAACATGGCTTATTGTTGCACAGACAAGTCTTATGATGATTTATGTGAAATTATGATTTGTCTGGAATGTAAATGCTGAATTGACTTCTCCAGCAACACACTCAACCAGGACTCTGTCCACGTATTTGTGAAAAAAGCAAAATACTGCAGATGCTGGAAATCTGAAACAAAAACAGAAAATTCTGGAAAAACTCAGCAGGTCTGGCAGCATCTGTGGAGAGAGAAACAGAGTTAAAATTTTGAGTCCTTTTTTTTTATCATTCATTCGTGGGGTATGGGCTTCGCTGGCTAGGCCAGCATTTATTGCCTATCCCTAATTGCCCTTGTTTAGGGCATTTTTTTAAGAGTCAACCACAATCCTGTGGGTCAGACCAGGTAAGGGATTTCCTAAGATCATTAGTGAACCAGATGGGTTTTTATGACAATAATTTCATGGTCATCATTAGACTTTTAATTTATTTAATTCAAATTCCACCATCTGCCGTGGTGGGATTCAAACCTAAATCTGGAAATACTCAGCAGGTCAGGCAGCATCTGTGGAGAAAAAAACAGAGTTAATGCCCTGGATTTTCATCCTCGAGGCAAGTACGGGGAGTCAGAAAAATTCGCGGCTTGGCTCACCTACCCCAGGAGAAAGTGCCCGCCAAGATGGGATCTTCATTGCTGCAGGCCAAGTGCAGGCTGGAGTTGGGCCTGACGAACCAGGAAGAAGTGCGGAGGTAAGCTGTTTAAAAGGCCCAGCTCAGTGCCTTGGGACTTTGCTCCAGTGGGAAAAAAAACACAAAGGCACCTCCAACCCTCACACCCACTTCACCCTCCAACACTCCCCATGCCCCATCTATGCCACCTCATGACCCCACAAACCCCTATGTCCCCTTATGCCCCCTATGCCAGGGTCTGGCACTTCCATGCCCCTTGACCCACTGTACGCTTTCTAGAACCAATGAACACCAGAGTGTAAAGTGGGATGTGTAAAAAAAAGCTTTGAAAAAACAATGTAATCCATTGACCACTTTCTCCTATAAAATAAAAGTCTGGACAGCAAGCTGATAAAAGTGTCAATCATTCAGGCCCTTTGAAGGTTCAAAAGCCACAAACCACAAACACTTGAAACCACTTGAGTTATGTCAACAAACATTGTGAAAGTGACCACAGAAATCAGAGAGCCTGAGCTGTCAATCAAACAATGCTTCCTCTGGGGTGCAGGTGTTCCGTTCTGCTAATAAATGTCTGGGTTTTCAGCTTGTAGATGAGTAGGAGATACCTATCTTTGCTATGGAGCCAGCCAGATTGGGAGTGCCAGGTGTGGGCTTCTGACTGGAAGCAGACTGCACTCCTGAAAATTACACAACCCGAGAATGGGGTTCAGAATCCCAGAATCGGGATCCACCCGCCATTTTTAAAGGGCTCCTGAGTCAAACTGACTCTGTGAAAATCCAGGCCAATGTTTCAGGTCTGTGACCTTTCTTTAGTACTGGGAAAAGTTAGAAATATAATAGATTTTAAGTAAACCTATTACATTTCTATTGTTTCCCAGTTCTGATGAAAGGTCACAGACTTGGAACATTAACTCTGTTTTTCTCTCCACAGATGCTGCCTGCTGAGTATTTCTTGCCTTTTCTGTTTTTATGTTAAAAACCTTTCATATTGTTGCCATTTTACTCCTCGGTAGCTCAGGGTGGTAATTTTTCCAGGCCTAAAGACATAACCTGATTTATTGGCTGCCCTATTGTGTGTGGTTTCCTGTTTAAGAATAGAATGACTGCAAAATCTTTTTGTATTAGAAACCATCTGTTCTACCAGAAGCAAAACAATCTTTGAGGATTGTGAGGCATAACATACCCTGTAATTCTCAGGATGTGCACGCATTATCTAATTTAAAGAACCAGATTCATACATAACACACAACGGGGATAATTTTATTGGGCTTTAATATGAGATGGTGAAACCAATTTATACATCCGTCTACCACAAATCTCTCCTGATTTTCTTTTCACAGCAGCTGAATCTATGTGGCTTGTTTTCCAATATGATGTAAAGTCAAAATTGCCCCCAATGCAGAAGGCTGACCACTTTCATAGTTTGATTATTCCCCCTGTGTACAGATCCCCCATGTACATAAGTCATATTGGCAAGTCTCACACCAACTGTTATTCACCAACTTCATTATTTGGCAACAGAGGCAAATTAAGCTTGACAAATCTGTAATTTCATAAATGCAACAGCACCTTTAACACAATCACTTAGCTCCTGAGAATTTCAGGAATTTCTGAGGTGATGTGCCTTTCTTTCTGCAAACAGCAGAAAAGGAAGTAACTTCTTAAAAGGGTCCAAACTTTTATTACAAGTTTTAAAACAATTTGCAAGCCCAAGGATACTTCTATGTAAATTCAAAATGCTGAATCAGAATGGATCTTTTCCCTAGATTATGTGAACTGGTGACCAGGATCTTCCATACGTCTGGAGAAAGAGAAGATGGAAATGGGAAGGGAAATTAAAGGAGAGAGAGCAACCAGGGCTACTCTTGTATGCCTCCTACTGGCTGGTTTCAGAATGACATTAGTGGAGGCTTTGAAGCAGTTACCTGGTTGATTACCTTGTTGATTGTAGGAAAGTGTTCATCACAGGCAGAATCAAGAAAGTACATGGGAACGGGAGGTAAATCATGCAGCCTCTGAAGCCTGTTTTGCTAATTAATTAGGCCTTGGCTGAATTGAGAGAAAAATCCTTCAAGTCTCCCCCATTTCAAAAATAGGGGTAAATTTTCTTCACCACCTGAATGGTGATCAGTGGAGCACAATAAAAGTAATGGAATGAAAATTGGATTAGTTCTTTAATAGTGGACAATCTTCTCCAACAAATTATCAGCAGAAAAGATAAAAATGACTGTGACTTTTTAAATTTTAAGGTTCTTAAACTGCCAGCTTTGCTTATTTGAATATTTTTGGGATTATTTCTGCCTTTCTTCAAACTGCATCTGAGGCACAAAGTCTCACCAAAGTCTTGTAAGAAATGCACTGAGCGTTACATTTTAATCAGCACACACTCTGACAAAGACAACAGCACAAAGTGAAATACAGGTTCAGATTTATCCTATCCTCGAGACATTTCATTATCTAGTGCTGCTGAAAGGATTAAATTGTAACCAGTGAATTAAAAGGAGACACAAAGAGCTGGAAACTAGAAGTGGAGCACTCCAAAGTGGATTGTTATCTCTTCAAACCAACCACATCACATATGGATTACCTGATGAGGCACAATTTACTCTTCAAGGTCCACCAAGTTAAATAAAATCCAGCTCACAATCAAGGAAAACCTTGTTTTGTTTTAGTTATTAATTGGTTTATTAACTTATCAACTGCCCTATTAGTACAATCACACACACCTTGACCAAGTTTAAACAAAAAGAGATCTGTGTTGCTGCAAGGTGATCACTTTAAACATGACAGTGTTACATGGACATTATAGATGGAAAGAAGCAATAATAGTGCATCAAGATGTTGAAAAGGGTTCTGTCACATAACAACTCCTGGATAATGAGCCAGTGCCACCATTGCTTCATTCAATTTCCACCTCCAAAGAAATTAGAGTGTTCTTCCTGTTGCTATTATGTGATGTGATTCACCATGGACGGGCTAACAAATACCATCACAATGCAGATCATGACGACAAGGATGCTCAGTGCTGTGGCTGTAACGTTGAGTGCTCAGGCTGTAGATACATAATGTCAAGCTCCTTTCGCATCTTCCAGAATTTCCTGATCTCGAGATTTGACCAAGAAGACCAGAGCCACAAATTCGAGGCAGCAGAAATTCAGGTGGAAGATGTTGAAGATGGACGAGAGCAGGTGGTCCCAGAACGGCAGCACATTTGGGGCTATGGTAATGACGGTGGTCTGGACTGACCGGTCATTCTTTTTCAGTCCCTGGTGAGGGTAAGTGTGGGTATTCAGTAACACTTTGTACTCCATCTTGGACCCCATCTCAGTGGGAGAGGAAACTCCTCTCTTTAACCTCACTGTTAATTGTATATTAATTGGAGGTTAAATGTATTCAGGTGGTGGAGATTAAATGGGGACTCACTAGTGTTTGCCTGAGTTGGTCCAAGTCGAGTGGAATGCTTGAAGTGGCGGCTGTGCGAAGAGCGGTACATCCCGCAAGATATCGAAACAGTCGCTGACGAACAACAACACAAGAACTAGGAACAGGAGTTGGCAATTCAGCCCCTCGAGTCTGCCCCGTCATTCATTACGATCATGGCTGATCTCATTTCGGCCTCAACTCCAATTTCCCGCCCTCTCCCCATAACCTTTCAACCCATTACTAATTAAAAATCTGTCTATCTCCTCCTTAAATTTATTCAGCGTTCCGGCATCCACTGCACTCTGAGATAGTGAATTCCACAGATTTAAGACCCTTTGAGAAAAGTAACTCCTCCTCATCCCTGATTTAAATCTACCACCCCTTAGCCTAAAACTATGGCCTCTTGTTCTAGAATGCCCCACAAGAGGAAACATCTACTTTGTCTATCCCCTTTAGCATCTTATATGCCTCAATTAGATCTCCTCATCTTTCTAAACTCTAGCGAGTATAGGCCTAAACTGCTCTCTCCTCATAAGACAAGCTCCACATCTCTGGAATCAATCTAGTGAACCTCCTCTGAACCGCCTCCAATGCAACTACATCCTTCCTCAAGTAAGGGGACCAAAACTGTGCACAGTGCTCCAAGTGCGGTCTCACCAATGCCTTGTACAGTTGCAACAACACTTCCCTATTTTTATACTCTATTCCTTTAGCAATAAATGCCAAAATTCCATTTGCCTTCCTTATTACCTGCTGTACCTGCACACTAGCTTTCAGCGATTCATGCACGAGGACACCCAGATCCCTCTGCACTGAAGCATTCTGAAGTTTCTCTCCATTTAAATAATAAGTCGCCTTTTTATTCTTCCGACCAAAATGGATAACCTCACACTTATCCACGTTAAACTCCATCTGCCAAATTTTGGCCCATTCACCTAACGTGTCCATATCCATCTGTAAATTTCTTATTTCTTCCTTGCAACTTACTTTCCCACCTATTTTGGTGTCATCTGCAAATTTAGCTATAGTACCTTCTATCCATGAATCCAAGTCATTGATATAGATCATAAATAGTTGGGGCCCAAGGACCGAACCTGTGGCACCCCACTAGTTACGGCTTGCCATCCAGAAAAAGACCCATTTATCCGGACTCTCTGCCTTATGTTGGTTTGCCAATCCACTATCCAAGCTAATACATTACCCCTAACTCCGTGTGATCTTATCTTGCGTATTAGCCTTTTGTGCGGCACCTTATCAAAGGCCTTCTGGAAGCCCAGATATACTACATCTACAGGATCCCCATTATCCACTTTGCTTGTCACATCTTCAAAGAACTCTAGCAAATTAGTCAAACACAATTTACTCTTCATAAAACCATGCTGACTCTGATGGATTGCATTTTGACTTTCCAAGTGTCCCATTACTACTTCTTTAATAATGGATTCCAACAATTTCCCAAAGACAGACGTTAAACTAACTGGTCTATAACTTCCTACTTTCTGCCTCCCCCCCCTTTTTGAATAAGGGCATTATATTACCATTTTTCCAATCCACTGGAACCTTTCCAGAATCCAGGGAATTTTGGAATATTATAGCCAATGCATCCACTATCTCCGCTGCCACTTTCTTTAAGACCCTGGGATGTAGGCTATCAGGCCCTGGGGACTTGTCACCCTTTAATCCCAATAGTTTGCTCAGTACTTTTTCTCTAGTGATGGTGATTGTTCTAAGTTCCTCCTTCTCTATATCCTCTGCACTACCTGTTACTATTGGGGTGGTACTAGTGTCCTCCACTGTGAAAACTGAGGCAAAGTGGCGTCTCTGCCATTTCTGCGTTCCCCACTATTAACTCCCCAGTCTCATCCTCCAAGGGACCAACATTCAGTTTAGCTACTCTCTTTCCTTTTATAAATTTGTAGAAGTTTTTGCTAACAGTTTTTACATTTTGCGCTAATTTTCTTTCATAATTTACCTTTGCTCTTTTTATTTTTTTTTAGTAACCCTTTGTTGATCTTTAAAAGTTTCCCAATCTTCCAGCCTGCCACTGACCTTTGCAATTTGGTATGCCTTAGTTTTTGCCTTTATGTTATCTTCAACTTCCTTGCTTAGCCATGGATGCTTTTTCCCCCTCTTACCAACTTTCTTCCTCTTTGAAATATATTTTACTTGGGAGGAATTGAATATTTCCTTAAATATCTGCCACTGTTCATCAACTGTCCTACCTTGTAGTCTTCCTGCCCAGTCCGCTAGGGCCAAATCTGCCCTCATACCTATGTAGTTACCTTTGTTTAACTCCAGAACACAAGAATGGGACTCAAGTTTCTCGCTCTCAAACTGAACTAGAAATTCTAGCATGCTATGATCACTCTTCCCTAGAAGATCCTTTACTATGAGATCATTAATTAATCCCATCTCATTAAGTCATCAAGAAGCCACCTAAGAAATGGAGAAAATCTCGCAAGCAGAGCTATTCCACTTACGTGTACATGGGGCTGACCCAGGTCCATCCTTCCACCAGGATCTCGTCCAAGGCTATGAGTGTTATGAATTCTTTTGTTATTGACATTTTCCAGCGCATCGCCTCCGAGGCTTCGCACCTCATTCACTACAACGAGTGCCGCACCATCTCAGCCAGGGAGATCCAGAGCGCTGTCCGCCTCATGCTGCCAGGGGAACTGACCAAACACGCGTCTCTGAAGGCACCAGAGTGGTCACCAAATACACCAGCTCCGTTTAGGTCAATCACCCTAAAGATTATATCGGAGTAAGTTGAAAGTGTAGAAAGTAGGGGCACATGATATGTAATATGTGTCTCTCTAAATAAAAGCTGAAATGTATAAAGACTAGGTGGCGGTTTTATCTTATACCGCCTAGTTATCTGAGTAGTACTTCCACCTCCACAACCTAAACTGACATTTATCTGTCCTTGCCTTTTTTGTCACTGAGCCTTTGGGTTGTACTGGTTTAAGTGTTCAACTTATTTTTTTGGTGGCAGCCTGCAAAGGTCCCTTTAATAAACTCTAATGAGGCTGCCTGTTAACCTGTTTATTCTGAATGCCTACAAGTTGTGCTCAGGGCAGTTTATTTTACAAAAGGGGCTTAAAGCAGGCTATATGTCACATGTTTTCATGTACAAAGGTGTTGATGTTTATTTCAGACATGGCCAATGACGTCTTCTTTAATACCTATAATAGACATGCACATGCCTTCTGCCATTTGGATGCTTTGTCGCCTGTATTAAGCTTCTAATGTGGGTACAACATCATTGAATTTCTAGACATTGCCTTTTAGCTGCAATTTCCTGTCTCTTATCCCAAGGGTACTAATTTCTATTGAAAAATTCCAACTGCTGTGTTAGCTGAGATGAACTAATGCAACAAGACGATGGGTCAAAGCTGGGAATTTCCAACTTGCGTATAATTCATGTCTTAAAAAAAGGATGCTTGACCTCTTCAACACCTCTTGTAAGAGGCTTGGCCTGTCCAAAAACATTGCCAAGATGAAGGTCCTTCACCAACCTTCCCAGGGACAGCTGAGCATCCCCCGTGCCATCCATGTAGATGTGGTGGCTCTGGAGTACATGCAGCACTCCCCTTATCTTGGCATCCACCTCTCCCAAGGGATTACCATCGATGAAGAAGTCCAACACTGAGTCAACTGTGCCAATGCTGCCTTCTTCAAGCTGTGCCAACGTGTCTTTGACATCAGGCAACCTTTGGATGACAACAAAGGTTCTGGTTTATAAGGCCATTGTGCTGACCACTCTCCCCTACTGTAGCGAAACATGGACTATCTACCGACGCCACATTAAGATCCCTGACAGCTTCCGTCAGCGATGCTTGCATCAAATTCTGGGGATCAAATGGGAGGACCGCTGGGCTAATATGAGCATCCTCCATGAAGCAGTGTCTACCAGCATTGAAGCCCTGTTCCTGTGGAACCAACTCCAATGGATGGGCCATTGCGTCCGGATGCCCGAAAACCTCCTCTTCTCAAAGCTGCCCATTGGCTAACGCTCAAAGGGCAGCCAAAGGAAAAGGTATAAGGATATGCTCAATGTCACCACTGATTGGGAGGAGAATGCTGCCAATCATCCAGCATTGCACCACCTGCTCCATCAAGGCCTAAGCAACTTCAAGGCTCAGCGACTCGACAGCCAGGCGCAATGGTAGCGGCAGAGCAAGTAGAAGGAAGCCAACCCGAGGCTGCGATTTCCACTCCTTCACTGGGAGTATGGTTTCAAATTTTCAAGCCAGAGTGCTGTGGAGGCTCAGTCATTGAGTATATTCAAGACAGAGATCAATGGATTTCTAGATAATAAAGTTATAAATGGATATGGGGATCATGCAGGAAACTGATGTTGAGGTAGGAGATCATCCATGATTTGTTGAATGGCAGAGTAGGCTCAAGGGTCTGAGAGGCTTCTCCTGCTCCCATTTCCCATGTTCCTAGGTTCTTAAAAAGGCACCATTACATTTATGTCAATGGTGATTTTCTCCAAAATGCCTGTTTAGCCACAGACACATATTCATTTGCCATGAGTTAAAGGTTACTATAATTAATCAAAGTTTGCTAAAACTGACAATAAATCAAATGGATGTGATTAAATAATTTAAGAATTTATATAGCAGTTATTAATTATGGAAGTATTTAATTGCCTGCATCTCATTATTGCAATGAGCTGCTTAAATTTACACGTATCTAAAATGAAATCACCTTCTTCAATCCTGCTTAAAATTTCACAGTAATTCACTTTGCGAAGCCTCAATCCACCTCCTTGCTGCAAATAAAAGAATAGAAGCCCAAGAAAGATATTACGTGAATTTTTTGTGGGTTGTCCACATCAAATATAATTCACAAGTGACCCAAATGAAGGCCACTTCATTGGAGCAAAGCTGGGGTTTCACTAACCGCAAGCAAAAAAGTTGCAGTGTTAGCAGAGGTGCTGGGTAATTAATTCATCACCAGGCTCCAAATGTGCCATTAGAAATATAGGGCCAGTAGGCCATTCAGCCCTTTGAGCCTGTTCTGCCAGTTTGCAAA
The DNA here is from genome assembly GCF_964194155.1 of Cetorhinus maximus. NCBI lineage: Eukaryota > Metazoa > Chordata > Chondrichthyes > Lamniformes > Cetorhinidae > Cetorhinus > Cetorhinus maximus. The sequence continues at coordinate 140,566 of NC_135903.1, forward strand.
TTGCAGGGCCCTATAGGCAGCTATGAATAATCTGTTTTCCTTGTGATGTTGGTTGTGGGATAGGTATAGGTGCTGAACATGGATAACATACACCGGGATTTTCCAGCCCCATCCACAGCACTTCCAGCTGGAGTTTTTATCTCTTCACACTCTCCCTTGGGGAATCGTGCTAAGTAGTGAAAGGATTTGCAGGTTGATTAACAGTTTGCTAGGCCATGATATTAACACCCTTTTCATTATTGTAACCATCATTACATCAGCTGTTAGGGCGGCAAGATCTATATATGACTAGAGGGTTTTGTGGGCTCTCAAAATCCAACAATGAGGGAAGGGAACCATCCATATCCACCAAATGGGAGATATCATTAGATGTCAACCCAGAATTCAGAGCTGGAGCTCCAGCCGTCACTCATTGGGATTTTCTGACTCAAAGGTGGAAATGCTGCCACTAACCCAAAGTGTGGGAATTTTATGAAATGGCTGAAATTATCCTTTCTGCTTTAGAGTTCCAACTACAACGTGATCAGCATTTCAGACTTGAAAATTCAGGATCAAGCATCATGACAATTCTTGTTGTAATTATGAGCATTAAGAAATGGTACAATAACAAAACTGAAATCACATTAATATACCTATGTGTTAACGTATGATTATTGTAATTTACAATTCAACAAACTGTGATCACATAAGAAATTAAGCTCCATTATAATTGTATCATGTGACTACCAGGGTGGGAGAAGGTGAATTCGGTGCACATTAATCTTTTTTCACTTAGCAATTCCCATGTTTCTAAGTGACAGTCATGGTTTTATTTATGGTTCAGCAGTAAATGCAACACTTTTCACCGACCATTCTATGATTAGAAAAACATGAACAAAGCTGCTACTGGTTGAAGACGCTTTACAGCAGTCAAGATAGAGTTCTTAGACAGAGGCCTAAAAGTCATGCCACATGGTAAGAATTCTGGAATCCATTGAGAACATAAACACAGAATATATATTTGCATTCCTCAGCAAGTATTTGATTATTTATAGATTATAAATGCTTTTACATCGAAGGCCTTTCCAAATATGTATTTTTGTGGATTTATGAGAATACGGTCTACGATAAAATTGAACACTTTGCATTGGTTTTCCCCTGAAAGAGATATTCATGAGACATTCGCATTCTCTAACGTCACATACTGATGCTAAGGGAAATCAAAATAAAGGGACAACAGATTTAAGGTGTTCTGGCTATTAAGAAACTTTGCATTGGGCTGATGTCAGGTTCCCAGCACTGAATAATTTTTTTTATCATTTCATCTCTATACAGGAAAAACAAGTTTCAAAGCTTCTCAACCGAGAACCAAGTCTCTTCACACCTTTTACTTTCAGTTATCACTGAAACTTCCTGCTCCTACATTAGAATTAGTTCTCAGTTAGACTTCATTTTAGAAGCGATAGTGTTCAGTATCAAATAATGAATCCTCCTGAATCTCCTGGAGAAACTAAATAATGTCTGCTGCTTTTGCCCAGATGCAGCAAGTTTTGGATTGGAATTAAACTGAAAGTACAATGTTCTTTAAGATGGTTGCCTGGTGACAGACCTTTATTGGATTTCCATTCAGTCAATGGCTGCAAAATGCAAAAATATTTCAAAAATAAACATTCCAGGAAATAAAAGGTTGGATAGAAACCGCCCAACAGGTACATTGCTGAGATGTTTGTGGTCACTGCTATTTCATTTTTCTTGGTTCAGTGACTTCAATCCAATACGTTTTCACATTTTTATGAGGTTTCTCACCACCAATCATCATAAAAAAAATCAACAAACCTATTGCTGCTACAAAACAATTCACTGTAAGTTAGAACGTTGTAAAAGATCAGGCACTTTCCAAAGCTGCATGTTGAACAGCAGAATTGAAGTGAAGCTGGATTTAATAATTGATACACACTTGCATATCCAACCATTGCACTTAAGATTAGCTCAAAATCAATGTAGTCCTTTGTTCCACTTCTATTCATTTGAAAAGGAGTCAATATCTCTCTAGCACAGTTAAATGCTTGTATGAAGAGCTGATATAAAGTTACAGGCCTTTGCTAATGACATTCTTTGAGCTGGCGATTGGATGAAATGAGTGAGAGACACATGGAAACTATATTTTCTCTCTCTGTCTGGATATTGCTTCTTTAAGGTATCAAGACGTACTGTGTGAAGAATTATATAGAACATACTGTTAAATAACCTCACTGTGTCTCAGAATGACTCCAGCCCCTCACACATAATTGTTTTGTAACTTCCATGGTGTTCCGCTCTCATTCCAATAATTTATTTAATTGATTGACTTATTGTGATTGGTTTTCATATCTTCAACATCCTCACTTTCCAAATTAGCCCCCAACTCTCACAGGCACCTCCCCATCTGCTCCTTGATCAACCCTGCATAATAACTGCTTCAGCAATATGAGAAGGAACTTGTCCCAAAACATTTTGGCCTTCCAACCCTTAGCATTCATGGCTGATAAATTAAAGAAAAATGCATGTCAGAGATCAACTAAGTGTCTTCATTAACAGGTCACCCCAGTTTCAGCAACAGATTGTTGCATTGCCATTCAGAGGATTCAAGTTTGAAATGCATTGTGGCCAAAAATTGACATTGAAACTCATCTACTCTCCATGGCTACATCTTGTCAGTTCTTAAAGAATAGCACAGTAACAATCTGCTTTGACAATGACTGTGTGGAACAGGAGACATAAATACTAAAAAGATAGTGATAGAAAAGAGGAAAATAAAAAAAACTTTTAAAAAATGAAAAGAAGCAAGCTGGAATCTGGATTCAAAGAAATTGACAAATGTGCACATGAAAATGAAGGTCTTGTAGTGCAATGGGTAGCATTCCTGCCTCTGAGTCAGGAGCTCCAGGTTTCAGTCCCACCCCAGGCGTTGATGGCCAAGGGAGGTGCGTTCATAATGTGGCCAAACAGGTTAAGCATCATCTTCTGAATCCTTCCAAAAATGTGGCGAGCAGGGGAGGTTCCTGGTCAGCTATGTGATATATATTAAGAAAATTGGAGCTTCTAACATCACCACCCATTGCTCCAGACGACAAGGTGTAAAAATGCATGTTGCCACAGCAACATGGACTGAGTGACCAATAACAAACCACCATCACACAAAATCAGAGTACTGACTTTAAATATATCTTATTAGGGTGTGCAATACCGGCAAGTATGTGTTACCATAGGAAAAGACAAACATAAACAAAGAACCACTAGAACGTGTTTACCTCTCCTAAGGGAATGTGGTGATATTCCTGGATTCAGCCAGTAAAGTCTGAATATCTCTTTATGCAGGTTTCCAACCGGGGTTGATAAATGTGAATTTATATTCTTGCTGGGGAGAGACACAAATGCATCAGCTTTGAAGCAATAGGAGAGAGGTTGCAGGAATTGTTTCCTGAATCTATGCATGTGGTTTGAATAAATCCGCACTTTAACTCCTGGAATTAAGTTTTATCTGGATCTAAAAATTCAGTCCATGGAGGTGAAATTTGACTTTGGCCAAAATGCAGAATGGGCAATTGTGAATTGGAAGATTGTTTTACACGCTGCCTGACTTTCTTTTTCCATTGAAGTCATGCTTTCTTTATCTACATTCTTAAAAATATTAGACTGGGATGTCTGTGATTGGCTGTTGCTGGGATCATTTAGGAAGCTGAACAATTCAAAGGCCAGTTGTGACTGCAGAGAAAATGACTAAATTGCTGAAACCAGCAAAACAAGCTGAGGATTGCTGAAAAGAGAGACTTTTTTTGAAGCTTTTCATCTTGTACTCATCAGGACAATTTGAAAGACTACAAAATGTAAAGGGAGCAACAATTTATACTGTATGAGAAAAGATTGATTGGCAAGTGGACTCTGGTAGAGACATTGCCATGAGAATGCACCAGTTGATGGTGACTGACAGTTAACTGCCAAGCATTGTTTGAAATTTAAACCAGGCAGCTTGACTCTAAAATAAGCCAACTTAACATTTTTAGAATTTCTGATGCGCCTTACATGATCATGACCCCAAATATTGAATAGGGTCAGCGACATTGTCAGTTGCTGGGCAGATATTCTGTTCCATTCCAGATCCCACTGTCCTAAGGCCTTTCCCAGAATTTTAAATTCTTTGTGTCTGTTTCCCTTTGTACCAGCCTGCACCAGAGGGAGAAACAAGGCATAACTAGGCCGGAGGCCTTCCAAGCCAGTTCTCTTGTCATTGTGCTATTATAGGGGCTGGATGCTCTCCTAAAATTTGGTGGCATTCATGTCTCACATCAAAACTTTTCATCAAGTATGTGTGGTCCAAATTCTTTAAAGAAATATTAAAACCTTTTTGACTTTTATTGCTTTAGAAAAGACATTGAAGAAGTTTTTTTTCCCACTGTCTGGGTAATAAACTGGTGGAACAGATCAGCCTCCTGTTATAGAGTCATCGAATCATTTATGGCACAGGAGGCCATTTGGCCCATCAAGTCCATGCCAGCTTTCTGTAGAGCAAACCTGCCAGTCCCATTTCTCCGCTCTATCCCTTTGGCCCTGAAAGTTTATTTCCTTCAAATGAATATTGAATTTCCAATTTAAATTTTCCAATTATTATAGAATGTGTTTGATTTTTATTCCATTATGGAGCCATCTCACTTCTTAATAAACTTTATTCGTAGTTTTTAGCCTGTCTTATAAGTACTATCTGAGTATTTTCTGTTAGTTGGAAAGATCAGGGGCAGAATTTTTTGCTCGGGGCAGGCGGTGAAATGATGACCTCAGGCAAGCGTCCCGATGTCATCGTGCACTTGCACGACATTTCGGTCGGCGAGCGCACGCAAGAGTCGGCAGTGCACCCGCCGGCAATTAAGAGGGCTATTAAACCCATTAATGGCACAATTAACTGGGATTTTTTGGTGCCCATCCAACGTTACATTTGGCGGGCGGGCAAATCGGCCAGGCAGCCCTTGCATTTTTCAGCAAACCTTATCCAAGGACGGGATGAGGTTTCCGTTATTAATTAAAGAGAATAGAAATCTATGCACAGAATTTTTATAATGTCTATGCTCAGGTGACTGATGGTATTGCGTGGGCATTTCTTTCCAGATTTAAAACTATTTATTTGATACTTTTGAAGTCTTCAGCTCCCTGAGGCAGCTTGCCCTCCTCCCATCCCCCAACCCAGGCAGCGCTGATCATGGCTGTTAATTGGCCAGCGATTGGGGCTGATCACGGATGGCAGCCCATTTCCCAGCCACTCCCAGGCCCGCTGACTGCACCTGCACACCAAACACAAAATCCTGTCCCAGGTCTGTAAGTCAGGGAGCCTTTCACAAAGCGGACTGGCAAACGAGCTGATTCTTCATCCTGCAGCCTGATTTCCCAGTTTACTTTGCATGTTTCAGAAGGGAAAAACAGTAAAACTTGGAAAAGACTGAGACTGGCCGAACTGGTCTTGCAAACCTGAACATGGAACTCCAGTAGTGTTGGTTTTTGAAAATTTTGAACTGCTAAAGTCATGTTTCAGTTCACATAGGGAATGTTCAGGGAGGCATAATTTTGCATTGGGCATGAGAGTAAAATCCAATTAATTCAACTAAAGGCGTGCTCACACGGCAATTATTTTCCATCAGCTGACTTGCTCTCACCTACTTGCATCTGTGATAAGTTTCACCCTCAATAACGTTTAAGCATAAAGCCACAATAAAACCTCTTGAGAGTAGGATGATCAAAATGTTATCCTGCTGAGGTGAGATTTTCTCAAGATTTGAATGCAGGTAAATGGCTCTGAAAATTTTTACTGACTTTGAGGAAGAGACAACGTTGTTATGTATAACAAATCCGAAACCCATTCATAAAGGCTACTCCAGTGTGGTGTTTCTTTTTGAAGACATGTACAATATAGGTGCAATATCCACCAGAGGAAAGCTTCATAAATGCATTACGATGTAACTACAAAGCAACCATGGTGACTCTCAGATGAATAAAATGGAAATGAAGGTTAGATAGCTAATATCATACGGTACTGATGCTGTTTTAAGTGCAGGACCCCAGTAATTTTATTTATTCCTAACTTATAGCATGCACATGTTCTCACATGGCTCTCAAAATATGAATGTGGCAACTCAAATTAAATTCTCCAATTAGTCTTTGTAGAACTCAGTGGGATTAAATGAAATGCAAAAATTTTAGCAGTAGATATCTGATTTAAAAGTGCACCTTGTTAACAGACCTTTAAAATACCAAAGCGATTAAGATCTGAATAAAGAGACAAAATACAAATGAGGTTAATTAAATGCAACAGGAAATTGAATTCACATTTAACTACACGCACAGCGAGGACTGTGGTTTTGCTGTTCCTTTGCCAGCAATCATCATTTTTTCCATTGTCATGCATCTTCAAATTCCAGATGGCTAATGGTAGCCTTTAGTTATTAGCACACCTGCAATAGTTCACAATTTTTTCCCCTGGTTAGGATTATTACACAGGCTTTGCCAACATTGTGGTAGTCACCATTAGCCACATTTACACTGTTGTTGCCAGTCTAAATTCAATAACCCTTGCAGCCTGTAACACTTTATTTATATTGTGTAACAATCCTCATGGGGGAACCATAAACTGAAACAACTAAATTTACCAAATGACTCCCCCCCCCCCCCCCCCCCACCCCCAACCAATGAAGAAACTACCAACAAAAATCCACTGTTTGTCGCTTTAACTTTAACACAAATCAGAACCAATGCAAAATACACATGAATTAACAGGCAAATGATACTTCAAGTAAAACAGGTAAGTTTCACTTTAAATACTCGATACAACAAAGGTATGTCTTAGAGTCATAGTCGTAGAGGTCTACAACACAGAAAAAGGCCCTTTGGCCTTGCGCAAAGACAAGCACCTGCAGCACTCCCCGCACAACTGTGGCACTATGTAGCTAAGCTGCTCCACAATATGCTGTACTTTATTCATGCAGAGGAGGTCAGGAGTCCTCTCTGACAACAGCTCTACCCTTTTCCCTGCACTTCTTCAGTTGTTAAAGTAAACTTGTGTCTCAGGTTCTTCAATTTACCTTCAATTCAGGAAGAAAAGCCAGCTGCAATGTTACTACAATTTAGCCTATTTCGATCCCTTCCCCGCACCCCACCCCCAATAGGGCTATCTGTACCTTTATTATCACATTCCTTAGATAATATCACCAGCTTCAACACCTCTTTGTCCTTTTGTCTGTGACATCTTTTGGTTATCTCCCCCTATCACTGGCCCTCTACCTGTCCCCCCCACCCCCTCGCCCAAACCAGCTTATATTTCACCTCTTTTCTATTTTAACTTAGTTCTGTTGAAGAGTCATATGGACTCGAAACGTTAACTGTGTTCCTCTCCGCAGATGCTGTCAGACCTGCTGAGTTTTTCCAGGTATTTTTGTTTTTGTTTTGGATTTCCAGCATCTGCAGTTTTTTTGCTTTTGTACTACATTTTAATGTTGTATTCACAAAAATAACACCCCTTCAAATATGAGGTTTGTTTAGGATAGAATCCTTGCTGTTGTCTTATCCTGATGTTCAATGTCAAGGACTCCCCAGTTGACATTGGAGGATCAAACACAATTAAATGATAGTGATGACCTTAAAACAACTTGTTTATGGATGACGCAAAATTTCTTGTAATAATATGTTATTAAAAAAAATAAAAGGCAGCAGAGATCAAAATTAGTACATCAAAGGATGCATCCCAAAAATCCTCAAACCAAATAGAAGCGCTCCACTCCTTTAAGAGCTCACTGAATTAGAAGCTTTTCTGTGCATCTGCTTGGGTCATGAATTTGGAGTCTGAGTTCTACTACAATGTGAATAGGGTAAAGCACAGGCCAGAATAAAGTGAAGTGAAGCAAAGTGACACTGTGTTATGGAATTAAACCTTTGGTCTGCTCATTTGCTGAATGACTGGATATTGAGCCCAAGCAGAAATAGAATACTCGTGAAGGGGAGAACTGTAAGATAGGTGTTGAAGAACATATTTGGAAAAAAAACCCACATACAGTATTTTTAAGATGAATCTGGGTTTAAGTGAACATATCCATCTGAGCGAAGATAATATTATTGTTACACAGGAGAGGAATAATATCACGGGTGGTAATGAGCTGGAACAAGTATTTTGTGAAATCCAACAGGCAGTCAAACAAAATTTATTTTACAAAGTTTCATAAGGAATATTTTTAACATAGGTCAAGTATCCTTTATCTCTAAATCTGAAAACTCAACACATTCAAACTCGCACTTTTTTTGAACCTCATCAACCTTTAGCACGGGAAGCCTGTGACCTGAGCCGACAGAACCTCAGCCAACACAAACCTCGCAGACCCCACCCAACCTTTAGCACGGGAAGTCTAGTTGTTTTTCTGCACTGTTTACCTAGCGAACCATCTCCCACAAGCAGAATCACAAATGGCGCCACGAGTGGGAACGTATTACAGGGACCCTGGATTTATTATTCAGTGGTACATCTTACTTTTCTGGCCATTTTATTCACTTTGGGCTTAAGCTATACTGAGCTAGCCTAGGCTTTGGCCATTGTAATGTAAGTAGGCCTATGTGCAGTATCTGAAAACTGAAATTATCTGAAATCTGAAACACAATTGGCCCCGAGGGTTTTGGATAAAGGATACTTGATCTGCAAAGTGTCTCACTATATAAATGCTATCTTAAATGTTCCATCTATATTGCTTCAAGAGTTTACAGATTGGAAAAGGCTACAGAATGGTAGAAAAAAAATCCTAAAATTTGCAATAAAATGTGGCACAGTAGCAGTGAACTCCATCCATCCTGAAATCAAAGGAAAAGCACACAAAACACAGAGTCTGCTGCTAATTATCACAGAATAGTCACTTATCTGAAAATAAGCCTGTGCAACTTGAGGGAAAAATAAATGTTTCAAAGTAAGGCAGATGCTGTTAAATGGCAAATGTTTGAAATCACTGCCAATATGTAGATGGGTTTTTGAATAAAATAATCAGCAGATTTTTCAATAAATCTCAAGAAAGAAAGAGGATTAATTCAAGTCCTTGTTCACAAGCTGCATTCCTTCCTTTTCTCACTTGTTGCCATGGCAATTTTCACGTGGCGATAAGATGGTTCTATATAACTGTGAAACAATTCGACAGTCAGCAGCCATCAGCTAGATAGTAATTTGGCTTTAGCAAAATTAAATTGGCCAACATTTCTGTCATATTTCTTGGAGGGACGAAAGGGGTCTACAGTTCTCAGCAACAAAGATTCGAAAAGCCTAAACAAGAGCACATTTATTAGCAAGCTCTTAAATCAAGATAAATATGAAAAGTCTGCTTGTATACTCTGAGTGCATCCACTCATCCTCTGGACTTTACAGTAGGGGTAGGCACAAAAAATTCTTCTTCTTATCAAAATTCTCCTTTTACCTAGGATTAAGAAATGGTAACTTTATGTGCAGATCCTAAAATGTAGCAATTGGAGATATGCAATGGGCATGGGATCTTGGAAGGTGAAAGACAATGTGTCAGTAACGTAAGGTCTTTCTTAAAGATGCCAAAACAATCTGGTAATCAAAACATGATTAAGTAGATGACTGTACAACAGGTTAGGTTAAACACTTGTGATGCCTTTTCTTCAACTGGCCAGATAGTAAGAGAGTGCTGTTAGTCAATAGTTTTGTCAAATGATTAGCAATTCTATCAGTACTCAACTGGATAAGAAACATGGATTATTGCATTTATCATTTTACTGAGGTATTCTAGCTAACTGAAGATTAATGAAGAGAAAAACCAATTAGAACATTAAAGTTGCTTTTGTAATACTTCCATTTTCAATATAGCCATTCATTCTGAGATGTTTCATAATGGTGGCGGATGGAGGAGTGGGTAAGGCAATGGGTGAAATTTAATGCTCTCCCACATGGCAAGTTTGGTGGCAGGGGGCATTTAATCAGTTGCGAGGGTGGCGGGTATGGGTCCTGCCACCTGCACGCCTCTTCCCCATTTAAGTTTGTGGCTCATGGACAGCATCCCTGCCCCAATACTATTGAGGCCCTTAAGTGGGCCTCATCCTGCCATTGCTGGTGTTCACCCAGCAGTGGGTGGGCGACTTAACATGCAGGAAGCCTAAAAAGTAAACCCTGGTATGTTTGCTTGTGGGATTCTAGGGGGGGTTTCCTCATTCAAAGACACTCAGTGCCTGATTGAGGGACTCGGCATCAGGAAGAGATGAGGCGCTTACAGCCACCCTTGCTGCCAACTCCTCACCCCACTTTTCCTGCAACCCCCTCCCACCATCACTCACCTGTGGCCTGGCTCCATGGTGAGACTAGGCCTTGGGTGGGTGTAGTACTGGGAGTGGCCAGCACCTCCCCGGTGCCGCTGCTGACCAATGAAGAGCTGCCAATCTCTGATTGGCTGGCAGCTTTCGGGACTCCCGCCCTTGGGTCCTTGGTCCTGGGGAAGGCCTACCCAGTTAAGTGCCTGATTGGTATTTAATTCGGCAGGCCTTCCTGAAAATGGATGAAGCAGGGCGAGACCCCCCTCATCTCCATTAAATATGCCCAATGAGCAAGGATGATGGAGAAGAACGGGATGAGGTTTTCAGAAGTGCTTTAAAAGTGGGAATAGCTAAAAAAAATGGAGCAATTTATGAAGAGAACAACAAGAGTGGGCAAGGGTGTGAGGGGTGATGGTGCAGAAAAGGGAGCAGGGGATTCACAGCAGACTAGAGTCAGAAGAGCGGAGGGTACAAGGTGGAACTGAAGTACATTACAGATGAAGTGTGAGCCAAGAGTATGGAGGGAGTGGCAAACATAGTCAGGAATTTTGAATTCTGTATACTGATGCATGGGAAACAGCAGAGTTTGGAAAGACCAAGGGTAATAGGTGAGGGGGGTGGGGGTAAATGACCATACAATGCTAGTAGGGAGCTCTGGATAAGGTGGAGATTCTGTAGGCTGCAGCTCAAGAGTTTGATGAAGAGCATGTAGCATTCAATTGTTCTGTGTTTGATTATGCGAGTCTGTTTACTATTAATGGTCACCGTGCTTGGTTGGTTAAGCCTGAGTGCACTCAGAGAAAAGTAAACAAAGCTATAGAAAGAACTGGAAGCTTGAGCAGACATTTTGAAGCACTGTGACTAGTGTTATGCACTAGTGTCATCTCTGCACTGCTGTGACATATATAAAATCTGCAACTAAGGGCAGTGGAGAAGTCAGCCCTGGAAATGAAAAAAGCCTGGATGATAGTTGTAATCACAGAGTTACAGACTGCGGTGGTATTTAAGTGAATTTAGACTGTGTTGGTAACAGATGTGAAATTTGACATCCAGAAGATTCAACTTTTGAACATCCAAATTTGACAGGCAAGAAAAGACCAGCCAGGTCACTAAATCTGCACTGTTGAAACATCGCGGCTAGACACTTTCTACCCCTCCTCTCTGCAGGTAAACTCCTCAAGGAAGTGGAAAAAAAACAGACACATGAAGCCAGGGGCAATAAGGGAAGAGTACTCTGGAAATTTCCTTTCCAATCCCCCCACGTGATCAAAACCAGTCCATGAGATCATATGGGCCAAGTTTTACTTTAAAGACACTTACCCATCTACATGATGCAATCTCTGCCCCAGTCAAGAACCGGTCCAGTTCTCTCTCAAAGGCTTTTGGAGATTCGGCACCCACCACACCAGCAAGCAATGTATTTCATAGGATCACTACACTTGATGAACTGCCTACACATCCAGCTTGGATGCATAACGGGAGGTTCAGCCTGAGCAAGCAGCCAGGAAAGAGGACAATTGTAATGGGATAAGTTTGCAGCTGAGTGAGAATGGAGTTCTGAGGGGCTTAGTGCTCTGCTTTTCTGAATTCCAGATTAGATTTAGCTCGATCGACCTTTGGATGCCTGTCTGGTTTCTGCTGGGAAGAAACAAAAAATGCTAAAAGCCCAGAGCATTATAATTATGATCAGTCTAACTAGAACAGCTGAGGATTAGGCTTGGGTTTGGCATTAAAATGTTGCTATCCTTGTCTGTTGAAAATCTCATTCTACATTGCTGGGGAATTTATGCTAAAACGTCTTGGTGTTCACCCCCATGCAAACCTTAGAAAGAAATCGACACATTTGCTGCATGTAGCATTACGATGTAAAAGTGTTCTCTGTATTACTGGGAATTAATTTTAATTTGTCATTGATGATTGCTGCTTGTGATTACATTTTCATTGCGCTGTCAGAATGTTGTGCATTGAATCTTTTAATATTCAAGATTCCGAAGAGATCTTGCTCTATATTACTCTTTTTGGTTAAGTCAGATTTCTCAATTTAATTCTCAATGGAATTTGCAATTAATTGACAGATAAGTTCTGATGCTATGCATTCAAGGTTGAATAATTCCACCCCCCCCCCCCCACCCCCCCCCCCCCTCCCACCCCCACCCCTGAGACATCCCTCCCGTAGCATACAAGGCTATGGGCCAAGTGTTGGAAAATGGGATTAGAGTAGATAGGGGCTTGATGACTGGCGTGGGCACGATGGGCTGAAGGGCCTCCTTCGTGCTGTAAAACTTTGTGACTCTTTGACATTTCTCCTGCAATTAGAAGCAGTTAAATCCAACACTGTTAAACATCACAGAGGCAGCCTGTCCTCACCTTCCTGCTATACGCAGTGTTTGAAGATGAGGTTCTGAGAAAAACCACAGGATGCTGAAAGTAGGATAATAGTTTTACTAGATTCTACCATTTCCCCAGTAAAGGTCACTGCCTGCTTTCACACTACTTCTTGACAAACTGAATCTTTCACCCAGGCATTCTGGCTTTAAAAACATTCAGCCAGATAAGTTCTAAATCAACTTAGAAACATGGTATGGGGAAAAAGAGCATAATGATATTTCAAACTGTCAAGTATTTATTTAAGTGACAAAACTGGCTGTTTCTCATTCATTGTGGCCCCACCTGATACTCAAAACAGGCAGCCGATTGGCAAAAAGAATACTAAATGAACTACTATGTGGCTTAATGGTACTTGAAGAATGAATCTAAAGCATCCATTCATCATCTGAGAGGCAAAGGCGTAGGCAAAGGTTTGGAAGACAACTTAAGTGGCTGCAGAGATTAAACTAATGGGAACTGAAGGCTTCTTTATTCAGGTTTACGAACTGAATTAGTGAAAGAGGCGTGAAAATACAATGGGTGCAGATTTGAAAAGAGGACCCCACATGAAGCAATGATGTAAGACTAAAGTCCTTGCTTAAACTCCAGGCTTGAAAGCATTTACAGAAAAACCAGATGACAGTGGAGATGTGTAAACTCTCACGTCCTTCTCACTGTTGTGCTTCCTTCTACAACTGGGCGAGGACAGTCGCCTGGGCCACAGGCTCTCCCACATTCCAATCAAGTAATTTGACAAGGACAGGTAGCTTCCTAAGGCACAAATAGCTTTTCATAAACTTTGTAGCTGAAACTTCCTATTTAATGTATTTAGATTTTGCCTCTTTTTTTCCACTCCATTCAGCCCTGCACACCAGGCAAAATACCTGCCAGAAACCCAATCCACTAAAAACTTTTGAAATTGGGCACATGGAAGTTTGAAAATGAGTGGCTTGAGATGTTTCTGTCTTCTGCCTATGAAAAGGAATCTGGCTCATGTCTCCATAAGTCAGATTTGTGAGGTTGTGTGTGATGAAGTGGAAGGGTGGTGTCAGATGCATTCCGGTGTGACCCTGTTAATGTGCCCCATGTATATGGCCAGCTAATAACCTGACCAAGAATGCAAAATAAGGCATAGATGTCAGTATAAATGGCCCTCTTAAGGGCCTGTGATTTTGGAACAAGAAGCCGCAGTGATGATATTCTAATTATCATAGAAACAACAAGTTGTATTTATATAGCACTTTTAATGTGGTTAAATGTCCCAAGGTCCTTCATAGGAGTGTTATCAAATAAAATTTATATTTATATTTTGTATAAAAAAAGGGAATAAGCCAAATAAGGAGATATTAGGACAGTTGGACAAAAGTTTGGTCAAAGAGGTAGGTTTTAGAGGCATCATAAAGAAAAAAGGAGAGGTAGAGTTTAAGAAGGGAATTTCAGAGCTTTGGCCTAGGTCAAAGGTTACGAGGAGAAGGCGGGAGAACGGGGTTGAGAAACTTATCAGCCATGATTGAATGGCGGAGCAGACTCGATGGGCCGAATGGCCTAATTTCTGCTCCTATTTCTTATGGTCTTATGGTCTTATGACCTAAGCCCGGCTGCCTAGGATTGAGCAATTAAAATCAGGGACGCTCAAGAGCCCAGATTTGGAGACGCGCCAATATCTCAGAGGATTGTAAGGCTGGGGGAGTTTGCAGAGATAGGGAAGGGCAAACTCAGGGTGGGATTTGAAAACAAGGATGGGGATTTTGAAATAGAGGAATTACTTAACCAGAAGCCAATGTAGGTCAGTGAGCACAGGGGGCGTAGGTGAGTGGGACTTGGTGCAAGTTTGCACATCTTCCAAAAAAAATGTCTCCTCAGCCAGTGTTTCTCCGTTGCCTGCTGATCATAATAACTGGGATAGTCCGAACCATGAACCTCTCAACGACTCATATCAAGGTTATTTTTTGACTGATTAATACAGGAAGAAGGAGAAGGGGGAAAAAACAAAGTGAAGAAAATACAATTATATATCAGCTCTCTAAATAAAGAAGGATATGGTAGTCTAGTGGTTGTTACTGGATTGGTAATCTGGACTCAGTACTCTGGAAATGTGAGTTCAAATCCCACCATAGGAGATAGAGAACTTAAATTTAGTTTGAGCAGAAAACTCTTGAGGATGAACCCACTGATTTTGCTGTCAGTGAAGAGAGACGAGAAAAACCAAAGTGCTTATTTGTTTCTCTCAATGTATTGCTAAAAGCAGAAGGAAAAAGTGGGGTTGGAGCATTGGACCTGTCAGTATTCCTCCACCCACCTCTTCCTTTGCCACACAACGCTTCACCCAGCAGACCGCTGGCACTTACTCAGTGAGAAAGGCAAGTGAATTTGAGTGTCAGTCAAAATTTGCGCTGTGCACCGGAAGGGGCAAAGGATCGTTTAAGCAAAGTTCACGGGGGTTATTGCTGACTGTTCCAAAACCCGGGAAATCTTTAGTATACTGAAAAAAACAACTTTAAAACAAGAGAAACAAGAAGTAAGAAAGGTCTTTCAGCTGTTAATGGGGTTGAACTCAAGCCTCTGATGTGGCAAAGCCCACCACGAAAGCATGTAACTGGAGCCCTACTGTCAGGAGAAAGAGGAGGAGGGACTCACTGATTTCTTTCCCCTTCTGACTCTATAAATCTTCTTCTCAAACACACTGACAGCTTGGCAGACAGTGTCACCCTACAAACTTTTCTTTATCTGACTTCACAAATAGTACTAATAGTGTATTTAGCTACAGATGGATTAACCTTTGCATCCAGGTGACAGATGGTCAGTTGCTAGTAGTTTTGAGTGACCCTAACCAAAGATTTCTTTTATCTAAAGGTCAAATAAGCACAACACAGCACAGCTGCTGGTCCATGATAATTTCATTAGTGGAGATGTCCATTTTAACTGGATGATGCTTGCGGTCAAGGACACTGTCTGAAGTAGGCTAACTTCTTATTCTTTGACAACATGCAAAATGTAATGAAAACATTTCAATTATCTGTTTTTTCTTTGTTACCCAGGCAACTCTGACTTCAAGTAGCCCCAGAATAAAATGGCCTTTAGTCCTTGAGCAAATACAACAGAATTTCGACACAAAAATACAAGCATTTGGGTTCAGTTCAAAAGGTGTTTTGAGGCAGATTTTCCTGGAATTTATACTGTGGGGAGCACTTATATCTTGGGCACAAAGTTGGGGAGATGTGGAGGTGACCTCTGACACTGTGTCTCTATTCCTTTTATGCTGCCTTGGGATATCTAGGGATTCTCCTCAGTGAGTACAGAATTAAAGTGAAATTCCTGCACTTAGAACAGGCAAAGTGTGGCCTTATAAATGAAGTGGGAGTGAGCGCTCACAGTGCTCCTGCTACATTTCCCTGAAGGTTCACCAGTAGAATGTACAGATGCAGGGCTAAAATGAAAGACTTACATGTATATAGCATCTCTTATGATTTCAGGTTGTCCCAAAAGCACTTTACAGCTAACGAAGTGCTTTTGAAGTATAGTCACTGTTGTAATGTAGGAAACACGGCAGCCAATTGACACACTGCAAACTCCCACAACCAGCAATGTGCCGGATAATCTGTTTTAGTGATGGTGATTGAGAAATAAATATTGGCCAGGAAGGCATGGATATCTTCACTGCTGTTCTACAAAATAGTGTCATCTGATCTTTTAATCTACCTGTGATAGCAGACTGAGCATATCTCCTCTGAACTACAGAATCTCCAACAGTACAGGATTCCCTCAGTACTGCACTGGAACTTTAGCCTCAATTTTTGTGCTTACGTCCCTGGAGCGAGACTTGAATCCACAACCATTCCAAATGCCTGGGAGTCTCCCAGGGTGAAGGGTTGCTCTTTTGGGCATTGCTATTAGCAACCAGGGAGAACAGGAATACTTAATTATAGCTTAGACAGACTCAAGAAAGGAGAAACCTTGGAAAATGTCACCGTAAAAAAAAAATCCAGCCAATAATCAGGAGAACAAATAAACAAACAGGCATTGAAAAACCACATCAAACAAAAAAAACATATTGCAACATCATCAGGCTATCAAGCAAACAAAGCTAGAACTCCCCTCCAATCCATGTGAACAGACCCCTGCTGAGCTGAGTCCATTAGCCAGTCTTGAAGCTCAGCCAAACATTCATAATGAGGTAATCTGGCAACTGTATCAACAGAAGCAGTTTGAACAGATGGTCAAGCAGCTGTTTTTCCAGATGGCATGGAGTGGGCATGGAGGATATGAGAGGGCATGCAGGGGTCATGGGGAATATGTGGAATAACGGGGGGTGAGAGGTGAGGGCCGGGGGCCTAACTACCATGTAGAAGATAAGGTAAATGTTTAGGGACCTGAGGCGGGCCTTCTAACCTGCTGGTCTTGGCACCCGTACACCTCTGTTACTGCCTTTGGCCTGCCTAGGGAGACGACAGGTCCAAACCTTGCCCATCCATATCTCATGGACACGAAAATACTGTGGGAGTGAAAGGATGAGATTGGTTTGTGATTGCAAAGGTGAGAAATGGTATGACTCACAGTTCATGATGCTAAGAGGGAGATCTGGCCCTTGGCCTCTCAGGGAATCAAGGGATATGGGGAGTAGGCTGGAAAACAGAGTTGAGGTAGAAGATCTGCCATGATTGTAATGAATGGTAGGTCAGGCTCAAGGGGCCAAATGGTATCCTCCTGCTCCTATTCCTTATGTTCTTATATTTTTAATGTGTCATTCCTGAGCTAAGGGTACAGGCATGCAGTCCACTGCCAATCACTATCTGTGTCACCTTGTAGCTTGTCTCCAGGCAATATGTAGGAATGAGTTGGAATAGTTCTTCATGATATTTATTTGTTTCCTGTGGAAACATATTTAGCCCCTTACATGTTCTTGTCCTAGTTAACAAGTTGACGAGTCTAGGACAATGAACCATAGTTACAAGAATAAACATGTGATATGGAGCAAAGACCACCTTATACAGAGAGTTGTGAGGCTGTGGAGCTTGCTTTCACAGTTAATAGTTGTGGCAGAAGTATATCAAGATTCATGCTTAGATTGCATATATATGGATCAAGGAAAAGGGGTTCCAAGGATATGGGAATTTAGGGTATGGATTACTTGTTCACAGGGAGAGTAAATGCCACTTGGGCTGAGTGGACAGTATCCATTTTGCAACTCCTATCTATTTCTAAACACATAAAAGGTAATAAGAGGGCTGATTTAATGGTCTTATGCTCTGCAATAGCAGGTTTACACCCACTGCAGAGGGAACACAGAATTGGGAGTAAATGCCTTTGCCAATTCCTTCCTGGGTTTTGTGAGCTACGACAATCCGATTTCTTTCAAAATATGGTGCTGGTGGAAAGTCGCTTTTGGCCTGTTTGTGATACAATTTCACATTGTGTATAAGGCGGCTGGAGCTGAGACCTTTTAAATAAATCTTTCAAATTTTGCAAAACCAAAACAAAATCAATAAATGGCCTCGCAATTTTGCTGAACACTCACTTTGGCACTTTTTAATCATAATTTTTATGAAGCATTAATGTAGTATTTACAGCATGTACACTCAAACAATATTGATAATATAACAATATTTACATTCCTATATTGAATGCATGACACTCACTGCCATTCAAACCCTGCCTGAGGAGAGCTGTCCTTGCAGGATTCAACTGAAGCCCGAGGAATCATCTGCAGTTTGTTTGACATCTACAAGGCCATCTGAGCCCTTATGTTTGCAGAATTGGCAAATCAGCAAAGTAACAGCAAAAGGCCAGAAGTGATTAATTTCCACATAATTGAGCCAATAAAAGTATTAATTCAAGTCGCTTCTAGGGCCTATCCCTAAACACTTAGTTACGGTACCAGTTAATCATTGAGGCATTATGGCACAGAGGGAGGCCATTTGGCCTATTGAGTCTGTGCTGCCTCTCTGTAGAGATCCATAACTCCAAGTAGATTGACCAAGCTACACCAGCAAATATAAGGGGCTAAACAAATTGTTCACTGATGCCCTTGTTCCTCATATGTATATGGAGAAAGGGAGTTGCATTTTGATTGATGCACAAAGTCAAATGGGCTCTAAAGGGATCAATGTCCATTCGACTCATCTCGTACCAAGTTGAGCATAAACAGTGAATTCCACTTATCCTGTAATGAGGTTAATTGAGTCCACAATAAGCCTCTGAATTCAGCTTATCTCCTGACTTGGCCTTCAGTTGCTGTGGGAAAACCTCCAAAATATGTACGGTTAAATATTGGACATTGAACAATACTGTCCACTTGCTTTTGCAGAATGATTTTCCATGCTGCAAGAATCTCAGTTAACCATAGATTAACTTTGGCTGCTACCATCCTGAAGTTGCCATGCCGAATACCTTAACTACTGACAACCTGATGGTTTTCATTATAATTATGAACAGAAGTTCTTGCCTCTGGGAAAGTCCCATAACATATGTATTACATTTCTTTTGTTTCCATTATATCCACATCCCAGTTCAATGCAAAGAACCCAGGCAAAACATTTTGATTGTAATGCTTTGCGTGTGACTTAAAATTCTGACTGAAATTAATTTGATGCCAGTTGCAGATTTATAACTCTGCAGATAGCTTTACAATTTATATTAATCTAAATGTATTTACTAATCCCTGAATCTTATATGAAACTATACAATACTCTGAGCCCATCTGTTTTTGTTTATCATACACCAAATATTTCCTAACAAACATGGGGCAGAATTTAACGCAGATGATGAAGGGTCTCACCTGCCGGCTGGTGAATTGGCGAGATCCCCGCGTTGGAAGTCCCGCTGAAGTAAGACATGTAACTGGGCAGTGGCAGGCCTTCCCCAGGAGTAAGGACCTCAGGGGTGGAAATCCCGCACCCCCCTCCCCCCCTTCGAGAGTTGCCATCCAATTCGAAGCCGGCAGCTGTGCATTGCTCGGCAGCGCCACCAGGGAGGGGATGGTTACTGGCAGTAATGCACCCACCCAAGCCTTCAGGATTATCAAGGGACCCAGGCCATAGGTGAGCGATGATGGGAATGGGGGTCGCGGGGAAGGGTTGGCAGGCAGGGGTGTGGCACTTAGTGACCCTACCTTCTCAATGCCAGGTCCCTCAATCATAGATACATAGAATCATAGAAAATAGGAGCAGGAGTGGGTCATTCGGCCCTTTGAGCCTGCTCTGCCATTCAATATTATTATGGCGGATCCTCTATCTCAACACCATACTCCCCCTCTCTCCCCATACCCCTTGATGCCTATAGAGTCCAGAAATCTATCTATTTCCTTCTTAACTATATTCAGTGACTTGGCCTCCACAGCCTCTGTGGTAGAGAATTCCACAGGTTCACCATCCTCTGAGTGAAGAAGTTTCTCCTCATCTCAGCCCTAAACGGTCTACTCCATATCCTGAGACTGTGACCCCTTGTTCTGTACCCCCAGCCAGAGGAAACATCATCCCTGCATCCAGTCTGTCCATCCCTGTCAGAATTTTATACGTTTCAATGAGATCTCCTCTCATTCTTCTAAACTTCAGTGAATACAGGGCTAGTCGGCCCAATCTCTCCTCCTACGACAATCTTACCATCCCAGGAATCAACCTGATGAACCTTGGCTGCACTCCCTCTATGGCAAGTACATCCTTTCTTAGATAAGGAGACCAAAACTGCACACAATACACCAGGTCTGGTCTCACCAAGGCCCTGTACAGCTGCAGTAAGACCTCCTTGCTCCTGTACTCAAGTCCTCTCGCAATGAAGGCCAACATACCATTTGCCTTCTTAACTGCTTGCTGTACCTGCTTGCTTGCTTTCAGTGATTGGTGTACAAGGACACCCAGGTCCCTTTGTACTTCAACATCTCCCAATCTATCACCATTTAAATAATAATATGCCATTCTGTTTTTCCTACCAAAGTGGATAACTTCACACTTGTCCACGTTATACTGCATCTGCCATGTATTTGCCCACTCACTCAACCTGTCTAAATCACCTTGAAGCCTCTGAACACCCTCCTCACTGCTCAGATTCCCACCAAGTTTCATGTCATCAGTAACCTTGGAAATATTACATTTAGTTCCCTCATCCAAATTATTGATATATATTGTGAATAGCAGAATGCCTGACAATGATTGACACCTGCGCCCCCCGTGGAAGCCTGCGAGCAATCCCTGGAGGGTTTGCAGCAACAGTGGAATTGGTGTGAGAAGGCTGACCAGGAGTCTCACACCCCAGGCTTAATCGGGGTCAAAGTCGGAAGGTGGTCAGTCGCCATCCGCCAAACTCGTGGACATGAGGAAGTTTTTTTTTCCCTGCAGCGAGTGGTTAGGATCTGGAATGCACTGCCTGAGAGTATGGTGGAGGCAGGTTTGATCAAGGCATTCAAGAGGGAATTAGACTGTTATCTGAAAAGGAAGAATGTGCAGGGTTACGGGAGAATGGCACTGAGTGAATTGATCATTCGGAGAACCGGTGCAGACATGATGGGCTGAATGGCCTCCTTCACTGCTGTAACAATTCTGTGATTTTGTGATTCTGTGATTGTGTTTACTTCTGCATTTTTTCCCCAGATTTGCCAGCCAACCTGTTCCACTTTAATTTCAAAGACTGGAATATTTCACAAGGCAGCAAATGCACATGGGTCAGGATTGTATTTGAGAATATGACATGTTTATTTAAAGAACAGTTCACTGAAGATATTTTCTCATTGTAAAGTACATGAGGCCAATAGAAAGTTATCTTTGCCTCTCCTGTCTGTTAATTGTGGAGTAAAGATCTGGAAAGCCACATGATTCCCTTTGGTTTTTCCCTTCTTTGGTTTTTGTGTAACCATGCACCAGCAGAGCGTGTTGCCCACCTTACCTCAGTCAAGTAAGTATTCTTCAGATGTGAGCCCAGCCAATGAGTAGAGGGGAAGTCAGTACCGATCCTGATCCAGCCCTGACCAGACATTACATACTGTTTACGAGCAGATCCTCACAATTAGTGAGCTCTACCCACCCACCCCTTAAACCAGCTTATATTTCACCTTTTTTCTATTTTTACTTAGTTCTGTTGAAGAGTCATACGGACTCGAAACGTTAACTGTGTTCCTCTCCACAGATGCTGTCAGACCTGCTGAGTTTTTCCAGGTATTTTTATTTTTGTTTTGGATTTCCAGCATCCACAGTTTTTTGCTTTTATCTTAGTGATTCCCGCTAATTTGGTCACAAATAAACCTCGTTACCATTCCCCTTGTACCTATATCTTTAAAATTACTGAAAGTCAGAAATAAATTGAAGAGAAGAAGGTCTTCTGGGCTGTTTTGAACCTGACGCACTAAATATGCAGGGAGGGCATGTGTGTAATGACAGGAGAACCCGAAAAGGATGAGGACACCTGGAGAGGAAGTTGCTCACAACTTCTTGTGTACTTCCAATTGAAGCTAATTATGAGATGGTTTTAAGGGGATATAATGTCATATGGCACGAATCTTTGATATGTTAAAG
The DNA here is from genome assembly GCF_964194155.1 of Cetorhinus maximus. Classification (NCBI taxonomy): domain Eukaryota; kingdom Metazoa; phylum Chordata; class Chondrichthyes; order Lamniformes; family Cetorhinidae; genus Cetorhinus; species Cetorhinus maximus. The sequence continues at coordinate 162,729 of NC_135903.1, forward strand.
GAAAGAAGAGCTAATTTGTCACAAATTCCAGATCTTATTAAAGGGTACCCTTTTGCTCTGCAATTCCTTCATTTAGAGCTTTATGCTTCATGGTAGCCTGACTCCAATATCTTGTATAGAATAATCGCTGCAATAACATCACAAAATTGCTCCAGCAACATTATGAATAAGTGAGTGAGTCAAACAACTATCCTTTGATTATTTCATCCCTCCTTTTGGAAGTCTGTTCAGTCCCTCACTGAACAACCTCGAAAGGTTCAAAGACTTGTCCTTTGGAGAATCAGGCAACAGAACCCAAACCATGTCACATTGCAGTGCACTGTATTTGTGTATTGTATTTTGTGGCAGTCAGTTGCAGCAAAGCCTGAATCAATATAGTGTCCCTTGGTTTGCCACTATGTGGTAGAATCTTACAGCAGAGAAGGAGGCCAGTTGGCCCCTTGTGCCTATGCTGGCTCTTTCAAAGAACTATCCAACTACTATCCCAAAGTACAGTGACGAAGGTGAGAGGTTAAGTCAACTGGCACTAAACCTGCTCAAAGAAAATGTGGCAATGAAAATAAATGTAAAATTAATGTACAATGCGGAATTCTACAAATGTAGAATCCAGCATTATAACTGACAGAAAGTATTTGCAAAAATAACAACTTTCTAATCTGGATTAACTAACTCCCATCATTAACTGCAATCAATGCAACATTTGTCTGATCGTGAAATAACTGTCTCAGTTTGAGTGTAAACACATATCATGGTTTTCATTTCAATTTTACAAAGCAATTTGCCTTGTATCTAGCTCACTGTTAATAGAATATAAAATGGCCTCAAAGCAAAATGCTAAGTTGGTTCATTACTAACATTTCATGTGCATTTCAGAGAGAACAGAAGGAAAAAAAGCTGAAAGGAAAATAACCACCAAATCCATATTTCTCCTCCTGTTTCTGCTACCGTTTGTATTTCAGCACTTGTCCCATGTCCAGGTGTTTTCAATTTAAACACTGCATTTTTCAAAGATAAAGTAGATACAAAAAGTGATCTATTTTCATCCACCACATTAATCAAATTGGCCATTACAAATGACACATTGTTTTCTAAGTTCATGCTATGTGATGCATCAAAAGAGCTCTCACTGGTCATTTACAGATGTAACATAATGCTTTGCATTTTCATCTGATAGTCAGAGATTTATTACTTCCTGCCTAGGGTTCTCACTTATTCTACTAATTCTTGGAAAAATGCACAAAAATAGCTTGTTAAGAAAATGTCCTAAATGCCGTAACAAGGGAAGCCCACAAAAGGTAGGTTTTCTCAGATTTTTGACATTTTCTGAGAATTAGAAGTGAGAAACGCATTCTGGGAAAAAAGGGGAGGTGCTCCCTGTTTAGTTCAATCCATTCTTCTCCTGATTTCTCCATCCTTTATAATCTCTTGAGTCACATGCCCTGAATTCCAGTGGAAAGGATAGGAAGTCTTTCTCCTGTCACGTTCCACAGTGAGTTGGTAGAGGATGCCCGTGTGGATGTGGTTTGAAACCCCTGCCAATTATTACTGGCTCTCACCTTGGATCTACATAGTTCTGTCGTTAAGACCAATAACTCGCCATGTTGGGTAGATCTGAGTGCGTATATCAGCCAAAGTTGAAATTTGATCACCCAGTCTATGCACTGGTATATTGTGCCATTGCTTCCTTTGACCAAACTCAGTGCTCCCATGCCATGATCAGAATGTTTTCAACTTGTCATTATAAACCTTCAAAGCAGAAAACCTTCCAAGTTGATTCATAGAGAAGTAATGGACCAAGGAGTCTGTCTTTCTGGGTGGTTTAGAAAGGTAACTGAATTCTTCATTGAAGAGATGCGCTTTGAGAAGGTTTTTAAACATAGGGAAGGAGGTCAGGAGGCAGAGGGGCCCAGGGAAGGAGCTCCACAGTGCATGCCTGAGTCAGCTAAAGACTTTGAGAATGAAAGTGGAACAGAGGGAAGGGGTGAAGCACTGGAGGACTTGAGGGGGGAGGGGGGAGGAGGAGCTAGTAATGGTTAAATGGCTATAAATAAGTCAAGGCTGTGGAGAGATTTGCAGATTAAGATGAAGATTTTACCTGTATAGGATGCCATGTGGTAGCTTGTCTGCTGGTTTTCTTGTTCCTCCCTGTAGAATGCTACAATGCCTCCATTCATTGCACAAGTCAGGATCTAAGTACACAGGGAATTGTGACCATGTGCCTTTTTTCTCCAATACTGGCTTAGCACACTGGTGCACCCATACCTCATGCCACTGAGACACAAGTATTGTTTATCTGCATTTTATATATGTATAAGCACTATATGAATTAAAATTATAAAAGCACTGTAGGGTAGATTTACTGTCCTCCACTCTGCCCCAGCTCCAGATGAGACTAACATACCTCCTGACAGAACTTAGCATTGAAGCAAAGAGTAGGAGATGCAATTCCAGTAAAGGGTCTCTGAGACCAGCAGCTCTGTATTACCATTTATAAAGCACCTTTCATGACAACAGTATGTCCCAAAGTACTTCACAGCCAAGTAAATACTTTTGTTGCGGAGACACTGTTGCAGTGAGCCAATTTCTTCACAGCAAGCTCCCATAAACAGCAATGAGATAAATGGCCAAATAATCTGTTTTAGTGATGTTGGTTCAAGGATAAATATTGGCCAGAGCATTGGAGAACTCCCCTGCTCTTTCTTATGTAGTGTCATGGGATCTTTCACAAAGAAACCTCGGCTTAATGTCTCATTAAGCAAGTGAAATGCTGCTTCACTTGAAAGGAGTGTTTGGGCCCTTGGACGGATACTCCACCCTGCTCTCATGCCCACATGTCCATCCTTGGACTGCTGCATTGTTCCAGTGAAGCTCAACACAAACTGGAGGAACAGCACCTCATCTTCCGACTAGGCACTTTACAGCCTTCCGGACTGAATACTGAGTTCAACAATTTTAGATCATGAACTCGCTCCTCCATCCCCACCCCCTTTCCGATTCCCCCCATTTTCCTCAATAATTTATATATATTTTTCTTATCCCACCTATTTCCATTATTTTTAAATGTATTTCCATCCATTGTTTTATCTCTACCTTTTAGCCTTTTTCGATTCCTTCACCCCACCCCACCCCCACTAGGGCTATCTGTCCCTTGCTTGTCCTGCTTTCTACCTTTAATTAGCACATTCCTTAGATAATATCACCACCTTCAACACCTCTTTGTCCTTTTGTCTATGACATCTTTTGGCTATCTCCACCTATCACTGGCCCTCTATCCAGCTTTACCTGTCTCCACCCCCCCGCCCCCCCCCCCACCCGCCCCCCCCCCCCCCCCCCCCCCCACCCCAAAACCAGCTTATATTTCACCTCTCTTCTATTTTTACTTAGTTCTGTTGAAGAGTCATGCGGACTCGAAACGTTAACTGTGTTCCTCTCCGCAGATGCTGCCAGACCTGCTGAATTTTTCCAGGTATTTTTGTTCAAATTATATAGTTGTTGTCTAATTGGGAAAATACATATAGAGAAAGAAGTCCCAAATTATAAGAAATTTCAAGCGGATAAGTCCTTTATGGGGAAGTGGTATTATCACTGACCTTGCACTTCAGATACCCAGGGTGGTGCTCCGGGGACCCGGGTTTAAGTCCCACCACGAGAAATGATGAAATTTGGATTCAATAAAAAGTCTGGAATTAAAATGACTATGAAACCATTGCTGATTGTTGTAAAAACCCATCTGGTTCACTAATGTCCTTTAGGGAAGGAAATTTGCTGTCTTTACCTGGTCTGGCTGACATGTGACTCCAGACCCACAGCCATGTTGATGACTCTGAAATGGCCGAGCAAACCACTCAGTTCTCAAGGGAAATTAGGGATGGGCAATAAATGCTGACCCAGCCAGTAACACCCACATTCCATGAATGAATAACAAATAAGGCATCCTTAATAAATATTTCCTAATTGTTTCATTTTTGTGGTGAATTGCAGCATGGCAAATTGTTTCTTATCATCCTGACTCACCACAACAAAATGTCATTGCTAAGGTGATAGGATAACACAGTTAAATACACAGCTAGTTCAGACACGTGGAACTATAAAATCTCAACTATTCATCAGGTTTCAGAGAACCAGTCAGCTTTTTTAATGCTTATGGATGAAATGCAACTGGTTTCACTTGAATGTTCATCGTTGTCTTCTTGGGGAGTTTTGTGTGGGTTGCACACTTGCTGTTAAAGGCAGGACTGAGCTGCTGCACAAAGCAGCCCACTTTCCACTCTAGGGAGAAGGTTGGACTTCAGTTACTCTGCAATAATTTTCAAATTGCAACTTTTTTAAAAATTCTAAGATGAAGTACAACTGATAATGAGCTAATGCAATTATGCACACCAGTTTGGTAAATTAAATTATCCTGAACTTCTGAGTTTCCTTAGTAGTCACTTGGCTGACGATTTCTGTACATATTTTAAATCTTTATCCCAGAGAGGATATACCAAAGCCAAGAGGTGAAAAATATGACAGTTTTCAAATTTGCAGAAAATCTTTTTCCAGCAAAGCACTTCCATAAAAAAATTGCTTTTGATCAATTCCATGAACTTCAAACTGAATTTACAAGAGGGTTGGAAATTTCTTTTAATTTGGGATAGCAGGAGGGAAAACTTACTCAATCTCTTTCACATTCATTAGTCCTTTATGCCAGTCTTGTTGTACAGCCCTTTTTGCTGTTTACCGTAAATTCTTCTTGCAGTTCTCTGTGCTGTAGGAGTCCAGATGGTTCAGTATTCTTTTGGGGGAGGGGGAAAAGGAGGCTTACTGAACAATAAGATTCATTCTGAAAAAGTAAAACTTGCAGCATGGCAAATTGGGAATTTCACATTTTCACGGCCACATTTAGGCCCAGGTTATGTTGCAAAGATCATGGACTGATCACAAGAATGCCATTTAAACACAAATCACTTAAACCGATTATTTCACCTATGGTTATATGTACCAATATGTGCTCAGGCAAAACCCACTTGAAGTTTCCTACAATGATTTACAATGGACAGTTGTATTGCAAATTATTACGGAAAACCACAAGGATTTTTTCTCATTGTTGATTTTTGTCATGCTTTTGAAAAATTAGAACCAAGTCTAAACTGAAGAATGTTGCCTTATGCAGGTAAGGCTATGCATGAACGTCAGCCATTCTGTCTTGGAAAGATGAAATGCGCATAAGCCTAGTCGCTCATTTGAATCCCACATCTTGTTTGCAGGTCTTGAAACAGGGTTGATAGTTGTCGAGAAGTCTGTGTTCCAGGCCGTGGAGCTCAAATGGGAGAGAGAAAATGCAAGGTAATGCAAAAAAAAAGCTAAATCTACAAAATAGATAAAGGTGCCCAGGAATGGTAGAGCATTATATACAAAACAGTATGATACAGTTTCATACCGGTGACTTTCATTCAGGCAGTTCCATGCTTATCCAGCATAACTCTGAAAAGCACTTGCCCCAAATAGAGGTGGCTGACTAATGAGTAGGCACGTAAATTAGAGATAGTCTCATTCTACTCCCTACAGCCGTGGCTGCAATAGCAAAAACATACACTTATACAGCTCCTTTAATGTCGAAATTTGTCCCAAGGTGCTTCACAAAGGCATAATCAATCAAAAAAAAACATGTCATCTTATTAGTTGTATAGTGTACAGGATAATTCATTTCCTCATTTGAGCTCTACCTGAAGGTAGTTCCTTGGCTGATTGTCCACTGATGCTTCATCCTGAGCTGTTTGCTTGGTGATTTTTGTCAGTGGCAGTTTGCCATTTTGCCTTCCACTCTCAGGGACAGGGCAAGGAGGCAGGACCCAAGGGAAGAATTTTTCCTATGGAGGGCAGGCTGGGTGGGAGAGGGCAGGGTGCATGTGTGCAAAAGAGCATAGCAATCTCCCTGAGACGCGGAGCTGCCTCAGGGAGATTGAATGGATTAGAAAACTTTTGAATAAATAAAGTAAAAATGTGACAGTGTCACATGAGCTGGGACATGGTTGTGAAGTTAGGAATATTTATTTATTTATTTTATAAAAGTTTCAGGAAACCTCATTCCGCCCGTGGATGAGGTTTCCTGAAAAACGCGAAGGCCACTTGAGCTCTTCATCTGCCCGTCAACCTTAAGGTTGGACGGGCAGCGTTCTTAGCAAGTGTAATTACCTGTTTAATGGCCTTAATAGCCAGTTGTCGGTTTGGCGGGTGCACAGCCACCTCTGGCATGGGCCTGCTGAACAAAATACCGAAATGACGCGCGATGACATCAGGACGCATGCCCCAGGTCATTGCGTGTCATTTTACACGTCAGCTTGCTGGACCCGTCCCTGCACACCGACAGGAAGATCCAGCCCCAAGTCTATCTCAGCTGAAATGGGAACCTGTGCTGTTGCCATTATTCTGAATCACACGCTAGGTGTCCAGCCAAAGGACCTAACCAGCTCCCATAAATGGAAAAAAAAGCATGCAGCTTTTTTAAAAATAAGTTAAAGAATATGGATATTGGAGTCTTGCGTTAATTCAATTTCATTTAATTTAATTCAATTTCACTTTATTGTTCACATGGAAATTCATTTCATTGCTTGTACGTTAAAAATTAAATATAAATGAATAATAACAGTAAAAGAAAGAAATTACCCTATTACAGAGATCTAACTTAATTAGCATTTGTATTAAAAACTATCCAATGCATTAAAATATTCAGTCAGTGAGTCCCATCTTGAGTACATACCCTCACCCATACTTCAAACTCATATTAAAAGTTCTTATACAGAAGGGAACAAACAAGTTCAGGAACCAATTTGTCCTGCAGCTGAGGGATTGTTGCCTTTTCCCTGAATGCATCCACCATTAATACTGAGATGAGGGGTGATTCTCATTGTTCATGACACTCTTTACTTGCATCAAAATTCTTTGAGAGCAGAATTCATCAAGAAAGATCTGCTTATCAAATACTCTTCATGCCTGGTTCAGTAACCTCTGTACCCTTAAAGAGCCTGCTTTCCTAAGACAACAGCACCAGGTGAGACATCCAGAAAGGATAGCATTCTCAACTACAGCTGTATGGAAGAGTTTCATGATTGTAGGATCTATTCAAAAGCATTTTAATTTTCTGAGGTCGTATAATTGTATGTCCCTTGGCCACCACATCTGTACGTTGTGTTAATGGTATGTTAGTTATATTGTTAGGAACCACAGGTGAAAGGCATTGTTTAATTAAGTACTTTGAGCACATATAAATGGGTATAGAGGTGTCAGCTGTGGCTCAGTTCATAGCACCCTCGCCTTTGAATCAGAGGGTTGTGGGTTCATGTCCCACTCCCAGAAAACCAAGAACTGTGATTGTACTCAAAGAGTTGCAATCTGTGACTGTTGATAACTCAAAAGAGTATAAATGGGTATAGCTGAGACACTGAGTATGTGGAAGGGGAGCTATGAGACTGGACAAGTCAATGGACATTCTCTATAAAGAAATGCTCTGTGATTTGGTTTCAACTTCGCCTATAGGCTTGCATCCTATTGACACACTATTCCTTCCAATTCAATTTATCATCTGCTTTGTGGATACTTGTAGTTAGTAATTATTTCAATGACCACATCATGAATCTTCACTGAAAAAAATATCATTAACTGACTTTTTCCTAAAGTCTATAACTAGTTCTTTTGTCTTGTTTTCGTTCAGTTGTTGCACCCATTTTACAAACATATTCACTAAGCTCCTATAGTTTCCCTTGTTATTCTTTATGAGACCCACCAGTACCATCAGCATATTTCAGGATCATTATGTCGTCGTACTCTGATCAACAAACATGTCCTATCAATGGCGGAGCAGGCTAGAAAGGCTGAATGTTCCTAAGTCCTATGTTCCTATGGATAGAAGATGAAAAGTAAATGTGACTTAATAAATTATAGACTTAATAATTGTACTTAGTAAGAAGGCTACATCAAGAGTTTATGTCATTCCATCTTTAATTATATCAACAGTTAACAAACTATTTGATTACAATTTGGTTAAAAAGAAATTGAAGAAATTGAATTACCTACTAGGCAGCCAATAAGGCAATGTCTGAATGGTATCTTGAATGTCAACTGTCCAGTCATGGAACTGTTCCTGGATGAGGGCAATTCCAATAGATGAACATATGAAAAGAAGGGAGGAACATGGCTATCAGGTTCATGAATATTTATCCTGTCCATTAGATGGTGCAGGCTTATGTACCTAACTCTACAACCGCAGAGCACACAATTTTGTGGCTAATTTGAGAAAAAATGCTCTGGGTAATACTGCCTCAAGTCCAGAATACAATCAACATACCCCAGGTGAACACATTTACTCATACCTCATCATGAGACAAACTCAGAATCCACAGACACATCCTGAATATATCCCAATACCTTGCTCCTTCAGGAAATTATCATGCAGCAACATAAATTAGTCAATATTTTCATCCTTCAACGTTGGTGCAAAGGGAGATGGAATGAGTTGAATAACACATTTTGAAACAGTATCTAATAATTACTAATTAAAAGTGATCAAACAATAATACACATGTCCACACACTCTAATGGCAAAGGAGTGTATAGTAGACTGACCTTTCTCTAATTCCTTCACTAAAGGACAGACATTTACAAGTCCCTTCGTACCAATCAGTCAGGTTTACAAAATATTGTCTTGTTGGATGAACAGCACTATAGGTGTACCTACAGCACTGTGGGTATAACTACACCACATGGGTTGCAACAGTTCAAGAAGGCGGCTCACTGCCCTCTTCTATAGGCAATTAGGGATGGGCAATACATGCTGGCCCAGCCAACAACACCCTCATCCCATTAACAAATATTAAAACAAAGATATAGGACCTATTTAAGGATTTTTACATGGCTCTGCTTCCAAACCAGCCATGGAACACTACATTGTGAGTGGCAATGTCAGCAAATCTTGTATCACACACTTAAGCATGTTGAGGTGTCCTCAATGAAGTGGAAAATGCTAGTCAGGAGCAATAAGGTCATGAGATTATCTACAGGTCCGGGGGAATCCTGCCAATGTGTGGAAAACTGTTAAACATTTCACAGCAAGGGTGAATGCAGGAAACATCTAATCCTTTATGAGGCTCTTAAAAATGTCAATCAAAATATGGACATACGAACAAGGGGCACGAGTAGGTTATTCGGCCCCTTGAGCCTGCTCTGCCATTTAATAAGATCATGTCTGATCTGATAATAACCTCTAATCTGCATCCTGCCTTCCCCCAACAATCTATCACCCCCTTGCTTCCCAAGAATCTATCCACATCTGTCTTAAAAGTGTTCAAAGACTCTGCTTCCACCGCCTTTTCAGGAAGAGAGTTCCAAAGACTCACAGCCCTCTGAGAGAAAAAAATTCACCTCATCTCCATTTTAAATGGGTGACCCCTAGTTCTAGATTCTCCCACAAGGGGAAACATCCTCTCCATATCCATCCTATCAAGACCCCCCAGGATCTTATATGTTTCAGTTGAGTCACCTCTTACTCTTCTAAACTCCAGTGGATATAAGCCTAGCCTGTTCATAAGATAACCCACCCATTCCCGGTATTAATCTAGCAAACCTTCTCTGAACTGCTTCCAACACATTTTACATCCTTCCTTAAATAAGGTGACCAATATGGTACACAGTATTCCAGATGTGTTCTCACTAGTGCTCTGTATAACTGAAGCAAAACCTCCCTACTGTTGTATTCAATTCCCCTTACAGTAAATGATAACATTCTTATCATAAAGCTATTAATGTATATAATATTATTGAAAAATATTTTTCTTTTAAAACAGGGGATTAGTCTGTGGGCATGTCTTAATTAGATAAAAGCCAGGTAGTCTGGGTGCTTTAATATGTATTAGTTTTGAGATGTAAACAGAGAGGTAGAGCGCATTTGCATTTTTTTAATAGAACATTCAAGAAGTGGGGTGAAAACTGACACCTATCTAGCAGATACCAAGCAATATGCTTATATTACTAATAAAATTTGTACTATGAAAGGGGTTGTATTGCTAGAGTGGTTTAGTTCAGAGGTTGGTGATACAATGGAAATTTACATTCAGTGAGGTGTGTGGTAGGTATAACTTCAGCAGTTTGTGTGTGCAGGGCAGAGGCAATGTGAGATCAAAAGGCAGCTGTAAGCCTCCAACTGTTTTCACAGGAACTAAAGTGAAAAGAACCTCATTTGAATTTGTAGGGTGGAAATGCTTTTTCTGGTGTCTGGTTAAGTCTATGGGCTGCTGTTGCCTTAATGGAAATTAGTTTGGGAATTTGTTAAAAGTTATGACAGTAGTCATTTGTAGCTATGTGTATATATATTTTAACCTGTATAAATTAATAAAATGTTTCATTTAGTTTAATGTAAAAGCTCAAGAACTGATGGTCTGATTCCTGAATTTAGAGTCACATCTCAAACATAACACTTAAAATTATAGGTTATGACAGTTTAAAGTTTCCCTCCGGGATTTTTAAATAACTGCTTTACCAATTGCATCAGTCATAACAATTCTATTAGCTTTCCTAATTACTTGCTGTACCGCATATCAGCCTTTTGCGATTCTTACACTAAGACACCCAGATCCCTCTGCATCTCAGAGCTCTGCAATCTCTCACCATTTAGATAACATGCTTCTCTTTTATTTTTCCTGCCACAATGGACAGTTTCACATTTTCCCACATTATACTCCATTTGCCAGATCTTTGCCCACTCATTTAACCTAGCTATAGTTTTTTGTAGCCTCCTTATGTCCTTTTCACAACATACTTTTCTACCTATCTTTGTGTCATCAGCAAATTTGGCAACCATCCCATTCATCCTTTCATCTAAGTCATTTATATAAATTGTAAACAGTTGAGGTCCCAGCACTGATCCCTGTGGCAAACCACTCATTACATCTTGCCATCCTGAAAAAGACCCGTTTATGCCTACTCTCTGCTTCCTGTTAGCCAACCAATCTTCTTTCCATGCCAATATGGACCTCTGTACCATGAACTTTTATTTTTTGCAATAACCTATGATGTGGCCCTTTATCAAATGCCTTCTGGAAATCTAAGTACAGTACATCCACCGGTTCTCCTTTATCCACAGCATGTGTTACTTCCTCAAAGAACTCCAATAAGTTGGTTAAACATTATTTCCCTTTCACAAAATCATTTTGACTCTGCCGGATTACCTTGAACTTATCCAAGTGCCCTACAAAAACTGCTTTAATAATAGCTTCTAACATGTCCCCTATGGCAGATGTTAAGTTAACTGGCCTGTAGTTTCCTGCTTTCTGTCTCCCTCCCTTTTTGAATAATGGAGTTAAATTTGCTATCTTCAAATCTAATGGGACCTTCCCTGAATCTAGAGTGTTTCAGGTAATTGAAACCAATGCATCAACTATTTCACTAGCCACTTCTTTAAAGATCCTAGGATTAAGTCCATCAGGATCCGGGCACTTGTCAGCCCCGCAGCCCCAACAATTTACTCAGTACCACTTCTCTGGTGATTGCATTTTTCCTGAGTTCCTCCCTCCCTTTCATTTCCTGATTTATAGCTGTTTCAGGGATGTTACTTGTATCCTCTATAAATAAAGACTGATGCAAAATATCTGTTCAATTCATCTGCCATTTCCTTGTTTTCCAGTATCAATTCTCTAGACTCACTTTCTATAGAGCCAATGCTTCCTTTGTTAACCCATTTCTTTTTTAAATATTTATAGAAACTCTTATTATCTGTTTTTATATTTCTGGCTAGCTTTCTCTCATACTCTAATTTTTCCCTCCTTATTCATCTTTTATTCATCCTTTGCTGTTCATTATATTCTGTCCAATCTTCTAGCCTTCCACCTCACTTTGCACAATTATATACTTTTTCTTTAAGTTTGTTACTATCTTTAAGCTTTCTACTTAACCACGGATGTGGGTCTGTCCCTTGGACCTTTTCTTACTTGTTGGAATGTATCTATTCGATGCATTCTGAAACATCCCCTTAAATTAACTCAGCCCCCCTGCTGGGATAAGTGATTCTGGACCTTTTAAAGCTCAGCCACGCATTCATAATGGTCTCAGCTATAATAACAGCCCTTGGGAAATGTCAACCATGAACTCTACTGAATCTGCAGCATGGTAATGTTTTTCAATCAATGCACTCCAGCAGAAAATGTTTTTTTTCTAGTCTGACAACTGCAGCTTGTTCTTTCACATTTAAAGGGGTGGGGATTTAAATAACTTTGGATCATGATACATAAACAGGCCTTATCCACCCTTCAAGAGCATTTATGTCTCCCCCATAAATGTGTGAAGCCCACACTGTGGGTTAGGGCCCATGGAACAGCATGAACTCAGCACTAATTTCAAATGACCCTGCTGAGGTCGAGTTTCCTGCCTGCTTGATTCACACCTCGCCCCCTTCCCCTGCCGACAAAAAATGAAATCTGCTAGAAATGGGGTTGGGACTTCAGCACTTGGGTCCCATCCATCATCTTTAAAAGCCTCTGGAATCGGCCAGACTCTGCAAAAATCTGGCCCTCAATCTTTCACTCCTCAGTGTATGGAACAATCACATAGCAACAGCACAGCCCCAAACATTAGATCCAGCTAGCAATATTATCCAATTGATGCATGCAAAGCATACTCAGGAAATTCTAAAACAATAGATCATTGAAGGAAGCCATTCGGCCCATTGTGTCTATGCTGGCTCTTTGATAGAGCTATTCAATTAGCTCTACTCCCCTGCTCTTTTCCCATTACCCTGTAAATTTCTCTCTTCCAACTACATATCAACTGGATATATCCTTTCATACCTTCTTAGAGAGTAATTAATTATTAAAAACATACATAAGTAAGTTTAAAATATTATTATACATTAGCAGTTAATATCTTACCAAAGGTTTCATTTGTCCCAATTATTATCTTTTGTCAGGTAAGATGGTCTCATAATAAATATAGACAGAGAGAAACATTCTTGACTGAATTTCTGATCTCCAGTGTTTAAGTAGAAATGTCAATGTCTAGCATTTTCTAGCTGCTGGGTTATAGTGAGAGCTCTTGTATCAGCAGGAGTTTGGGATTTTTATACTGATTAAATTTGAATAAGAGGGTAACAGCATGAAGTAGTGACCTCAGGAAGAATAGCAACAGCAAGAGGACAAGACTGGATTTTAAGGAATGTGTTAGAAAATATTGCAATATTACATTCTGGTCCAATGAAGCCCGGTTGCTTTTCTTCTACTTATCACTACCAAACAAGCTTAATTCTGTATTCTTTAAAAATTTGTCGCTACGTTATGTGTGATATATACTTAACCTGAGCAAATCTGTGTAGAAAATCAGTCCTACACTTCAGAGAAATGCACTGTATTGGGTGTGAACTCAAGACCCTAGTCAGGGGTCAGTGCTTTGACCTTTAACCTTTTCTCAAGAGATGAGAGCCACTGTCAACTGACAGGTCATGTCAGGTCATTTTTTTGAGTCACATTAACATTGTCATTATCAGTTCTTTCAATCTGTTAAAACCTCTGTGTTTTCCCAGTTTAATCCTTTGGACAATCCTGCTTTGAGAATAACTCATCATTAAAGAATCAGATTGCCTGTCTAGGACTCATCTGATTTTAAGTTATATTTCTCGAACTTTGAATGCAACTGATTGAGTACTGGCTTAGGTACAATGAACTGGAAGGACCCAAAGCAACAACAGACACATATCAGGGTAATTGTATTCAGGCTTCAGCACAACGAGATCTGGGCCTCACATGAGATGCCAAATTTGGATTACTAAGGTTTTTTTGGAAGTTACTGTGAGTATAAATACTTAGCATATTCCTATCAAATTCCTTTCTTCGCTATTTTGAGATAGATATTAAATAATTTAATTTAAATGAGCAACATCTCCATTGGAGAGGAATTTGATAAGTGCTCATGCAAATATTCAGTCTTATATTTTTAGATGTATAAATCTAATGCCTGAATTTTGGACATAGGTTTTCAGTCCCTTGTACAGATGCACACACACTTACTTATAGACACATTTGTAGGCATACTTTTAAATTACATTTCTCTCCTGTTTGGTCAGCTATGTCACACATCATTTTTACCAAGTCCTTCTCCCGCCTTATAACCAATGCTAAGAAATGCAGAGGAACAACCCAAATTGCTTTGTGCTCTGATTTACTTCATTTCCCTTGAGTTTTGCTTTGTCCCCACTCTGCAAAGCTCAACACTTTGCCATCTGAGAAATTATGCGTGTGAAGCTACATCATATATCTGATCTTCTTAAAGGTTAACAAGAGAATATTATTTTATTAATGCAAATGCACCTTTTTTTAAACCCCATTTATAGAACCATACAATGAGGTCTGAAAGAAGCTACCTTAAGCATTCAAGAAATTCCATTGTTCAATACAGCCTTTCTACTTTACAGAAAGACTACAATTCTACTTTGCAATAATCACTAAATGTATATACCGATTAGTTCTGTAGCAGTTATGTCGTTCCAGAAATGAATGGTGAAGTGGTTGATAGCCTCTGTGAGAAAATCGATTTAGTTGCTCAACTAGGTAACAAAACCTGGTTTATTAAGAAGCGTAACTGAGTCTGCATAGCCTTATCTGCATATACATAATAGATATTTTATGTTGTCTTCTCCTAAGGGTTACCTAAAAAGCATCCTTTTTTGATGGGGCAGGTGAGCCCTATTGAAGTGCAGATCATTTGCTGCAAAAGACCACACTTAGCCATTGTGTTGTAGAGACCACTAAAATCAATGATACGAGATGGTATTCACTATCTCCCATTCCTGTCGAATGAGCTAAGGATATGATAAAGCATTCTGAATATGGACCAGTATTCTCAGCTTTATTGTGAAAATAACAGTATCTATTTTACAATTTATTGTTCTAACGGACTATTTATCTGTATCTGTCTGCTATCATCTGTTATTTATTTTCTGAAATGTACCCAGTGGATATGGTAGTCTGATGGCATGAACTAACTGAAGAAACTTAGGCGGCAATTTTGAGCTTAGTAGCGCAGCTGGTTCAAACACTACGGAAGTCCAAAAGGATCAAATAGCAGGGCCTCGCTGCCAGCCTTTTGCAATGTGTCCTGCATGTTGCCCCGTGCTGGGCATGGCACTAGAATGGATACCAGTAGCATGAGGGGAGGTCTGGTTGTGACAGCAATCAGCCTTTCCAGATGATTTGATGCACTTGGTCTGCACATGTCCACTCAGCCCCCCACGGCGAATCACTCTTGCAGCACACAGGACACTGCAAAAAGCACGATTTAAAGGGCCAAGTGCTTTCGACTTCTGCTGTGCCAGGGTTAGTGGAAGTGGTGTGGCTTATCTTGGGAGGTTTTGTGGCAAACTGTGGCATATATTCAGGGAGGACAAAAGATCTGGTGCCCAACTCTGCATGAGGTATGGGGGCTGTGGTTGCAGTGCCTCTGAGTCATAGTAATCCTAGTAATCTGTTGGAACACAGACTGCCGGATTGTAGCCAGACCCTGTATATCTCTTTGAGCACTGAGATCCACAGCCATGGTAGCAGTAGTCTCAGCTGCTTGGCAGGAAGCATGGACCTCATGATCTCCATCTGAGCTTCCAGTGTAGCACTGAGACATTAGGTGGATTCCACCTGGGCTGCAATGGAAGCTGAGACACTAGCCCCAACCCTGCATCGCTGCTTGGTCTGCTGGCACTGTCATGGAGTAGGCCACCACTTGTATGCTGGAAAGGATAGACTCCATGCTCTGCCATGTTGAAGCTGGATTCCTCCATGTTTCTTTGACAGGAGGCTGTCTGGCATCTTGGGGTGCACGTTCATCAGTGTCCTCCTGTGTGCTGTGTCATTAAAGTCTTCATCTGAGCTCCCTGCAGCAGGGCTTGTGCATGACCTCAGCCCCCAGTGAACTGGCAGGTGAGATATCCTTTTCCCCTGACCTGTCTGCAGCCCACTGATGTCTGGTGACCCACCATGTGTAGATCCTGACTCTATGCTAACCAATCGGGTATGCACGGTGCCAGTATTAGAGCTGGTGGCTGTGAGTGTCAGATTAAGTGATGGAGTCTCTTCATTGGTGCTGATATTGCTTTCTCTCTCCATTCCTCCTTGGGCTGCTGAGGTGGCAATGCTTGGGTATCTGAAAGCATAATATCAGAAGTGGGGGATTAGGGTATAAAGCAAGAGGTCCATGGTCACACCATCTGCTCCTTGCACCTTATCCCAGAATCCTGGATGAGGATGAGGTGGAAGTTCAGAAGAGGCATTAGGAAGCCATGTACTGACATCCTGAATGTTCTGGGCAACACCAGATGCTTCGAGTCCATGATGCAGATCACCAGTTCCTCCATTGGGCTCAGGGGATAAAGGAGCACCTAGCCCTCATCGGTTCTCTGCTGCTCTCTGCTATGATGGGTCACCTTGTCCTGCGTGATGGAGGACAGAATGGCACTGATTGTGTTGCACTGTATTTGAGAGATATGCGTGCCACAGCTGAATAGCTGGAAGTATGTGGAGACAGCAAGAGGTGTTTTGAGGCTGGCATAACTGCAATGTGTCTGAGAGTGAGATGGAGTATCTGAATATTAAGCTAGGATCTGCTACTGGACTTGGTGCATTGAGCAAGGTGAGAAGTTGGTGGAAACATTGGGTCACAGATGGGTGAAGAGGCATTCACTGGCCTTGACCACCCATGTGTGGTCATTAAACTTCTTCCTGCGCTGCTGCCAGGTCCTTATGGCCAGATTCCTTGCAATGACCTCCTTGGCTTCCTGCTTCTGCTTCCTTCCTTGACAGTTTATAGACCCCTGTGGATGGCATCTCTCCAACTGAAGTCTTCAGTGTTACATGAATGAACTGTGGAGCCCTCTGTCCAGTTGTTCTTAATGCCTAGTCTTCATTTGCAGTGCTCGCAGTCAGCAGAAGCCTTCTTTGATTCACTGCAGCTTCCTTGTAAGAGGGACAGACCACCTTTAAGAGTTGGAGGCTAACTGCTCTTCTAAACGCCAGCCTTGCACTCTGTTAGACACCCTGTTGCATGTGCAACAGCCAGTAGCACCGGTCACACTGGGCTGTGCACAGAAATCATGGAAATGAGGAGGCAACACAAAGTTTGCGTTCTGCCTTTCTCAACAGAAATGGGCAGATTGCGAATCTCAACCCCTGCCCCCCAAAATGGTTGCAAAGCCATGTTTAGCCCTTACTATTTACACAAGATCACAAAACATGTTGGGAGTTTAAAATATTGGTATTGAGAAATTATGGTGTGCTGTATTGCATTTGTTGGGTACATAAATCACAAAGACTATCAATACTTACATACAAATTGCAGGTGATATTTCCCTTCTATTTCTACAGATCAGAATAGAAGGGAAAATGAGGAGCAGTGGCGACACTGCAGCTGAATACATTCAGGTTTTCTTATTTGTATCTAGGACAGAAAAGATCAATAAAATTAAAAATGAGATTGAATGTTATTGTTTAACACGAAAACAAGTAAAATAAACAACCAATCTATAACCAGCCCAAAAGCAGTGCAAGGATGTGTGGTAAGATCTTACGCTTGTGGGCAAGTTATGGAGCAAGGGTGGGAGGGAAAATTGGAGAATCATTCTGACCTCCCAAACCTTGAGCAACAACGCTAAGAACCCGCTGATAGGAGGGATCTTAGTCTGACTGTCTGGAGGTTTTAGGTCTCCCAATGAGAAGCGTTGGGCACTGCTCTACATTTTCACACACTGATCAGTTATTTAATGGGGTGACAGTAGGGGTAGTGGGGTAGGGGAGGGGGGACTGTGGGGAATACTTCATCAAAAAGACATTTCTCTAAATCTTCAAAATGTTGATAATTCCTTTGTCTTCCTTTAACCTTAAGATCAACACTAGCATTACTAGAATCATAGATATTTTACAGCACAAAAGGAAATCATAGCTCATAGCAATAGGCAGAATGACCTCCTTCTGTGCCATTTCTATGATTCTATAATAATAGAGTTAACTCAAGGTGCAATGAAGGAAAAAGGAATTAGCAACTCTTTCCCTTTTTAAAAGCAAGGATGGATTTTGTTTCCATCATTGCTTCTACAATGTTCCACACCCTAAAAACCACCTTCACAAAAAGTTTTTTGCCTAATGTCCCCCTTCATGTCTTTAATTTGCAATGATCTGAATTTTATGCTCTCTGGTTAGTGCATCAGTGGCCAATGGAAATAGTTTGCCAAGTTTTCCCCTCAAAATTTTGAACAGTTTGGTCAGATCTGCTCAATGTTTTAATGAAAAGTACCTCTAGTCACTCCTCAAAATTAAAACTTTTTGTTCCTCGTGTTATCAGAGTGAATATCTTCTGCATTCTCTCTAAGGCCTTGAAATCCTGCATAAATTAAGGGGCCAAATACAGGATACAATACTCTAATTGTGGCTTAACCAATAGTTTGTATGTGTGTATTTTTGTTAGCATTATCTCTTTACTTTGATACTCTATGGGCAGAATTTTGCCATCAGCGAGCAGGTGGCAGGACCCGCTCGCCGACGCATAAAATGACGCGGGATGATGTCAGGCGGAACCCCGAATGTCATCCCGGCCCATTTAAGTTTTCAGGAAGGCGGGGGCGCAGCAAAATCAGCTGTGGGCCCGCCAACCTGCCAATTGAGGCCATTGACAGGATCATTTAAACAATTAAAGGACCTGCCCGTCCAACCTTAAGGTTAGCAGGTCGGCCAGGAGCCCCAGCGGCAAATAGAGAAAACATGAAACCTCATCCACCGGCGGGATGAGGTTTCATGCAGGGCTTTAAACATTTTAATAAGCTTATTCTGTAAATTATGAACATGTCCCATCTCATATGACATTGTCACATGAGGGAGACATGTTAGGGAATTTTCTTTTTTCTATTTTTAATATTTTTCAAAGTGGAAGTGACCTCCCTGAGGCTGCACTTAGCCTCAAGGAGATGTGTGCTCTTTTGTGCGCATGTGTGAAAGAGCGCACTCTCACTTTTAGGGAATCCCCCCCCCCCACCCGCACAGGGAGCTCATAGCACTTCCCGCTGGATGTCACGCTGGGCAGGCCTTAATTGGCCTGCCCACGTAAAATGGCGGCAGGGCCCGTTTCTCCGATGGGGATTGGCTCCCCGTCCGCCGGAGATTGGGCCGGGCCCACCCGCCCGACAGGCAGAAAATTCTGCCATATATCCTTATTTAGGAACCGAGGATTCCATAGGATTTTGCAATCATTTTCTCCTCCCACTTTTCAAGATGTGTGCATTTGCTCTGCTCCACAGCACTGTTTAAAATTGATCATTTAGTGTGTATATCCTCACCCATTCACCTCACAAAATATACTGCCTTGCATTTTGCTGAATTAAATTTCATCTGGCACCTAGTCAAATTACTAACTGTCTACATACTCCTAAAATCATTTACAATACAAAGATATTTACAAAGATGACCGCACTCTCTTATTTTAGTGTCATCTGCGTATAATTTATCTGCTGTGTCCCCTACATTATAACAGTGACTAATTTCTAAAGTACTTCATTGATTGTAAAGGTCTTTGGCATGTCTTGTGGATGTGAAAGCACTACCTAAATGCAAGTTATTTCTCTTTTTTCTTTTACTACCACACTCTTCTGAAATTGTGACAATTAATGTAGATTTGGATAAATAAAAGTGACTCTCCTCCTTACTCTTTTCTTTCCAATGTTCTCCCTTTCCTCCTTTCCAATTCATAAAGGCATTGACTCCCTGACATGGGATGTTGTCCCTATAGGTGACAGTCACACTTGGGTACATCATCTAAATGTCCATTTTTCACTGTGTGATCCTTGAGAATGAGTGTGATCAGGCCATTGGAGCCAAGCCTGATACTATCCTCACTCACCACCCATCCACACATGCACTCTCAGTTGGCGTTGCTGTGTAATGACAAAGGACAGCCCTGGATCTTTTAATCTTCTAAATCCAGGGCTGTAAGGCCAACAGTAACGTCCTTGCAGCTGCTCTGGCTGAGCTTAGCACAGACCAGACATTAAACATGGCAAATTCTTACATATGTTTTTGTGCCTCAATAGTTCAGCAGTCTCCCTTGAGCCTCTTTTCCAACTTAATCAATGACTGATGATTTTCTTACATCTGCACTTGCACCGTCACCATGCCTTAACTGGAAGTAGGGCAGAAATCATGTCTACAGCATAAACAGGGTTTCCACCACACCTCCGGCACATTTGCAGGAGCAGGAACAGTTCAAAGGAGATTCTTGGCCCAGGTTTTCATCAGCAAATTCTGGCATATATTGGCCTGTTCTATGCTCATTTCTGTTTTTCTTGTATAATGAGGTTGTTCTCACACAGCTACACCAGAGACAAACAAAGGATCCCATCTGAGAGAGCCTGGAACACTAGCAGTTGGGCACGGTACTCCCAAGTTTAGCATCTGAGTTCCAATCGCAACCTCGGGTGTCATTTGAACGCAATAACTTGCTAATTCTCACCAGACTCTAGATTTGCCACTTCAAAGAGGAAATGTTGTCAAGTCCAGTTCGTTGCCACGGAAATATATTTCATGTCAACCAATTACAAAACAACATTGAGAATAACTATGCAGAAGTTCCCACCCATATCCATCTAACCCTCCCAACTGGAGGGAGTAAGAGAAGGTTAAACAGGGTTAAAACTTGTAAAAAGATCCTTTATGAGATTTGTTTGCCTGTTCAGAATTTGCGGTCATTTACTTGGACTTAATTGACCACCAAATTGTGCTTATCTTCTGTGTGGTGCTTTAAAGCAAATGCCAACATTACCCAAAAATGTTTAAATGTTTTGCTGCATCATCTTGGTGCATAATTTGTTGTTGTATCATGCCTCAATTATAAAGAAAATTAATCATGAGAAAGTATGTTATTGTTTCATGGAGGACATAATTATATGTTAGGAGGGCTGATCATTTTAACATAAAGATCTTTCAAGCGATTTCAATGAAGTCATTCATTATTTAGATAACTATCTCATCCAACCCACCACTACCTCGCAATCTGCCCAGGCCAGTGACATGCACTGTGATATGAAGTGGTTTGCTTGTGACAGGAAGACTTGCAGTGTTTGTCAGGTCATCGCTGAATGTTGCACCCTCTATGTTTAACATTATAATCAGTGTATACTCTGGACCAGCTCTCTCTTGTGCTGTGTTAGACATGTGATCTTTTACATGTAGGCTTCAGAAGCCCTGTTTACTTTCAGAAATTAGATGAGATCCATTAGTCAATGTCTACAGGAAAGACAAGGGAAAAGTGAAATGGGAAAAACTTCAGTTGCAAACTGAATAGTTTATTGTGCTTCACTTAAACTCAGCTGAGGTGTACATCTCACGTTTGATCAAATTTGAATGCAAGCCAAACAAAGTGTAAGTAGCCTCATTATTAAACTGGCTTTCTAATAGCCTCCAATTGTATTTAATGTTGGTGAATTATCTTGTGTATGTTAAGTTGGGAGCATAAACAATTTTCCCACTTTTTGTTACCAAATAACAGCAACAAATACTTTAAGATCAAGTGTAGCATGACTGAGAACAAAGTACAGTTTTCACTATTCTTCCCCAAAAATGTACCTTGTCTCTAGTCTTTGAAAAATTGCCCTTAGCTGCCGCAAAGTGATTCTCTTTTCATTTCACACAATCGTGTCTCAATGTCACGAACGTGCTCATTTTTGCTGAATTGTAGGGTTATGTCTTCTACTGATAGGAGCTGAATTGAGGCTGTGCAAGTCATCCGCGGTAAGACCCTTGCAGTAGGGAGAGAAAGAAGATGAACATCTCATCAGTCTGGGCGCAGTATGAAGTCAGCTTGCAGAGATGAAAAGATTAGCATATCTCCTCTGCAATTCTTAATGTTATGAGTAGATGCGTCATTCTTGCATGATCAAATAAATGCAGTCTGGTTCCAGCATATTTGTGGATATATCAAAATAATTACAAACTTGGCTATGGGAAAGTCCCCCAAAAACAGCAGTCCACACTGGTTTGATCCAGTTGAATCATGAAATTGAACATTTAGGACCGGATTTTTGCCATGGAGGCAGGAAGCTGGAGTCAGGAAATCTCCTGACTTGGCAGGCCCAGGGAAATGACCCCATACACACAATTTTCACTCCGGTGCCACAGGAGCATGATCAAGTCAGGCCTGCTGCCTCTGGAGGCAGTTCAGAGGTGGTCACAGAGGCAGGCTGGTTAGAAGGCCTACCTTGGTTCTCTGAGATTTCAGCCCAGTTTTATTAAAGGCTAATAGGCCCTTTAGCCCTCACTCCCACCCCTACTCATCCTGATGCCCGCTCATACTCCGCCATGCCAGTTCAAACCCCTATGCCACCTCATAGCTCTATGCCATCCCCATGGCATGTCATAGCCTCATGCCACATCCATAGCCATTCACCCAGTATCTACTAGTGCAAACCTCAGGAGACACGTGGAGTTGTAAAAAAAACTTCTAATAATCTATTTTAAAGGCCTTAGAGCCAGCCTGACTCTGTGAAAATCTGGCCCTTGGTCCAGATAATAGCACAAAGCATAATATGTTAGATAACCCACCATGTTATAATCAGCTAATAAAAACTGATTTAATCCCAGCTCAGAAGAACATGTTGTCATGGGAAACCAAACTGAGGTCTAGGCCAAACAGATTCTCACATCTTAGCCTGCTGTTTCTTTGCACGGTCTCCTAGCCAGAGGAGATGTGCAGTGCTATGAAAACTGATGGGAATGAGAAGACTGAAACAAACTTTAAAATGTTCTGTTCTTTTTCTCGGTGTCTATGCTATGACTTTTAAGCAAATAATACTAAGTGGTCATAATTCCAAACTCCTTTTCACTGGGTTCAATTGTCATTACTTCACAGACAGGAGAAAATCCAAAAACTTCTAACAATCAGTTGGAGCTTTCACTCATATATAATTGATACAGAGAAAACCTCTCATTCATGAAACCCATTCAAAGATTTTAAATCCCCTCAAGTGATTAATCTGTTATAAAAACAAAAAGCTTCTATTCAGTAAGCACAGCTCCTCCTTCAGGTACCATGCCTAAGAGGGCACTGATGACCATGAACTTCAATTGGATTGGTCTATAATTATGCTTGGCAAAGTACTGCAATGGTTTGCTTTTGTCATATGGCTGACCAAGAAACTCCCCCACTCTTATCAATGGCCATCAGGAATATTGGAAGGATTTACAGGCTGACAATCAACCTGTTTGGCCACAAGTCGCCATCTAGTCCTGAAGTGGCATAAAAACAGAAAATGCTGCAAAAACTCAGCTGGTCTAACAGCATCTGCGGAGAGAGAAACAGAGTTAACGTTTTGAGTCCATATGACTCTTCTTCAGAGCTAAAGAGAAGTAGAAAGTTAAGGAATTTATACTGTTTAAAGGGGGGTGGAGCAGGTAAAGCAAAATAGAAGGTCAGCGATAGTTGGGGGCTAAGGAGAGATTGATAAAGATGTCATGGACACAAGACAAAGGGAGTGTTAATGGTAGTGGTAAGGGCTGAAGAAGGTGCTGATAGTGGCAAAGGTAAGAAAGCAGAATGTGTGAATAGCAGAACAAGGGTCAGCATTCTGTGAAAGAACAAGTGACAGTTGGCCTTTTTGGGGGTGGGTGGGGGAAGGGCAGTGGTTGGGTAAAAAGTCCTGAAGTGGGACTTGAACCCAAAGCTTCTGGTGCAGCAGCAGGGATGCTACCGCTGCAACATAAGAACCCCACATCCTTGCACTGACAACTGAACCAATTCATTTGTAAGATGCAGGAGAGTCTCATCGATCATACTTATTGCTATTTATCCTCACACATTGTGGTATCTTTTAACCTGTTCTTGTATCATGTGGATTCGATAATAAACTCTCTGCACTCTAGTTGCTCAATGTTCTGATGTTTAAATTACCTCCGAAAAAAACATGAAAAATAAAACTTCTGTTGAATATATTTGACGCATTTTCAAAGGACTTTGTGATATGTAAAACATTTCAGGAAATATCGGTAACCTTAAAAATGCTGAAGATTTCAGTGTCTTTGTAAGAAGGTGAACTAAAGCAGTTGCTTATAAATACCATGTGAGTGTCCGAAGGAAATTGCGATATTTGAAAGGAAGTTTTGTAGCTTTGAAGTACAATTAAGACCAACCAATAGCGTCTTCAGGGTTTCAGCAGTGATGTTGGGCCCCTGTATTGTTCAAAGCTAATATTATGGGGTAGAGTTTCTACTTGTTTTTGTCAGTAACATCAGTGCAATCTGATCAGAATAGGCCAAACTTTTACGAAAGACCGGGGAATTTTAAAAGGGAGTTGCATCTGAACCCACTGAAGTTTGTGTTTTCTACGATTCCTTACTCTGGTTTAAGATTCAGTTTGCCAGATAAAGCCATTTCCACAAGTCTGGCCACACTTCCAGGGTGAAATTGCGATATTCTGATGGCCAGGAATTTCCTTGCAACTGAAGTGCTCTTTCAAGTTGTGCTCATTTTCTTATGTGCACAGGAATTAGTGAGTGGCCAGAATTTTCGGCTCAGTGAGTGGGGGCAGGGGCGGGGCTCGCTCACTGAGGCGTAAAATGACGCGGGATGATGTCGGACGTGTGTCTCGACATTACCGCGCATTATTTGGATTTTCAGTTCGGTGGGTACACAGCCGATTCGGCTCAGCGCCCGCCGAACTGTCAAAGGCCTATTAAGGCCATTTAAAAACTAATTAAACCAATAAACTGAGCTGCCCGTCCAACCTTAAGGTTGTCGGCAGGTGAAGAGCCCAGGCGGCCTTTGCATTCTTCATGGAACCTCATCCACGGGCGGGATGAGGTTTCATGAAGTGTTTATAAATCGAATAAAATTTTTTTAAAAAATTCATTGACATGTCCCAGTTCAAGTGACACTTTCACATGAGGGGACGTGGCTTAGAAAATTTTTCTTTTCTTTATTTAGCTTTTTAAAACTTAAAATAACCTCCCGGAGACATCTCCGTGCCTCAGGGAGATTTCTGCATCCGTTCGCCCAACGCACCCCCCGACTCAGGGAATCCACCCCCCCTCCCCCCGCCCACCCACACAGGGAATCCACCCCCCCTCCCGCCCACCCACACAGGGAATCCACACCCCTCCCCCCCCCACCCACACAGGGAATCCACCCCCCCCTCCCGCCCACCCACACAGGGAATCCACCCCCCCCCACCTCCCGCCCACCCACACAGGGAATCCACCACCCCCCCCACCCCCCGCCCACCCACACAGGGAATCCACCCCCCGCCACCCCCCACCCCCCCCGCCCCACCCACACAGGGAATCCACCCCCCCTCCCCCCGCCCACCCACACAGGGAATCCACCCCCCCTCCCGCCTACCCACACAGGGAATCCACACCCCTCCCCCCCCCACCCACACAGGGAATCCACCCCCCCCTCCCGCCCACCCACACAGGGAATCCACCCCCCCCCCCCTCCCGCCCACCCACACAGGGAATCCACCCCCCCCCACCTCCCGCCCACCCACACAGGGAATCCACCACCCCCCCCACCCCCCGCCCACCCACACAGGGAATCCACCCCCCGCCACCCCCCACCCCCCCCGCCCCACCCACACAGGGAATCCACCCCCCCTCCCGCCCACCCACACAGGGAATCCACACCCCTCCCCCCCCCACCCACACAGGGAATCCACCCCCCCCACCTCCCGCCCACCCACACAGGGAATCCACCCCCCCCCCACCCCCCGCCCACCCACACAGGGAATCCACCCCCCGCCACCCCCCCCCCCACCCCCCGCCCACCCACACAGGGAATCCACCCCCCGCCACCCCCCCCCCCACCTCCCGCCCCACCCACACAGGGAATCCACCCCCCCTCCCACCCCACCCACACAGGGAATCCACCCCCCCTCCCACCCCACCCACACAGGGAATCCCACCCCCCTGCCCCACCCACACAGGGAATCCACCCCCCTCCGCCCCACCCACACAGGGAATCTGAGCGCGCCTCATGCTGGGTGGGCCTTAATCGGCCGGTCCATGTAAAATGGCGGCGCGGCCCTGACCAGGCTCACGCCCACCCCCGCACAACAACCCTAACAGGGGGGAAATTCTCTCCAGTATCTTTTAAAAGCTTTTTCATATCAAGAAACATTTAATTTACTAAAAAGAACTGACTACAGTTTACTATTAAATGGTTCAAGTCATTTCCTAATGATTTTAAATCGGTTACTCAAAAGTGGAGGACTGGGCACACTTATTGAAAATGCTTATTTTTGGTGCAAAACATATTTTCAGATGTAATAGGGAAACCACTCCAGTTTGCCAATCCTAAATACATTAAGGGATACTGTTGTCAACTGTGGGTCAGTTGGTAGTGTTCTCATCTTTCAGTGGGAGATTGTGGGTTAGCTGTACTGAGGGAGTGCTGTATTGTTGGAGGTGCCATCTTTTGGATTGCTGCTTAACTGAGGCCCTGTCTGTGGTTTCAAGTGGACATAAAAGATCCAATACACTATTTCATAGAAGAGCAAGCTGCCTTGCATAATATTTATCCACCAATCAACATCCCTAAAAATAGATTATCTGGTCATTTTCATATTGCTGTTTTTGGGAGTGAAACAACAAAAGCGGATTTCCAGCCTATTCCCAAAGCTGCATTGTTGATGCTGGCATAATGGTAATGTTACTGGCCTAAGTAATCCAAAGGGCCCAAGCTAATGTCCTGGGTACATAGGTTCAAGTCATGGCAGCTGGTGGAATTTGAATTCAATTAATAAATCTGAAATTAAAAGCTGATCTCAGTAATGGTGACCATGAAACCATTGTCAACTGTTGTAAATACCCATCTGGTTTACTAATGTCCTTTAGGGAAGGAAATCCATCATTCTTGTCTGGTCTGGCCTACATGTGACTCCAGATCCAAACCAATACCTTAACTAGCAAGCCATTCAGTTTGAGGGCTATTAAGGATGGGCAACAAATGCTGGTCTTGCCAGCAATACCCACATCCCATGAAATAATAAGAAAAAATTAATTATTCCGTGCTGCCTCATATTCCCTTGTGCATTGGAATAATGTCTCATGCATTGTTGATGTCGCTAGGGCAGGTAAAACAACTCAAAATATTTTTGTTTGCTTTTAGTCTTGAATGGATAGAAGATGACCTCTCGATGTGTTCGGTTCCTTCCTGAATGAGTCTCCTCCAATTTTGGTTGGTCACAAGCCAGAGTTTCCCCATGTCCCTAAAGCTTTTCTGCTGTTCTCCTGGGAGTCCCCTGCCGTGATTGAGTTCAGTAGCGCAATTGGTTTGGGAGTCTGGTGTCAGGCATCTAAATGACATGTCCCACCTAGTGGAGCTGGTTTTGAGTGGTTGGTGCCTCAATGCTGGGCATGTGGTGTAGGTACACCCACAGTGCTGTTAGGAAGGGAGTTCCAGGATCTTGACCCAGTGACAGTGAAGGAACGGTGATATATTTCCAAGCCTTGGTTGTTCATCTACTTTCTTTTGTTGTTTTTCTTTTTTTTTCACACTTTCTATTTTTTTAAACTCCTCCATTTCCTTAATCGATCTCATGGACCATCTTACAATAGCTTCAGGATTTGGGCATACGGAGATGAGTGGGAGGAGTTTAAACTAATTCGGCGGGGGGAGGGGACACAGAATGTTAGCAGAATAGGGACACATCATAATACAGTAAAACAATCAAGTCAGAGGGAGTACAGCTGAAATAAGCTTCAGGGGAGTAAGGCAAGGCTGGATGGCCTCTACTTTAATGCCAGGAGTATTACAGGTAAAACGGATGAGTTAAGGGTGAGGATTGACAGGGGGAATTGTGACATAGTAGCAATCACTGAGACGTGGTCGAGGGAGGGGCAGGATTGGCAGCTCAACATTCCGGGATATAGAATCTTCAGACGAGACAGGGGAGGGGGTAAAAGAGGAGGGGGCGTTGCATTATTAGTTAAGGAGTCAGTTACTGCAGTAAGGAGAGATGATATCTTGGAGGGGGCATCGAATGAAGATTTGTGGGTAGAGCTTAGGAATAAAAAAAGGGGCAGCCACATTGTTAGGTGTTTATTATAGACCCCCAGATAGTCAGCAGGAAATTGAGGAGCAAATATGTGCACAATTTGTGGAAGTGTGTAAAAACAATAACAATAGGGTAATTATATTAGGTGATTTCAACTTTCCCAACATTAATTGGGATAGACATAGTGTTAAGGGCTTGGATGGAGTGGATTTCTTGAAATGTGTACAGGAGAACTTTTTAGGTCAATATGTAGAGGGCCCAACAAGGGACGGTGCAGTGCTGGACCTAATTCTGGGGAATGAAGCCGGACAGGTGGCTGAGGTGGTGGTGGGCGATCATTTTAGTGATAGCGACCACAACATGGTACAGTTTAAGTTTGTTATGGACAAAGAAATCGACAAGTTGGAAAAAAATGTTTTGGATTGGGAGAGAGTGGATTTTAGTAAAATAAGGCAGGATCTGGCCAAGGTAGATTGTGAACAGTTACTTGTGGGGAAATCTACAGAGGAGCAGTGGGGGTTGTTTAAAAGGAAATGGGGAGGGTACAGGCTCAACATGTTCCCTCTAGGGGGATAGGAAGGAGTAACAAGCCCAGAGAACCATGGATGACCAGAGATATTCAGGTTACGATGAGAAGGAAAAGAGAGGCTTTTAGCAGGTACAAAGGAAGCAAATCGGCAGAGGCATTAGTGTAGTACAGACAGTGCAAGGTGGAGCTTAAGAAAGCAATTAGGAGAGCAAAGAGGGGATATGAGAAAGCTCTGGCTGGTAAAAGTAGGGAAAATCCCAAGATATTCCATAAGTATATCAATCGGAAGAGGATAACCAGGGAAAGAGTAGGGCCCATAAGGGACCAAGGGGGAAATCTATGGGTGGAGCCAGAGGACATTGCTAGAGGGTTGAATGAATACTTCACATCCGTCTTCACCCAAGAGAATGAGGATGAAGGTATCGAGCTCAGGGAGAGAGACTGCGAGGTTCTTAAGCAAATTGATATAGGGAGTGACAAGGTATTGGAGGTGTTGGCTGGCTTAAAAGTGGACAAATCTCCAGGTCCAGATGATTTGTGTCCCAGACTGCTGAGGGAGGCAAGGGAGGAGATCGCAGGGGTTCTGACCCAAATTTTTAATTCCTCTCTGGCCATGGGGGAGGTGCCAGAGGACTGGAGAACAGCTAATGTGGTTCCGCTATATAAGAAGGGTTGTACAGATAAGCCAGGGAACTACAGGCCAGTAAGTCTCACGTCAGTGGTAGGGAAACTATTGAAGAAAATTCTGAAGGAGAGAATCTATCTCCACTTGGAGAGGCAAGGTTTGATAAGGGATAGTCAGCATGGCTTTGTCAGAGGGAGGTCATGCCTAACCAATGTGATTGAATTTTTTGAGGAGGTGACCAGGTGTGTAGATGAGGGTAGTGCAGTTGATGTAGTTTATGTGGATTTCAGAAAAGTCTTTGACAAGGTCCCACATAGGAGACTTATAAAGAAGGCAAATGCACATGGGATACAGGGTAATTTGATAAGGTGGATTCAAAATTGGCTTAGTTGTAGGAGACAGAGGGTGATGACAGAAGGATGCTTTAGTGACTGGAAGCCAGTGTCCAGTGGCATACCACAGGGATCTGTGCTGAGTCCCCTATTATTTGTCATTTATATAAACGACATAGATGACTATGTGGGGTGTAGGATTAGTAAGTTTGCGGATGACACAAAGATTGGCCGGGTGGTTAACAGTGAGGTTGTGTGTCTTGGGCTACAGGAAGATATAGACGGGATGGTCAAATGGGCAGATAAGTGGCAGATGGAATTTAACCCTGAAAAGTGTGAGGTGATACACTTTGGAAGGAGTAATTTGACAAGGAAGTATTCAATGAACAGCATGGCACTAGGAAGTTCTGAGGAACAAAGGGACCTGGGCGTGTGTGTCCATAGATCCCTGAAGGCAGAGGGGCATGTTAGTGGGGTGGTGAAAAAGGCATATGGGACACTTGCCTTTATCAATCGAGGTATAGATTACAAAAGTATGGAGGTCATGTTGGAGTTGTATAGAACCATAGTGAGGCCATAGCTGGAGTACTGTGTGCAGCTCTGGTCACTGCATTACAGGGAGGATGTGATTACACTGGAGGGGATGCAGAGGAGATTCACCAGGATGTTGCCTGGGATGAAACATTTAAGTTATGAAGAGAGGTTGGATAGACTTGGGTTGTTTTCGTTGGAGCTGAGAAGACTGAGGGGCGACCTGATCGAGGTGTACAAGATTATGAGGGGCATGGACAGGGTGGATAGAGAGCAGCTGTTGCCCTTAGTTGAAGGGTCAGTCACAAGGAGGCATAAGTTCAAGGTGAGGGACAGGAGGTTTAGGGGGGATGTGAAGAAAAACTTTTTTACCCAGAGGGTGGTGAAGGTCTGGAATGTGCTGCCTGGGAGGGTGGTGGAGGCGGGTTGCCTCACATCCTTTAAAAAGTACCTGGATGAGCACCTGGCACGTCATAACATTCAAGGCTATGGGCCAAGTGCTGGTCAATGGGGTTAGGTAGGTAGGTCAGGTGTTTCTCACATGTCTCGATGAGCCAAAGAGCCTCTTCTGCATTGTGATTCTGTGATTCTGTATATCACTGACCAATGGATTCATGGTCATTTACTTGGAGGACTATTTTACGAGTTTTGTTGGGAATTTGAGCAATACAGAATGAAAGTAGAGACAGCGAAGACGATAAATTTCCAAGACTCCCAGCATCTGCTTCTTCTTGTGGTCTTCTCTGTTTCCGAGATGCCAAGGTTCCCCAAAGAGCTTCAGCAGCACAAATTAAAGGGTTTTCTGGGTTACCCTAGCTGTGCCATGAAAGTGGGCTAACTGAGAATCATGCCCACAAGCAGAAAATGTAGTTTCTATAAACCAGAAACCTAATATGATACTATAGAAAATAATTGACCTTTGTATTAATGTTCCACCAACAACAACGACTTTCATCTATGTAGCACTTTTACTATCGTAAAATATCCCAAAGCACATCACAGAAGTTTATTGAACAAAATTTGACACCGAGCCACATGAAAAGTTATTTGGACAGGTAGGTTTAAGAAGCGACAGGGAGATTTAGGGAGGGAATTCCAGATTTCAGAGCCTCAATATCTGAAGGCTCAGCCACCAGTGAGGAACATGGGAATGTGTATAAGGTCAGGATTGGAGGTGTGCAGAGGTCTCAGACCATTGTAAGCTGGAGGAGGTTACAGAGATAGGGACGGACAAGGCCATGGAGGGATTAGAACACAACGAAGAGAATTTTAAAATAAGGCAGTGCTTCCTGATCAGGGTACAATGTTAGTCAGGGAACACAGGGTGATGATGAGCGAGACTTAGTGAAAGTTAGGATATGGGCAGTAGAAATTTGGAGAGTACAAGGTTACGGAACATGGTAGCTGGCCAGGAGAACATTGGAATAATCTTAAATATTGTTATCAAATTCTATTAACTGCTATGCACTGTAATGTCCCTTTAAAACCTGCCCAAAGTGTAAAACAAAATCGCAGGGACAGTATTCCAACACAGTTTTTCAGTATTTCTCATACTCCCACGGGGGCTAGGGGGTGGGGTTAGGGATGGGGGTTGGGGGCGCAGGTAATGTTTGAATCAATTCAGTTTCAAACTGATGGCATATTTCATTACCACATGAGAGCTGACCTTAAACAAATGCATTGACCACTTTCGTATTTTCTTTCACGAATCAGTTCTTTGTGACCTTTCCCAACAAAAATAAATAACCTGTTTAGTTTTGAATATTAAATGCTAAGCCTCAGTGAAAGGATTTTACAAGTTTTGTATTCATATCATGATATGTCTCTTATGTAAATTGAAACGGTATCCCAAAGGTTCTGGAAATTAGTAGTCATCCACAACCAACAAGATCTGTTAAAGAAGTTGCAATATCTGGTTATAGCTTAGTTCTTGTAATAGTCTATACATCAAACTCCATCAGATTGGTCACTTTGTGAAAGGCCACATTGTTACCCTATTTACTGTGATTCAAAATAGTTTATAAGCATTGTGTTTGCAGAAAACCAGGATTTTTTTTTAAAGCATTTTAAATCTCTTGATATAACATTTGCATTCAGTTCCATTAACAACGCACTACTGAAAAGTAGGGAGTGCAATGGCTGACAATCCACTCTACCCAGCTTATAGTTTCACTTTGAACTAGTTATTAGCCATGATGTTGTGATAGCAAGAATGAACTGAAGCATTAGAAATGCTAAAAAAAAAGGGTGGTACCTTAGGAACATAGGAAGAAAGGAACAGGGGTAGGCCATTAAGCCCTTCAAGACTGCTCCATTACTCAATTAGATCATGGTTGATCTGTATCTTAACTCCATTTACCCACCATGATTCAGTAACCCTAATGCTCTTGCCAAATAGAATCCTACTTGAACTGTACTGTAACTTTATTCCTTCTAATGCTGTACTGTTTATATCACACCCTAGTAAGGAACATCAAGTGAATACATTGGAGAAGTCATTAAAGAGACCTAACTTGCTCACTAAAGTAGCCTAGACAACAGGAGTGGAAATTATTCTTCTCCGTCCCATTTACAATTGCTTTATTGATTAAAATGTTGATTAATGATAAATTTGTCAACAAATGGTGATTGATGTTGAGTTAGTTCTTAATTTAGAAAGCTTCTAACACCAGATGTGGTGGCACAGCAAAATAATAAATATTTCCACGGAGAAGTCAGTAAGATGTCTCCTGAGGTGAAATAAAATTTGGTGTGGCTCCATGAATACCCATAACATGCAAACTTAAATAAAAATGTACTGTTGACCAATCATATCATCATGTTTTATTACTTTTGCTTTTTGTCCACTGAAGCTGTGATTCGTTATCAGTATTGAGTGGTCAAACAACATTTTGGAAGAATAACATTCTTCACTGCAGAATAGGACAAAACATCTTCCTGCAATCCACTACTCTCTGAGTTAGCAATCACAACTATGCCAACATGAGGAGGTGCTCAGTAGATTCAAGCAATTGCCCACATGGTCAATGGGTGAGTTGCTCTGGGCCACACAAAAGCACTTCCTAGTAGTTGGTTTCTCAGTTATGCTGGTAGAAACCTCAGAACAACTTCTTTGTCCTCTATCTGACCACAGGTAGTGTGTGGAACCGGGAAGCCAATAGAAAAGGGAAGGGCAGAAAACCTTATTATTTAAAAATAGACTCTTGTTTGCAATTGAATAAATAATTGGCAAATAGTAACATTTGGACATTGGCTGTATGAAATCCTTAAAATAACAGACAATCTCATTATTGAAAGGTTATTAGCATGGGACAATGCAGGTGCTGGTATGAAGCAAAATGCTTTATAAGCACCTGACTTAGGGCTCTAAAGATATAAGTCAAACTACCCTATTAAATAAACAATGGATAGCTGGGAAATATCTGTATGATACACTCCAAGAATGAAGTCTAAGCAATTTGTATAAGCATCTTAACCCTACATTAGATTACGGTGTTAAATTCACTGCCTGGTAACTGTAGTTCAGTAGTAAATTGCTTGTGGCATTTACCCACAGTCAGATGAATCTAAGTTTTTGGTAATGGTATTGGTGTTAGATGTCAGACTTCAGGTTCTTGTTTCAGGGTGGCTAGACCTTTCATTACATTGTGACAGTTAACATAATATAACTAAATGGTCAACGTAGCAATTTACAATGTTAAATGTTGGGAGAAAAGCCTAACTAAAATTTGTGACAAGGGGAAGTGAGATTTGTGGACAAGAAATGTGTACCCCAGGGAAGGTAATTAATAATATACAGACTTTCTTTGCAACATTTTGACATCTCCATTATTAACGAAACTTAGGGTCATGTTCACCTGTGCTCTTGAAACAGGAGGATATCACAAAGGGGTATGAGTGCCCTAAGCTGCAAGACATAAGCGCAATAAAAGAGACACATTGTATCGGAATTTACTGGGAATTGGTTAATTATATTAACCACCAGTAGTGTAACCAAAGGCAAAAACTGTTAAGGGCAATATAGCTGCTCTTACAGTGATATGAAAGTCTATGGTTTTGCAGATGTGTTCTTAATGTGTGCAACTTTTAGACACAACTCTCGGTCAACTCTAGAAAATTACATAAGCCAAGCCAATTCCTCTTCCTCCCAAAACACTTGTGCAGTGTTACGTCTTCACCTCCTCATTTGGTGGGCAACCTCTGATCCACTTGGGCTGCAGCAAGACCAAGAGACATAAGAATGCAGCAACATTCTCTGGATAAAGCTTGATACTGGAGAGCTGTGTCCTCATGTCACTTAATATGTAACAAGCCATGTTAAGGATTTAATATTGAGTAAGGTCAGCTGCTAGGTAGTGAATTCATTTTTAAATCTCTTGCACTTGTTATGACCGATCCCCCAATTTGTTAATTCCCTAACCAGGGCCCCAGCTTGTGATGCTCCCGAGTGAGCAGGAATGAGCTGGCTCCCCTTCTTTATTCAACCCCCTCAGTTGGTCACAACAAGGTTAATTTAAAAGGGATCCCTTCCCCCCTGGATACCTTTTCCCAATCCAAATGTATTTATTTTTTTTAGAAGGAGCCAATTTAACCAGGCTTTCTTGAGTCAAAGAAAGAGTAAGTTTATTAGTTATTAAAGCCTGAGAAAAATAATAAAAATGCAACACACACACACACAGATCAGAAATGAGAAGTTAATAGTCCAAATAAAAGCTAAAAAAAATACAGATCAGTCTTTGGCTTGTCTGTGAAGTGTTGATGGTGGTACATTGCGGCCGTTAAGTTGGGTGATTCCAGTAGAGCTGCCTTTGGCAGTTTCACAGTTGGTTTGGAGACACTTGGTTCTGCAGGGTAGCGGAGGAGGCTGTCCTATTGCCTTTTTGATTGTGGCTTCTGCTGAGCCTTGCCTCCAGCAACAGAGAGAGAGAGACTTTGCCTGCAACTGCAGAGATGCCTAGGTGGTTTTCTTGTGCTGTCACACTCACAGCATACCAGCACACACTGCACTGCTCTGCAGCCAGCTTTTTAACCCATTTTTTTCTTATGTATTCCAGGAGAGAAAATAGTCGTCTTGCATTCATATTAGAACTATTTCCACATTCTGAGATATAAATCAACAGGAGATAGATTTTTGGGTGACTGCTGAGACGTGCAAATCAATCTTTTGGCTCCTCAACAACGGGAGATTAAAATTCAGTCTTTTGCATCTTTCCTATCTCCCTTTCAAATGCCTCTGCTTGAAGAAGGCCATGATACCTATTCAGGTGTGACATTCCATGTTATCTCAAGACAGGTATGTCTGTATAATCCACACAGGAATTTTCCAGAAAGTGATCACTTTACATTATTAGCTATCTTTTGCTCTGTGTCCTTGCTTGTATTTCTTTAAAAATAAACAAGTCTTCCTTAAAAGTTCAATATGCCTGTAAGTAATTCGTGGCTGTAATCTGCTTTTCATGACACACTTGAAAAGTTCTGGTTCTTTGAGTTTACCAGTGTTGAAATCCCAAATGAACTAAACATTGGCTATGCTACGTTCAAATATTATATATAATATATGCAATATTCCAAGTTCATTAAAGGCAATTGAATCAAGTTTTGCTATCTGCCAGTTTTTTATGTCAATAACAGCTTCCATTTATATAGTACCTTTAATGGAGTAAAATTATCCAAGGTG
The DNA here is from genome assembly GCF_964194155.1 of Cetorhinus maximus. Classification (NCBI taxonomy): domain Eukaryota; kingdom Metazoa; phylum Chordata; class Chondrichthyes; order Lamniformes; family Cetorhinidae; genus Cetorhinus; species Cetorhinus maximus. The sequence goes on from NC_135903.1 coordinate 198,453, forward strand.
CATCACAGGGTAAAAAAGACACAGAACTAAATAAAAAGACATATCGACAGATGGTCAAAGAGGTGGTTTTTAGGAGCCCTTTAATATAAATGGTACTAACTTGAGGGGTGCAAGGGTAGAGGGATCTTAGGGTGGACATTCATAAATCCTTGACGGTGACAGGCCATAATGACGTAACAGTTAAGAAAGGATATGAAGTATTTGGCTGAAGTAAGGGTAATGAATACCAAAAACAAGGAAGTCATAAACTTTAGCAAGTCACTGGTCAGGCCGCAGCTGAAGTGTTGTGTACAATTCTGGGTTCCACATTTTTGGAAGAATATCAAGGCTTTAAGATGGTAAAGAGGAGGTTCCTGAATATGATGCCAGGGATGAGGGAACTCAGTTATGTGGAAAGATTGGAGAAGCTGAGATTGTCCTCCTTAGAGCAGAAAAGATTAAGGGGAAACCTAATGGCCTGAATTTTCCCGTCAGCGATTTGGGGGCAGGGCCCGCTCGCCGATGGGAAAATGACGCGGGATGACGTCAGGAGGAACCCCCAGAGATCAGCTGTCCACCCGCCGACCTGTCAGTGGCCAATTGAGGCCATTGACAGAGTAATTAAGATAATTAAAGACCTGCCAGTCCAACCTTAAGGCTGGCGGGCAGGCCAGGAGCCCCAGCAGGCTTCTGATAATACATCAAACCTCATCCACTGAGTTTCATGTTCATTTTTAAAAACTTTAATACATTTTATGTGATATTTATTAAAATGTCCCATCTCATGTGACATTGTCACATGAGGGGGACATGTTAATAATTTTTTAATTTTTCTATTTTTAAAGTTTCCTGGACTGTCAGTAATCTCCCTGAGACAGCACTTTGCCTCAGGGTGCAGTGTGCTCTTTAGCGCACTTTGACAATTGGGGATTCCCTCCCCCCCAGAACAGGAAGCGCATAGTACTTCCCGTCGGGCAGGCCGCTGGGTGGGCCTTAATTGGCCTTCCCACTCAAAATGGCGGCGGGCCCCATTTCGGTGGCGGGGGTCGGCTGTCTGCCCGCCATCCAAGGGCAAGATTCTGCCCAATAAGTGTATTCAAAATGATGAGGGGTTAGGTATGTTAGTTATAATAGGGCAAGCAGGTCATAGACCTAAAATAAGTGACAAACAAACTGAAGGGGAAATGTGGAGAAATTTCTTTTCACACACAGTGTTGTTGAGATCTGGAACACAAAACAGCACGTGAAAATGGTGGAATCAGATTGCATAGAATGTTCCAAAAGGCAATTGGATATGTACTAACTTGCAGGGTGTGGGACTAAGTTGGAGAGTGGTCTTTTAAAAATGCAGCACAGGTAATGATGTGCTGAATGGCCTTGTCCTGTGCTGTAAGATGCTGAATGGCCTTCTCCTGTGCTGTAAGATGCTGAATGGCCTTCTCCTGTGCTGTAAGATGCTGAATGGCCTTCTCCTGTGCTGTAAAATGCTGAATGGCCTTCTCCTGTGCTGTTAGATTATTTTATTCTGTGAAGGAAGAAAGAGGACTGAGATTTCAAGTATGAACAAAAATCTGATTCTTAAGAAAGAAATTATTTTTCCCCATTTATTTCTGTATCATTCGTGCTTTTTATTAAGAAAAAAGGCATGAATTACAACCACAATTTCTGAAACACTGGGGGAAAGTGTCAGAATCCCAGCAAATAAAAATGATGATCTAAATATTCTAAGGTTTCAAGCATGAGGTATCTCATTCACCACAGACATGCAGTGGAATATCATGGACAATGGACTTATGCTTTTTCATTTGATGCTGGTAGTGGGTCAAGTGCCTCGCTGTCAGTGTAGCACAGGCGTAATTTTAACTGCCTGAAGGTCTGGCTTGATTGGGTGAGATGACCATTTTACACACTGACTTGTCTTACTCCTAATTGATTTCAATGGAAAATAAAATTGGGCTGTGGGGCTTTTTTAAATTCATTCACAGGTTGTGGGCGTCGCTGGCTAGGTCAACATTTTTTGCCCATCCCTAATTGTCCTTGAGAAGATGGTGCCTTCTTGAACCACTGAAGTCCATGTGGTGTAGGTACAGCTGCAGTGCTGTATGGGAGTGAGTTCCAGGATTTTGACCCAGAGACAGTGAAGGAACAGTGATATATTCCCAAGTCAGGATGGTGAGTGGCTTGGAGGGGAAGTTCCAGGTGGTGGTGTTCCCATGTGTCTTCTGCCCTTGTCCTTATAGATGGTAGTGGTTCTAGATGGTTTGGAAGGTGATGCCTTTTGGGTGGCAAACACTGCTGCCATTATTCGTCAGTGGTGGAAGCAGAGTAGATAGTCAGAAGCTTTTTCCCAGGAAGAGTCAATTACTAGGGGACGTAGATTTAAGGTGAGAGGAGAAATCTATAGAGGAGATGTGTGGGGCAAGTTTTTTACGCAAAGGGTAGCAAGTGTCTGGAATTCACTGCCAGAGGAGGTGGTGGAAGCAGGTACGATAGTGGCGTTTAAGAGGCAGCTTGACAAATACATGAATAGGATAGGAATAGAGGGATACAGACCCCGGAAGTGCAAAATGTTTTGGTTGTTGGGCAATATGATCGGCGGAGGTTTGGAGGGCCGAAGGGCATGTTCCTGTGCTGTACTTTTCTTTGTTCTTTGTTCTTTGAATGTTTGTGGAAAGGGTGCCAACCAAGCGACTGCTTTGTCCTGGATGGTGTTGAGATTCTTGAGTGTTGTATGAGCTGCACTCACCCAGGTAAATGGAGAGTATCCCATCACACTCCTGACCTGTGCCTTGTAGACGGTGGATGGGCTTTGGGGAGTCAGAAGGTGAGTTACACGTTGCAGGATTCCTAGCCTCTGATCTGCTCTTGTAGCCACAGAACCTATATGGCTAGTCCAGTTCAGTTTCTGTTCAACGGTAACCCCCAAAATGTTGATAGTGGAAGATTCAGCAATGGTAATGCCATTGAACATTAAGGGGTGATGGTTAGATTCTCTCTTGTTGGAGATGGTCATTGCCTGGTACTTCTGGGTTATGGGGTGTGGGTGGTCGATCTGGACTCAACCCTTTCCCACTCAGCAGGTTAAGTTAAAATTGGCCCTCATAACATTCAGTTACCATGGCACAGGGTGGGGTGGTGAGGAGGGGGGGGGGGGGGGTGTGGATAGGAGGGGATCTGAAAACTGGAAGGAAATCCTGTCAGACCAGTTCCACAACATGCTCCTGCCTCTACAGGATTCTCAGGGTGGCAGCAGGCGGGCTTGGTTACCTGCCCGGGCATGGCAGGTTGCCTAATAAGCCCCCATCAAGCCAGGACACCTCCATGAAAAGGTCACAGCCTCAGGCTGGGTAACCATCGGAACCAGGGGCTCCATTCAATGGCACCCACAGCTGTCCCTGTTACCCAGTGGGGGGCTTTCCACCTCCTGGTCAAAAGCACTAACCCTTTTGGTCCTTATTTCCCCATATTTGTTGTCAATGATGGTGATCGAAGACACAGCCTCCTTACTTCAGCAGCTCCCACCTCTGATGGTGGGGTTGTCCGCCTCTCAGTGCTGGAGGGCCGGACATTGACCCTCTAGACTTTCGAGCCCTTCTACCACCCTTAAATAGGGCAAACTTCCTGAGGTGGCCTTTTAATTAGCTGCATCCTGGGAAATCTCATCCAGGATTCCTCTGCTGACACTTCCAGCCTGGATTCAAACAAAACAAAAAATCAGCTAATGTATAACTCTGTTCCCCAAGGTTTTCAATTAATTTCTGGCTGAAGGAAAGCGAACATCAGGAAGTCCCTCAAGCCTTGATCCCACTCTTCTGCCCCCTCACTGGTTTGGGGTTTGACAATAAGAAGGTGGCAACCCCTATTTCACTGTTAGAACTTGTAAATGCCGAATGTGCATAACTGGAGTTTGCAGTTTGGTGCAGTTTGAAATTGAGCCTCAGGAGCTGTGGTGTCGCTCGGTTTGCCCAGTTTAGTTGCTTCCTTGTTGACTGTGATTGGCTCTCCCGGGCATGATGTCGTTTGGAGCCCAGCTCCTCCGAGTGTTTTGGTGTCTGGCCACGACTTGTGTGTTGTTCGAGATCCTGAGCGCACTCAGCTGAATGAGATCTCAGTCCCCAGTCTTTCATCGCCCCGTTAACACCGGGATCTGAGGCTCCTCGATCCCTTACAGCTTCCCCTTCGCCTGAACTACAAGTTGGTTCATTGCAGCGAGAGACTGAAGCAAAAGACAGACAGACAGAGAGAGAATTGTCAGCTCCACTTAGTGCACACGTTTAAAAACTGCTGGAATCTACCCCACTGCGAAAAACTGAGCTTCCCTCTGTATCTCCGAGACTGTGTACAAGCTCGACTCTCTTGTGAGCTCTGCTTTGCTCTGAGTTTCTTTGTGCTTTTGTACTTTGAGTGCCCGCGACGAGTGTGAATGCCCGAAGCTGCAATGATGAATCGCAAAGGGATGGTGGCCAAGATTTTGTCCCGAATACGGACCGACTCTTTCAACAGTAATTACACTCTCTTGGGAAAGGAGTTAGGAAGGTAAGTGGATGTTAAAGGGATCCGTTCAGCGGAAGCTGCGATGCATTTACCTTTATTCCAGTCAGTCCATTTGAAGTAAATTCCCAGAGTGTCGGAAATTCAACCTCATCGATCGCTGGAAATAAACCGCTGGGGTTATCAATAAACAACATCAGGGATAAAATAATGCATTGATATGATTTGCAGGCGGAGGAGAGCATGCGGAAAGTTAGTATCAGAGGTTGGTGGATCAATGTCATTTAATGTTTAACGAGGGGTATCTGTATAAAATTTCTCAATTAAAGTTGTGACTAATGCAAATTAGAGTTATTTTTAATTTTTGGTGTTCAAAGGGTTAATTAAAGACACCGCATTATGCAGAATCTGGAGAGGCTGCACGGGTTTGCTTTTGTTTTTACCTTTCTGCAGTGCTAGCGTAGATAATTACTAGTTCAATGTCTTAATTGCTGTTTAACGTTTTGCACAGCCGTAGGGAATGAACACTTTTTAAAAAAAAGTAAAGCGTTACAGATACACTTAATCATAGTTTGAACATTGCTTGATTGGTATTCTAGTTCACTGTTGGCAAAATAGAGACTCTGGTCAGTTTATGCCAGGATGGATCATTCATTAATTCATTATTTTTGGGTAACTTTTTATATAACAACTTCTGGTATCATTAGACTTCAGGTCCCTGTTAGGGTGAGAAATATGACGAATATTAATGTAACCTTTATGTCCCTTACAAGCATCCTTTGCACTGACCAAGATTTCTTTAAGTAAATAAAGGCACACATTCAGATGGATACTCAAACCAGTGACAATTTAAAACTGGCACTGTTTGTAAATATAATCTTTTCATTAGTTATATTAATTTGGGAGCTCTTTTGCAGGATGGTCATTTGACTCTCTCCAGTAAGTTTAAATGCACTACAGTTTATTTCTATTGACATTTTCAGGGAATGAACCTTATGAATTAAGACAGAATTGTTGATTCCTGCAGATATTTGCTCAGGTGCTGTTCTCTGCGCTTCTAATTGCACTAACTTTGCCCACGATACAATCTCTTTGCTGTAACCCCAAGGGTGGTAAATGCCAAAGAGATTCCTGAGTTCAAATTGATTGAAGTTCTCTGTGGGATATTTATGAATTCACTCAGCTCAGGTTAAGTTATCTGCAGTGTCCACATCCAGTTGAGGCCAAACTGTGCCTTCAAGTGCCTTGATTGATTGATTGACTTTCAGAAGTACTCCTGAAAAACTAGCAAAGGATGATGTCCAAACCTGAATTAGGCACTTGTGGATCCCAAATTTGATGTGAATCCACACATGGCTTTATTTTATAGTTATTATAACAATTGGTAGCCTTTCCTGAAGAAGTTGTGTAACATCACAGAACCTCATTGTTTCCAATGGTGTCTCTTGCCAGTATTGCTGATGTTTAGAATTCCTCCCTCCCTAGGCCCTGTAAATGAACAAAGCAACATTAACCAGTGTGTACAATCAATCAATCCATTCATTGCCTCCGTGAAAGTTTTCTAACTTATAGTTATCAATAAGGAGGGGGTTATATATAGATTAAGAATAGCTAACTGTCAAGAACCAGGGTGACTGGGGTGATGGAATATAGATTTTGCTTCCCCAGTTGCTAAGCCTCACAAGTTAATAATGAATGAGAGAGCAATGATTTTGGCTCTGTTATTATGTGTATACAGCTTATCCAGTTCTATGTGTTAATTCACACCAGGATTTGATTTGTGAATTGCGTAAAGCGGATAAGATAAATGATAATAGGTTATTGTGTAGCCCTGTTCTGAGGATCAGGTGTCAGTTTTCCATTTATCTATCTGAAACTTGGGATGGGTTTGTATTTGAACCTATCAAAATAGGATTGGTGCTGCCTCCAACTGAACATATGCACTCTCTAGTGGGACTTGTCTCCTCCTCCCTGCTACACCCCACCACTAATGCTCCCCCCATCAATGTTTTCTCTCCACATTCCCTGAAGGTTCTGAGTCTTGTTGGGACATGGCTCCATGTGCGATGTTGAAACAGCTACCCAGTACCTCAATCGCATGACTGTTCTTCACTTCTGAGTCTAAACAGTGCACGTTAGTGAGCTGGTAGTTAGCAAAAGGCGATGACAACTGAGAACATTCCCATCCTCACTGCCACTAAATTATCCAAACTGCCATGTTTTCTTCGAATGATTCCCAGTTAGTTTAGCTGAGTAATGGAAGCAGAAGCTTTTATAAATACCCTGGACCCATCCCAGGCTTCTTTGTAATTAATCTGGTGGAAATAATTTTCCAGTTTAAAAGAACAGTTCCAACAACCATTATGCAATACAAGTGATGGCTTGGTGGCACATGCCTGTCAAAAATGTTAATGTCTTATGAATGATAGTTAATAGGATTCACTAATTTAGAATACAATTTAGAACTAACTTAAGCATAAGTGCAACAATAGTAACTTCCTTAGCTACAGTGTAATGGGGGTAACAAAGGCATGGATTCTGCCTTTTTAAAGGAGATTGTATTATTTTACAAAGGACTCTTGCAGAATAAGAATTGCACAGCTGGGGTCATCCAGCATGGTGGTTTTAGAGGCATCAGTAACTTCTACAGTAATAATGTTTTGGAAAGTTTCAAAAATGCTGACAGTATTATTCACTTTTGCAAGATGACACATCCTTTAAAACAATGCGTGTTTGTGTTAAAAGGCTGAAAGAATCCCCCATTGTATGTGAAAACTTTTTAAAAAATCAGTTTCTGGTCATATCTCTCCAGTTTAGTTATTCACTGGTGATCTATTTTACTCGTGATCAGACTGACTTAGTGGTAAATCTGACTGAGACTGCAGTAGACATCGTCTATATCCAAAGTGCAAATCAAAACTATAATCATTGTCCTCAAGTGAATCTCTGCATGTATTTTTACTGGCGCTCTGAATAAATCTGAGAGAAAATCTTTCAGAACGTTTACTTATTATACCTTCTTATAACTCAAATCGTTCAACAAAACTATGGCCAGTGTGCTTCTAAACTAACTCAAGCTTTGATGCCTTTTAGCCTGAGCTCGCGAGCAGAAAGCACCAGTTATTTCCAAAATTCAGACAAAATGTCTGGTGAAGATGAATAATCTGCAGAAGAATGCTGTTGCTGAAGAAAGAAAGCCAGTTATATTTCTGGAGCCTAGCCTCTTCATGGTAGCAGGGCTTGAGTAATGTTACATTATATAGCTACAGGATTCCTTCCCATCCCATGATTTGTATTATCCTGTGTACAAGTTCTCTCTGTTGGAGCAATCCCCAGACTGGAATCTATGGTGACACTGCCAGCTGTCAGCTTAAGATCAGCCACAGATTTCCTGGTCTGACCTGGGCATTATGCCAGAACAGCTCCTGTATCTTCCTGCCACTGAGTGCAAAGGCAGATCCCTGTGGATGAAGATGTAAATCTAATTAATCTAATTAAAGTGGAATTGTAGCCCTTGATTCCATCTTCATAGAGATTAAAACAAGTAGCTTAGAAAGTTAAGTACAAAGTTGTAATATTATCACCCCTCCAGTAGTTGATGAATACTTGCTCTAACATGTATTTTTATTAGCTCTGTACAGCAGGAAATTAGATTTTCTGCTTTTAGTTGATTAATTATCCAAAAAATTTGACATTCATGTTGTTTTTAACAATGCCTCAGTCTAGGAAATAAGTAATGCTTTCAAGAAGATATGAACTGGATTGGATTATATTGCACGTGCATAGTCCTTTTATTCAATCAATACAGTTTTAATTGTACTCATTTTCACACTTTAGCTAGTCCTGCTTAGGGCCTAACAAGAGACAGAGCTATTGCTCCTGAAAGTTTGCAGAAGGAGAACAAAATTTGAAAGACTCCTATTTATCCTATCATTGCAAATTAGCATCGGTTTTGAAGTTAACTGCTGCTGCAAACTAAATGGATTCTGAATGTTCTGCCTTTGTGGAACCTCTGTTCTCTCTCCATGTTGTAAAGATTAATTTGCATTGAAGTCTAGTGCTGTGTTTGGTATTGCAAAAGGATGTGGGATTGGTTGTGGATTCTGCCATCTTTTTGGAATGCTGAATGATGCAGTACAGTTAAACCAGGAATTGCTCATGATCCAAAGGATCTCACTTGCCGAAGTGAATGCTGGAAAGAGGCAGGACAAAAAGGTGTGTAGAGTCATTAGTGAACCCCATGCATCAACAAATGCAGAAGCTGTCTGCTCAGACTGTCTATTTTTTTTAACATCTGGCCACATACATTCCTGACTCAAATTTTCCTCTTTTTTTCCTCTGACTTGGCTGAGGAACGACTTAAGGTTTGAAAAGATATTTGGGGAAAAAAAAACAAAAACATTGTGCACATGCACTGAGATGCACATTCTTCTATTTTTACTTAGTTCTGTTGAAGGGTCATTCGGACTCAAAACGTTAACTGTGCTCCTCTCTGCAGATGCTGCCAGACCTGCTGAGTTTTTCCAGGTATTTTTGTTTTTATTGTGCACATGCACTGCATTGCTCACTCATGCACAATGACCTTGTGAGAAAAACCCATTCACAACACTTGTTCTCCCTGCCCCCACCCAAAGTTCATTTCTGGTTCCTGTGCAATTGCCAGTCGGAGCTGGGGAAAACATTGGAAAATAGCAGCAAGCCCACCAAATGGGGCAATGGAATGGACTGAGGAGGTAACGGCTATTTTCCAATACACCTGCGAGCTCCCACAATCTCCCACATTAAAATTGGTCCTTGCAGGTACAAGGACATCAAATTCAACAGGAAATCTGCTGGCTGTTTTACGACTCAATGAACAGAAACTTTTAATTAGGATCATAAAAATGCAGGATTTATTACAAAATTGCAATTGAGATGGAATTGGGGAGAGTTGGTGCAAAGAGATGGTCAATGTATATTTAAATTATTTGTGTGCCAAGAATGCAGATTCACTATTAGTTAGATTAAAGTTTCTTATATAAATGGTGTTCAGTTTATCATGTGAGTTCAGACTAGAATCTATTAACCACAGTTTGGGAGCTGTGAAGGGAGGAATTGATATGTTGACACCAGGCCAATGCACAGACCAAATACAAATTGTCAGCTGTGTTCTGTGGGAAAAGAAAACTCTGCTCAACACTAGCAGGCAGATCATTCAACACTTCCTTGTTGCACAAACAGAATCCGGGGAGATCTATGTCTGTACCCTGGGAGATCTCATTCATTGTAGCATGTTGATGTTTCGAATTGAGTGTACTCTTCACTGGGACTGCAGCTGATGTGGGCATTGGGTCAGGTTCTGAATATTTACATTAGGCAAGAAAATTGCAATCTTCTGTCAAATACATTCTTCAGAGCTATGCAGCGCAAACTTTTAGGGGTATTAACAAAACACCGCAGAGAAGTGGTTCGAGAAATGTAGGGACTTGAAGAGCATTGTTGTTCGGCTGATTTTGCAGATATACTTGCTTCCTGGGGCAGCTAGTGCCATGGAACTAATGGTAACTGGCAGTGGGAAGCAGTCTGCCTTCACTCCTGAAATGATAACTCAAACTGGAATGCAATTCCAAGGAGCTATCAGCTCTCAACATCACTTCCAAAGTAATCATTCTTCACAGGCCACATTAGAGAATGAATGATTGCAGATTGTTCAAGCAATGGGGTACATCACAAATCACATTCACTCACACATAATTGATTAATGATTAGGAACTGGAACCCCGAGCACTTTTCACTTCCCCTGTTGGGTGTCATTGGGACCAATTAGAGAGCTCCACTGGTAACCTGGCTAGTTAGCCTATCAGAGACAATGAAAGTAAAATTAAACTTCAGGATTCAATCATATCTCAGGCAGTGCAGTTGTCCATTGAGCTGTTGGGAAGCTAGCAAGTTGTATTTTGCACATATATTTCTATTGCTGTATTTAATTCCAGTGGAATTTGCATGTGATTAATAAAGATACTGTGCATTGAGTGTCATCATTATGCACTTCATGTGATCAAACCTTTATAGACTTTTCCAAGCCTTCACATTGGGCTTTTTCCCTTTAATATTTAAGATTCAGGTCATATGGGTTGTAAAAAGGTTCCTCCCCTCATACTCTTTTGTGACAAATGCAGCGTCATTTGATCATTCACTCTGGCAGTGTGAGGTCAGCCCGTGGCATGTTCAGGATGATAATGAAATACAAAATGCTTTAGCAATGCATAGCTCATTCTCATTGCAAAACTGCAATTGCTGTGTCTTGCACACATGATTGAGTCAGTCACTTAACCAGTTTCCTGTTGAGGGAAATTAGCCTAGAACGGGCTGCTTATAGTTTAATCTGCACATTTGAGTCTTTAAAGCATTACTGTCCCTGCTCTTTGTCCTTCTCCCAGCCACCTGCATTGAGAACGTCTCGAAGAAACCCGATTGTCAATGTTTGTTTGCTTTCCTGGTTTGCTGTGGAGGTTTGAAGAGCAGTTGAGGAAATGCTTGTGCAGAATTAAGTCACACACGCCCATGTGATGCTTTGGCTTCCTTGAGGAGAGTACATGACCTGAAGAAAAGGATTAGGTTTTTAGATTTATCATTCTTGGTGTCTTAATAATTAATACAACACTGCACTCAAAGTAAATTGTTTGCAGCCTGTGCCGATGATAATGCCATGGTTAATTAATTGACAGTTATGGCCAAAGCAAGGATGGCATTGAAATATTTCAGTTTTGTCCTCTTTAGGACTACGTAGCACAGCAATCCCATTGTTTTATCCCAGTTCTAATTTCTATGGGCCAGTTGATGATATTAACAATGTTAAATGGTGTACAAGTCACAAATGGCACTAGCCTCCAACAGAGTTAATCCCTCTTTGTTTGTGGCATTTCACCTAGGTTTCCAATGATTTCCCATCAAAGCTACAGTCAAAGATCAGGAGAATCCCTGTGGGAAAACACAATGGTGAAAATAGGAGCACCATTTTAAATGAGAATTGAAATTCTGTCAAAAGAGTTTAATATTCCAGAATTATGGAATGTTGGCTATTTTATTTAGTATAATTCAATTCCCTTAATTGGTTGGATCAGGCCAAATTCAAGTGATTGTCAAACTTCCTGCTTGCTATCGTCAAAAGGATCTTTTATGCTAAAGCTACATCAAAGGGAAAAGGACAGAAGAATGCAGCTGTTCTGAATCTTCCCTTCAAATGCATTGTTAGTGCCCCTGTGTGCCAGCGGCAAAGGAGAAGCACATGTGCAGCATGACCATGACAAATTGATCACTGTGCCTGTTCAACATAATTGTGTCATGACATCGTCAACTAGTGGCATCACAGTGCATAAGCCATATATGGAACTGGGGCACATAGATGATTGGCACAACATCATTAGGCAGTGTGTCTAATAACATCACCAGTGAAGTGATTTTACTGGACACAATCAGTTTGCTATCAGGCACTAAGACCCAAGCGGTTTTAAAAAGTGGGTATTCTTGGCCACCTGCTGCTGGAGGCCCAGGCTATCAGAGCCAGCAGCCAAAGGACAATATAAAAGCAGCTAAAGTTACATTAAGTGCCACTGACCAGTTTCCCTCATTAACCTTCTGACCTTCCTTCAGCAAGTACAAAATGAACTGGACCTTGTGTGTTCCCTAACCAGCTTTATATCTAATACTTATCTTGCATACTTAGTTCCAAGAAACCACCACAGATCAATTGTGTCAGAGAGCTTGCAGTAATTTAAGAGCAATCATCTTCTTGTAATGTGTCATTTGGAATAGTACTTAATTTAGCGGGCTCAATAAAATAGCTTGTACCAGTCTGAAAGCGCAAGTTATATTGTCACCGCACTGGGATATATTCCAATGGATTAAGCTCCTGGAACAACCTAGAACAGCCAACTTTGTAACCTCAGTTCAAAGCCCATCATATGATGCAGTCGTTTCTTATACTTAGTGGAAACCTTTACAATGCGTATCAGTAAAATTGTTCTTTTATTGGTTCCAAAGACAAAATTAATTCTTAACCTTTGCTGAACCAAATGAAAAAGGCAGGAGAATGGGTCTAATTAAATCGGTCTTTCAAAAAGCTGGCACAGGCCTGATGGCCAAATAGCCTCCTTTGTGCTATAATTTCTATGATCCTAACCTTCTAAATGTGAAGGTGTGACTGGTGGCACTGATATTGCCATATAATTTGTATTATCACAGAATTGACATTAATTGAGACAGAAAGCACCACTCCCTAAGTCAGTGGCCCCGTGTTATATCAGCTCATGGTGATTGTATTTTAACTTGGCTCAGTACTGCAATATTTTATGGTTGGCGTGTGTTTGTGTGTGTGAACATGGATCAAGGATTCGTGTCTCTTAAAGCTCAAAATTGTCCTACTTTTAACACTGAAAAATCTAAAGCCAGGCTGTTTTCTCCAATTTTTTTTATTCACACTGACAATCACAAAGCGTTAATAATTATTTATTCGTTGGGTAACCAGTTTTTACCAAATGCGTGTTCAAATATTGAGCAATGAAATGTAGGTATATTAAGTAACTTTACACATGTTTATATGAGCTTCCTCTTGAGGCTTTGCTGTGCAAAATGTGATGCTCTTACAAATGATGCACCCTTTTTCCTCTTGGGATGAATAAGCTCACCATAATTACTTTGACATGGCAGTGCTTTTAATGGCAGCCTGGTGGTATTCCCACAATTAATGTATGTGCCACTCAGCCTGTTGGCAGAGTGCAAGACCTTGGAAGTTCTGGTGATGCTAGAGATGCATATTTTGATGGATCCCACATTGTGTGCCCTCTTAAACACCGAGATTTTTTATTTCCTTTTCCCAGTCAATTGCCTGTCTCTGGCCTCCAATAAGCCTCACACCAGAATAAAAGTAAATGTGGAAAACAGGACCCGGAGGTCATAGGCTTCCATGTGACCTGTGCCATATGGGATTGGTGTGTCGGCGCAAACATGTCTTATGTTTAGTTCTGACCTCAGTTTAATCAAGTGTCACGGGTTCCTGATTCTCAACTGCATCGTCCTCTACTTCCAATGGCTGTTACATATATTGCAATGTAAATCCTGTAACTTGACCTTGTCTGCAATATAAATGACATGAGGCATCAAGAAAAGCAGTAAAATAAAAGTAAATACTACAGATTCTGGAAATCTGAAATAAAACAAAGTGCTGGAAAAACTCAGCAGGTCTGGCAGCATCTTTCTGTTTTCAGGTTTTGCTAATTTAATTATGAAAGCTGGGTTAAGTGAAAGGACTTTAAACTTCAACCACAGAAGCCCAGTTACAAATAATGTTTGGATTGATTAAAAACAAATTGCTGTACTGTATATGACATCATTACAACACTTGTTGACAGAGTAAACATGTTAGATAAAATGGAAATATTACATCGTTTTTCTTGCAGCTTAATTGAGCAGCTTTTAAAAGTTAATGCAAATCTGTTATTCAAAGGTATTTGTCAGAAGAGAACTTGTACGATCATGTCATCTTACGTACTTGTTTGTTTCTGAATGAATGTTAAGGGAAATGGGATGATATCATGCTGAGCACAAGCTACACACATTCCCTGTGCCAATTTGGGTGCCGCACCTCATTCTCCCTGGTGCATTTAGAATTGATGGATATGGCAAAAAGAAATCTGAACCCTTCTTTCTGGTTGTCACCTTCAGATTGGAAAGTTAGATTGACCACTAATAATCCCAACAATTCTGGTTGGAGTAGGGGGTCCTGAGGAGTTCCTTTCTCATCAGAAAATGTGACAAAAATACTCCAATCCCTGTTTTTGAGTGTAGGATTGGGGATTTGGCCCCATTTGAGCACATTGTGCGTTTGGTGCCTGCAAAGATTTTGTCTTAAACTACTATGGACTATGAATGAATATACTTTCTAATTTTCAGCATTGGAAATGCCTAATTACCCTTTCCTATGGGTCTGCTGTATTAGGAGATGTGTATATTATAAAGCTCCATTTAATTGTTCTTCCACCTTTGTACAAACACGTGAAGAATCACTATAACAAAGTCCAGGCACATCATCATCAGGGAGACATGTAGACGGTTCTGCATGTAGACGGCCCAGAGGTTGGTGTTAGCATCAAATGGCACTAACTCAAAGGTAATAAAGTGATCTTATCAACACTCCTATCTGCCATTGGATGCTCATGTAACAGTAAATTGCACATATGATGTAAGTCCTGTCATTGCCCAATGTAGCCTTTAGAAAGATTGAGCCGTGTTCTTTGAAGTGTTTCAAAAATGAAGACTCACTGACTCTAGAAATCCAGCATCCATTTATTCTCAAGTTTATTCTCCTGAATGTCCTGCATCTTGTCATTGTTCCATAGTGCAGCCCTTCAGTATCTCATCAAGTCTTCATGCATAAGCTAAGACAATGTGTATCAGCTGTCTGGTCAAGGGCATAACACTCCAGCCCTTCTTTGTTCTCATCTGATGTTCATACATGCACTTTTCAGTAGGGATCACTAAAATTGCAGACTGGATCAGGAAGTCATTTTTTCTCCCTTTGTCCTCTTTCCATCGCCCAAGGAGGGTAAGGTGAGTTTGATATCCTCATTGAAATCAGCCAACTCCACACAAGAGTGCTTAAAAAATTGCTCTCTTTCAACCTCCTCAGTGTTGCCATGAAATTGATTTTACCATGCTGACAGTGTTGATGGTGATGTTTATAGAAACATCACTTGCCAGTTTTTCTGTATGTCCATTGAGGCCTCTTTTCACTCCTCCTCAGCATTTCCATTCTCACCATCTCTGACCATCCGTCTATGTGTCATTAATTTAAATACAGTAATGCTTTAATGGCCCTGCTACTGCAATGAAGGCTGATGATGTTATGCTTAATTTATTAAACAGATGCACTGGAGGCTCAGGTCCCTCTTCAGTAAAGCACTGCATGTGGAAAGAGAGCAATTTCACAAGTTTGTAAGGACAAAGCCAAAGAAGGATGAGAAATCTTGCTCACTATCATTTATGCCCTGAGTGGCTATTGAGGCAGACTTCCTGATTAACAGGCAATTTTTTGTGGCTGATTTTCCTCTTTGTTTTGTGCTCAGGTGATTGAATATGCGTAGTGCACTCAAGCATAGGAAAACCCGGCTCTTGGTCTACACTTTAATCCCAAAAAACCTAAAACTTTTTATGTATTTTAAGGAGGTAAAATTGGCCTGCACCAATGCAAAATGGGATTGGAGCAAATCTGCATCCCATGCACCCAATCCTCTTTTCACTGAAATTCACTGAATGATAGTTCATACTCTTTTTGATGAGTTGTTTCCTTGTTTCACAGTCACTTCTGCTTGGTTTGAAATTAAAAATCTTGGAAATATGAGTCAATGGTAATTGATGTGGGGAAAAATCAGTTGCTGATTCTCTGCAAGTTCACCCTGCTGACTTCCACCCCCTATTTTTTTTTGGCAATTTGGAAGCATGATGCAAATCCGAGTCCGAATGAAGGAGATGATGCCACATGACTAATCATTTCTGAGCACATTAAAGCAGTATACTGTTGATCACCGCATTTTAAGAAATTTAGTTTACAAACTGCAGAATCATGTATTAACCTAGGACCATAGCTCATTGCATCTAGGCTATAGAAACAGCTAGAATAGAATTGTCACAGAATGTATGATTTTATTCCGAGGAAAGGTAGGTAGATGAAGTTGAGGTACCAGATCAGCCACAATCTAATAGAGTGGCAGAACTAGCTTGATGGACTGAATGGCCTACTCCTGTTTCTCCATTCATGATATGTTAGCTCATCAAATGATGAGGTCAAAGATCAACCAGCTTTCCAAGTGCCATTTGAATACTGAACTTAATTTTCCATTATCTGTTATCATTTTACATAGCACAAAATTGACCTTTGATTGTTACAACAGTGGAAAGAATGTTTTAATCATGAACCGGCAAGTAATCTGTTGAAGGTAAATCCCTATTTTAAAAATTCTCTCAATGATGGGACTTGTGCCACTGGTTTAGAGGGAAACAAATTCTGTGCGGAACGTTACTCTTAAACTTCTGGGTGTGAGCTCAGGCATTGTCACTATTAGTAGGAGGGTTCCAGTGTTTCCTTGAACAGTGTCATCTTATGATGGGCTCTAGAGAATTCAGGGTAACATTTGTATCTCACTCTTCAGACTGGTTTAACGCAGACTTGTAACTCTTGACAGTTGTAGCCACTTAAATTAAAGTTAGATTTCATTGATTGGCCAATGATCATATCACTACACAAAAATAGAAGCAAGGTACTGTGGATGCTGGAAGTCTGAAATAAAAACAGAAAATGCTGGAAGTGCTCAGCAGGGAGAGAGAAACAAAGTGTGGAGAGAGAAACAGAGTACGGTTTTGAAGACAAGTCACATTTGACTCAAAATGTTAACTCTGTTTCTCTCTCCACAGATGCTGCCAGACCTGCTGAGGACTTCCAGCACTTTCTGTTTTTATACCAAACACTAAAAGAATGGTAAAACAAAAACAGAATTACCTGGAAAAACTCAGCAGGTCTGGCAGCATCGGTGGAGAAGAAAAGAGTCGACGTTTGGGGTCCACACGACCCTTCAACAGAACAATGGTGTTTTGTCATGTAATTACCAGAATGTATTTTGCAATAGATTAGATTTAAGTGGTATCCCAAAGTACATGTAGGTTTTATTAGTGTAATTGGCTGGGGTGGAGATTGGAACGTTTCTTAAATGGCTCCAAAGTAGAAAGTAGAGTATGTGCCACCTACAGGAATGTTGCTATCCAGTAAAATAGAACGTTCTGTTACTCAGTAACCTGATCTTTTTCTGTCAAACTGAAAGACCACATATTACATTTTTGTTTTAAAAAAAGTCTCTTTGGTCTACCACCTGGATCTTGTAAATATATCATCCTTTTTCATGTTACCTGAGGCTCAGCTGGTAGCACCTCTTGCCTCTGAGTCAGGAGGTTATGGGCTTAATTCCCTCAGGACTTGAGCAAAAAAATTCAAGGCTGATGCTCCAATACAGAGCTAAGGGAGTGCTGCACTGCTGGAGGTGCTGGCTTTTGGGTAGGAGGTTAAATTAAGGCCCTGACTGCCCCCTCAGATGGATATAAAAGATCCCATGGCACTATTTTGAAGAAGGGCAGGAGAGTTATCCGCAGTATCCTGTCAATCAACATCACAAAAACAGATTGGCCCAGATCTTCCAGTCTCCAGATTGTCGGAGATTGGATACATGACCCAAGACCCCTCAGAAGTCCCAGTGCACTGGCCTCCATGGGAATTGCCTGGGAAGTTTGAACTTCTGACGGGTGATTTCCCCTGCTCCTTGGATCCTCTGTGATCTAGCATCAGAGACTTCAGACAGTTCTGTTGGACTTACCTGAATAGTTCCCATAGAACCATAGAAAAGTTACAGTACAGAAGGAAGGCCATTCAGCCCACCTTGCCCATGCCAGCCCGAGGACACGCAGGTGCCCTTTCTAATCCCACCTTCCTGCACCCGGCCCATAGCCCTGCAGCTTACAGCACTTAAGGTGCAGATCCAGGTACTTTTTAAGTGTTTAGAGTTTCTGCCTCTACCACCAACTTGGGCAGCGAATTCCAGACACCCACTACTCTCTGCGTAAAAAAGTTCTTCCTAATTTCCCCCTGCACCTTCTGCCACTTATCTTGAATCTATGTCCCCTGGTTCTACAATTCTCCACCAAGGGAAACAATTTTATCTTGTCCACTCTATCTATTCCCCAGGCAATGTTAGACTGAAAAATCCTAGTCTGACTCCTTGGTAACAATAGAACTGACCCCTGACTATCATCCCCCCACCCACTTTATAAAAGGCTAAATTGGGGTTAGTCATGTCCCCTGTTTGATAATATGACAGGTATGATGGGTTAGTTGATATTTTTCTGCTCTTTGTTTTCATTTGTCTATACCTCAGATGTTGCTAGTTTGCATAGAAAAATGTAAAAATGCATGAAACATCTATTAAGAGACTATTGACTCATACAGTCACTTCACAGTGGCTAGAAATACAACTATTCATTCGAACACTCAGCCCTCCACAACGCTGATTATATAACATAGCGGTAGACTCCTTATTTCTGTGTTTGAAATCCACGGAAAAAAGTGAATTATACCAATGAGTGTGTCATGTAGATGATTTGTATGTTAATAAGAGAGCAGTAAGCAACACAGCATATTTCAGAAGGTTCAGTGCATCAAGATGTGTTCTACTGAGAGATGATATTGAACTTGGAAGGCCTAACATGGACCTTCCCACCCATTGAGATCTGAGCCGAATACTTTATGGATCATATTAATTCTCCTTTAGATCTTCAGGGCATATTTTCATTTTGTACAGCAAGCAGCTTTTCCCCACCTTGCTGCGTTTTAAACAGGTGAATGCCACATGACAGATATCATTCACCTTGTGCACTCTAACTGAGCTTTGTAAACGTTCAACAATGTCAAACATTAACAACAGCAGCAAAGCCTGAAGTTCTGTTAAAGGGGGTTAACTGGGAATGAATCTAAATGCCTCTTGGGAGTAGTTTTAGCAAGGCAATTATGCAAACTGTTTCAAGTAATCCCAGCACATGTTTACTACAAATTAATTTTCCCTGTCTCCTTCATATGCCATCTTGAGGGGTCTATAAAGCGCTATTAACTGTCATGTGCGACATAAATTAGTCTTTTATAGTGTGAAGCCAGAGTCATGCTGTGGTTCATCCTCTTTCCGTTGGATCTCGCTGGAATTGCCAATAAGGATATAACATTTTTGGGAGGGAGCACCCAAAACCTGTTTTGTGTCAAAATATCAAATAAGTTGGTCAGCCATGAAAACCACTTGTTTCATTACATTGTAAACAATGTTCCCTCCCCTTCTCTGAAGTGGGGAGGGAGAGATTTGACATTTTACTCTGCACAGCCCCTGATGGGTTCCTCTTTATCATACAGGTGCCATTCTATTCTAGAAAATGGTCCAGATTGTGTGCATAGTTTATGTTATTGAGGGCATAGCAGGTTGGTTTGTTTATGAGTAAAGTATATATAAATTAAGGAAGCATCACATGCACCCTGTAGCAAGTAGAGCAGTCCCCAGGGTGCCCTGAATTGAGAACTTCCTTGATTGTTTAAGACCATCCTTTCAAAATGTTCCTCAGCAGAACTTTGTTCCTTTATGGTAACTGACATTAAAGAAATGTGAACGACTTAGCTGAATTCCTCTTTGTGTTCCAGGCATGTAAAGGTTGCCCTTTCATGTGGCATTTGCTTTTATATTTTGTATTTCTCATAAAACAGTGCGTTGTGTGTGCAACAAACAGTGACAGCTAATGACCTGCCCAAGCCTGTATTTATCGGTAGAAAGGGAGTGCAGGTTATAGGTGGCAATTGCAACAAACAATGTGTCATCATTGGGATTAGTTAACAGTGGAATTCTACTGCCAAAAGGTGAAAAAATAAGTATTTTGGCTTGACGCCAGGAATTCCATATGAATTCTGCTATGTGCAAAAGCTTTACTGATTTGTCAGTGCTTCACATGTAATACTGCCACAATAACCATTTGGGATATGATGGGGGTTTGAGCTGACAGATGTGGATTTTAACTAGAAATGCCATTACGGTGCCAGGCAGAAGCTGGTGCTGTCAAGGGCCCCTTAGTATAAACTTGGAATAGAGGTGACGGTTTTGGGGGAGAAATTCAATCCTGTCTCTTGGCTGTTTTAATACACACAAAAAAAATTGAGGTTGGAGGGCTGTGATCTCACTGGGCCTGATTTTCCCTGGAAGTGTGTAGGTTGCTAAATTGGATGTTAGATGCCCAGCAAACTTAGAGTCCGAACATCGCTGGTAGGGCTCCAATCGAAATTTGTCATCGACTGGGTACAGCTTGTGACCCATATGTTCAGTCCAGTTATTCTAGGCAATTGGTGGTCTTTAAAGGGACAGCTGGAAGCTGCCAACCAAAGGATAAGAATGGCCTTTTACAGTTCCATTTTTGTGGAGCAGGAAGGCTCTTCTCTGGGCCTAACCCTTTTGATTTTCCATCCCATACCAGTCCTTCCAGGATTTAACTTGCAGGCTGGCTTGGCATCTGAACCAGTCAAACTTCCTGTGGCCCTAAGTTTGTGAGCTGCATTGGAATACCCATTTGGCATCTGCAGTTCGCCACTTTTTTGCAGATGAGGCCTGAGGCTCAATTTTGATCGGGACTAGGGCCAACATCTTTGTGCACACTTTGCGAGTGCGCTGCACATTTCATGAGGCATAAGGCAGCTCCCTGTATTTCTCCCCCTTACGGCCTTCGAGGTCAAATTGCCCTTATTTATTAACATGCTTTGATTCATTTTATGTAAGAGCACAGATTGTACTTTTGGAAATTTGAACTAAAGATAGTGCATTATTCCAGTGTCTACCACTGCTCCTTAGATGGGTGCTCGAGCCATGTCCATGAGGTGTCAGGAAGTGCAAAAGCACAACCTGCTCATGCAATCTGACATCTGCTTCACTGCTAGATTTGAAATATAATCGTTTTAGAATATTTTTCTTACTTCAGAATTTAAAATCTGGTATAGAAAAAGGCTGGCACCATCACCTCATTATCCCCTTATTATGCATCATTATGTCTTTCTCTGTTTACAAATCTCGAATACTGCCAAATCACATATCTGGTTAGAGTATCAATTTGAAGGGTGTGTCCATTTGGGGTTAATTGCTCATCCCTTAATTTTCAGGACGTTAACAGGAAGTCTCTGAAGTAACTCTCACTAATTTCTATTCGTTTAGCCATCCATCACTAGATATGGCTGGATTAAATCAAAGTATTAAGAGCTTATTAGTATCTTTGTCACTAATTTGGAGACCACCTATTCAGCTGCCTCTCTTACTCTCCCTTCCCAATATGCCAGCCCTTCTTCCAGCCTCCTGCTGCCCTTTCCATGAACTGGTACCTCTGGTTACTTTCTCATCTCCTTGAATGCCATCTCAAAGCTCATCCCGTCAACAAGATCCACCTCCTTCTCCCTTAACCACATTCCCATTCCCTGGCCTCCCCCAAAATCTTCATTCCTCGATATTGGCCTTTTGTGCATTCCACTTCCATGCCCCACCATTGGCCAATAATCCTGAAGCATGTCACATTGTGGAATTGCCTCCCTGACCTCCTGTGTCTCCCTGCCTCCCTCCCTCCCTGTAAGACTTATAAATTATAAATTGACCATTTTAAACAAACATTTTGGATCTGAATTTTCACTCCTGTGGTGCAAGTAAAGAGTCAGGAGAATTCCCAGCTCCACAGATTTAACCCCTGAAAATCTGCACTGGAAGTTCCAATTTTCATTCTGGGGGGGTGGGGGGCAGCTGTTAACAGGAGTTGTACTTGCTGACCCAAGAAACAGTTCAGAGGTAGGATGGGTGAAACAAAAACAAAAATAGCTGGAAAAACTCAGCAGGTCTGACAGCATCTGCGGAGAGGAACACAGTTAACATTTCAATTCCATATGACTCTTCAAAGAAATATCGAAATGAGGTGGAATAGAAGCTGGTTGAAGGGGGTGGGACAGGTAGAGCTGGGTAGAGGGCCAGTGATAGGTGGAGATTGCCAAAAGATGTCATAGACAAAAGGACAAAGGGGCGTTGACAGTGGTGATATTAGCCAAGCAATGTGCTAATGATGACATTAAGGGTAGAAAGCAGGACGAGCAAGGTACAGATAGCCCTAGTGGGGTGGGGTTGGGGGAAGGGATCGAAATAGGCTAAAAGGTAGAGATAAAACAATGGATGGAAATACATTTAAAAATAATGCAAATAGGTGGGAAAAGGAAAATATATATAAAAGATTATAAATTATTGGAAAAGGGGGGATCGGAAAGGGGGTGGGGATGGAGGAGAGAGTTCATGATCTAAAGTTGTTGAACTCAATGTTAAGTCCGGAAGGCTGTAAAGTGCCTAATTGGAAGATGAGGTGCTGTTCCTCCAGTTTGCGTTGAGCTTCACTGGAACATTGCAGCAGGCCAAGGATGGACATGTGGGCATGAGAGCAGGGTGGAATGTTGAAATGGCAAACGACAGGGAGGTCTGGATCATGCTTGCAGACAGACCGAAGGTGTTCCGCAAAGCGGTCACCCAGTCTGTGTTTGGTCTCTCCAATGTAGAGGAGACCGCATTGGGAGCAGCGAATGCAGTAGACTAAATTGAGGGAAATGCAAGTGAAATGCTGCTTCACTTGAAAGGAGTGTTTGGGCCCTTGGACGGTGAGGAGGGGGGAAGTAAAGGGGCAGGTGTTGCACCTTCTACTGTTGCATGGGAAGGTGCCATAGGAGGAGGTTGAGGTGTAGGGGGTGATGGAGGAGTGGACCAGGGTGTCCCGGAGGGAACGATCCCTGTGGAATGCCGCCGGGAGGGGGCGAAGGGAAGATGTGTTTGGTGGTGGTGGCATCATGTTGGAGTTGGCGGAAATGGCGGAGGATGATCCTTTGAATGCGGAGGCTGGTGGGGTGATAAGTGAGGACAAGGGGGACCCTATCATGTTTCTGGGAGGGAGAGGAAGGTGTGAGGGCGGATGCGCGGGAGAAGGGCCGGACACGGTTGAGGGCACTGTCAACCACCGTGGGTGGAAAACCTCGGTTAAGGAAGAAGGAAGACATGTCAGAGGAACTGTTTTGGAAAGTGGCATCATCAGAACAGATGTGACGGAGGCGAAGGAACTGAAAGAATGGGATGGAGTCCTTACAAGAAGCGGGGTGTGAGCAGCTGTAGTCAAGGTAGCTGTGGTAGCTAGAGGTCGCTAGGCTTGTAATGAATATTGGTGGACAGTCTATCACCAGAAATTGAGACAGAGAGGTCAAGGAAGGGAAGGGAAGTGTCAGAGATGGACCATGTGAAAATGATGGAGGGGTGGAGATTGGAAGCAAAATTAATAAATTTTTCGAGGTCCAGACGAGAGCATGAAGCAGCACCAAGTCAGTCATCGATGTACCGGAGAAAGAAGGGGGCCGGAGTAGGACTGGAACAAGGAATGTCCCCCATCCCCCATAAAGAGACAGGCATAACTGGGGCTCATGCGGGTACCCATAGCCACACCTTTCATCTGGAGGAAGTGAGAGGAGTTTAAGGAGAAATTGTTCAGTGAGAAAACAAGTTCAGCCAGACGGAAGAGAGTAGTGGTGGATGGGGATTGTTCGGGCCTCTGTTTGAGGAAGAAGTGGAGAGCTATCAGACCATCCCGGTGGGGGATGGAGGTGTAGAGGGATTGGACGTCCATGATGAAGAGGAGGCGGTTGGGGCCAGGGAACTGGAAATTGTTGATATGATGTAGGATGTCAGAGGAATCGCGGATGTAGGTGGGAAGGGACTGGACAAGGGGAGAGAGATTGGGGTCAAGGTAGCAAGAAATGAGTTCCGTGGGACAGGAACAGGCTGACATGATCGGTCTGCCGGGACAGTCCTGTTTGTGGATTTTGGGTAAGAAGTAGAAGCGGGCTGTCCGAGGTTGGGAGACTGAGATTGGAAGCTGTGGAGGGAAGATCTGCAGAGGAGATGAAGTCAGTGACAGTCCTAGAAACAATGTCTTGATGTTCAGTGGTGGGGTCATGGTCCAGAGGGAGGTAGGAGGAAGTGTCTGCGAGTTGACGCTCAGCCTCTGCGAGGATGGTCTGAGGGCTCTCCGCTTCTTCCTCGAACAGAGGCCCGAACAATCCCCATCCACCACTACTCTCCTCCGTCTGGCTGATAATTTTTTATATATATTTTCCTTTTCCCACCTAGTTCCATTATTTTTAAATGTATTTCTATTCATTCTTTTATCACTACCGTTTAGCCTATTTCGATCCCTTCCCCCCACCCCACCCCCACTAGGGCTATCTTGTTTGTCCTGCTTTCTACCCTTAATGTCATCATTGGCACATTCCTCAGCTAATATCACCACTGTCAACACCCCTTTGTCCTTTTGTCTATGACATCTTTGGCAATTTCTTCTTTGCCTCCACCTATCACTGGCCCTCTATCCAGCTCTACCTGTCCCACCCCCCTTCAACCAGCTTCTATTCCACCTCATTTCTATTTTTCTTAGTTCTGATGAAGAGTCATTTGGACTTGAAACGTTAACTGTCTTCCTCTCCGCAGATGCTGTCAGATCTGCTGAGTTTTTCCAGATATTATTGTTTTTGTTTTGGATTTCCAGCATCCACAGTGTTTTGCTTTTATCTTCGGATGGGTGAAAGGTTGGCTTCGGTGATCTGGCATTATTATCCGTGCCAACCTATGTGCCTCAACCCCCCCCCCACCCCACCCCACTGGCCCTTTGCCAACTTAGTGCCAATGCATGTCAACTCATGCCCCCACCTACCACCCACCACCCTTTGCCCTTACACCCTCCATACCAACTCACCCAGTATCTGCCATGCACAGACCCCAGGACCTATGCTGAGAGAAAATAAAATAAAATTCCATGTGCCTAATGGTGAATTCGCTGTTTTTTAAAAAACGCTCTCATTGCCTTTTAACAATGAACATTTGTATTCATAGTCCCACTTCAAATAGTTTATAAGTACTAGGACCTGTCAATCAAACGGTGAACTGACAGAAACCACACTGTGATAATGATAGATTGTGAAATCAGTCATACAACACTAATCCTATAATAATAATCCTCAGGCTTATGGCACCAGAGTGAAATAGCAAGCACTCATCTTTTTTTTTAAACACAGTGGACTGTTTATTTTTCAAATATTTAAAGGTCAAAAAAAGTTACATGCCTGGACAGCTCCCTTGACAGTCCCAATGAGTTTGTTCACTTTTTATGCACATTCATGTCTACTTTTAACAATCCCAAAGGTGCCCTGGGACCCTATCCAAAAGGGTACTCCACCTTTCCAAAGAACTCCATTAACTTCAGACTATTTGATAGGTCCAAAATGCACAAGTCGTGCTTTGGACATCCCACTAACAAAAAATGGATCTGACTGAAGGATGCACTTTTACATATGCAATTGCCTCCGTGAACCACAGAGGTGCAAAATACAACCTGCCCTCATTCACCACTAGCAACCACCCCCTACGAATATGGTAGATTTCGGTTTCAGGGGTGGGACTTCTAGAGGGTCTGTAGCATTTTTGCTGAGCCAGGGATCCTCCCTGTCATTGTGAAAATTCAGACCTTCATCAACCCTCCTAATACCACCCTCCCTTTAGTTCATCTTTTCTTTGAACCTCTGTGAGGCGCCTGGGGATGTTTTGTCTATGTTAAAGGCCCTATGTAAATGGAAGTTGTTGGATTCAGCACATGTTTAATTTACAAGGAACTTGACACCCAATTCTAATGAAAACTGATAGTCCTAGTGAAGAAGCACCAACAGATGTGACACATGACAACTCCTCCTCCACATCATCATGCCCAACTTACTAATGACTCCAAAAGTTAACACCACGAAAAGATAAAATGTCTCTGTTTTTCCCATGTGGCAGGCATTTCCCATGTGAAATGTTAGTTGCATCTCCAGGTGCAAAGAGTAATGGCAATAGCTGTTTATCCAATTTCCATTCATTTTCTCTCAACTCTTCATAGTCAGCCACTGACTTGACAATAAGTGAGTTTTCAATAGGTTTTGAGCAAATAGCTTAAAAATAAAACCCAAGTTGGCCACAGGCCCTTCCTTTAGGCAATTTTAGCTCAATTAGTGAGGTTTGTAACCATCTAGATAGAATCAACTCAATGATTCAGGTGCCAGTCCTTTCTTTGTCCAGAGAACCTGTTATTAGAAATGCAAAGACATCCAAGGCAGCTTGCATGCAACAGCTCTCAGGCACTTTATCAGCCTTGCACTACAAAGTGATTGTAGAATAAACAGCTCATGTATACATAACAACCTCAAGGTCTGTTAATAATTTGCTAGTTGCTCCTGGGCTTCTGAAGGTTCAGAAATGGGATTTTAACATAATTCTCAAGAATGATTAAGCAGCATTTGTTCATCTTAGCTTAATTCGAATGAAGCAAAGAGTAGTTTGAACGAAACATTCAAATGTACATTGTCCAGTGTGACTAGTTATTCACTTGATTAGTTTGCAGTGCAATGGCAACTCAATGCTAGTCCTGTGTGGAGACAAACATGTGGAATACAGTGCCTGCAGTTAAATGAATGAAAATGTAATATAGTGATATATTTTAAGTGGACTATGTAAAATTTAAATTTTGACTTAGTGTGTAGTTGGTACTTCATGATTAGAGCACTGCTAATGCTACCTGGTTTCTATAAATACTGTGTGAAAAATCTTTAATAGTATTAAGCTTACTAAGTGGTGTTTCTTTCTGCTTCTTGCAAAGAAATCCAATTAGAAGGTCAGGAAAATTATGGATAGTTTATAGAAGCGTTTCCAAGTGTGAAGCGTAAGAACTTCCCTAAGGAATTTTCTTACAAATTGGTGTGAGAATAAGATGAATGCCAATCCCTCATGTAATATTTTGACAAATCAGTTGATGTAAACTAGAAATCGAAACAGATTGCTCCAGAAAGGGCCTCAGCTAACTTGCTCCTCATTTTTAAAACTTGCATCCCAATATTTTGGATATGTGCCCCAAAGTATTACATTTTACCTTTGAAGAAATGTGCTCACTCAGTTCTGTTTTGGAGAAACCTTCTTTACCCAAATTCATTCACTAGTGAGCAAAAGAGTAGACTGTTTATAACTAGTAACATGGAACTGATGTCTTGTGGGTCTGGTGTTAGGATCAAATCATCCTGGACCTAAACTCCAGAGTTTAGCTCGAGCTAAGTGACCAGATAGCGTTGTTTAGCTTAGATTTAGCTATAAGTTCTTAGCACATCAACCAACACTCAATTACATTCTTTTAATAAGTCTTTCTGGTAAAGTAAGGAATTATAATGAGTTGACCCTATCCATTTGTATTGCAATCAGATGTTTTAACATGATTGTAGATTCAAAATATAATTCAGGGAGCAGTTTTTAAAGACCAAAGTTTACATTTTTAGGAAGGTTATCCTGTAGGCAGAGTTGTAAAATTGGATGTATTCTGGGTGTTTTCTTAATTGCAACTGGAAATTTAGCCATATTTTTACATAGTGGGCATTACACATATGTAGGAACAGTTTGTGGAAGCTAAACCAGGTTCATGTATCTGCTACTGTTGATTGTAATATATTCTTGCAATTATTCAAGCAACCCTTTTTAAAAAAAACCCTGTACCTATGTGTCATTCAGAGATTCATTCAGTCCATGTGCATTCAATGATTGTGTTTGAATAATTATCATTGTAACCAGTTTAAGAAGTGGATAAATTGTTTGGTGGAGTAAAGACTCTGTACTCTTTAACGATTTTTATATCTTATCTGAAACCAAGCATTTTGAACTTAGTGGAATCAAATGACCTAAATGAGCAACATAATTGATTGAGGAGATAGTAACCTGTAGTCTGTACTTCTGACCTTCCAATGCACAGCACATTGCTGAGGCTTGCTCACCAGTAGCTGATTAAATTGGTGCTCAAACTCCTCACCTGATCAGAACATAATGTGCTATAATAAGAATGCTAGCGCTTTCATTACATTAATTTTCTTTGACTGAAAACTGTGCAGCACTGCTAAGCTATATAAAGTGCTCATTAACCAGTTAAATCTCTCTAATTTAGCTGTCTGCTAATCGGCACCTGAATAAGTATTATTAATAATGTTACAAAAATAAAAATACCTGGAAAAACTCAGCAGGTCTGGCAGCATCTGCGGAGAGGAGCACAGTTAACGTTTCGAGTCCGTATGACTCTTCATCAGAACTAAGGAAAAATAGGGCCTATTTTTACTTAGTTCTGATGAAGAGTCATACGGACTCGAAACGTTAACTGTGCTCCTCTCCGCAGATGCTGCCAGACCTGCTGAGTTTTTCCAGGTATTTTTATTTTTGTTTTGGATTAATAATGTTACAACTGGGTCAATTGACTTTCAATTGAGAACTGCCATTAAAATGATCAGAACATCCAAACTGCACTCAAGGCTATGAAAGATGGCAGTAGCAGATGGGTTCTGGTTTTGGAAAGGGGATTTTAATTGTCTTAAATGATTGATCATTACAGGCAGTGACCAATATAGAATGTATGAATGTATCCCGTCCTTTTGTACCACTTAAAATAGGATTACAAGCAGGTAGACACATGAATAGGGTTATGATTGCTCCGCATAGTTTGGATTTTATCTGGGTCTCCCTTGTTTCTATTCAGGTGCACTTTTGTAATCCTGACTTTCACTTTTTTATTATTGCTGCCCATATTTTTGACTCTCTTCTCTCTTCCTTCATTGTTTTCAAGCATATTCCATTCAGTTCCATTCAATATACCTCTTCAGTTGTTTCTGTTCATCCTGTTAATAACAGTCACTGGCTATGCTGGACACACCATTAGTGTCAAAAACCACACATTTAAAACAAAGAACTGAAGTGTATGAAATTCAAACCAGCTCTGCTCTCAGCAGCAGCAACACTAGATCCCCACATCCTGTTGCAGGTTTAGTCTGATCTTTTATGCTGCCTAAAATGCAGCAACTTTAAAGATCAATATATACCTTGATTCAAACTAAGCTCTTTAGCCCTGATAAGTTTTATCATTAAATCCGTATATATCTCTTTTAGGTTGTAACTACTGTATAACACCGGAAGAGTTAAAATGTGAAACTAAGCTAAATAATTAAACCCATGAGCATAAGGATTAAGCAGTTTGGTATACACTGAGCAGCAAGTGATTATAACATTTTAATTGAGTCAAAATATTTAATTGCCAAAGACATCGGTTTAGCCACCATTATCTTCAGTAAAAATATTTATTAGTTTGACACTCTTGCCACCGTGGTCAGTACTGCCACTTCTCATTTTTAAGTTGTTATTGAGTGCTAGATATTTTCTTTGGTTGGCCTTTATGTGGAGCAGTAATTGGAGGAAGTGAATACTATCTGGTACAAGCCTTGCGTGCTGTCTTGACTGATCAGCTAGCCACATTTGACTGACTCATATTGAACCGTTGGATTGAAGACTAGCTACATGAAAGGTTGAACTCCTGGCTATACTTAAGAGCTGTGGTTAACATTGCCATAATTGCACCTGTCAGACAATGCAGCAGCATTGTCAGTTAGAACAGAAAAGATCATGCCACATCTCGGCCGAGAAAGGCACTCTTCAACACTCAGTAAAGTCCAGTGATCTTCTGCTAGCCAGTTGTGATCGTATGGCTACCAAAATGTTTCCAAAATTGTAAACCTGGAGTCAAAAAAACCTCCCTCCCATCTCCCACCAGATTGAAACACAATGGATGGTTGGAGGGGAGCGGGAGAAAAACTGGGAGAAGGCAGGAGGGGAACCAGCAAACATTAAATCTAATGTCTGAACTGTATGCAACATAATCTCCTCTGTCTTCAGAGCAGCATAAAGTATAGGAATGTTTTGTGACTCCCTCTCTTTCCATGCCGCAAGGTCCAAGATATTTGGAAAGGTGCCAAGCCACCACATTCTATTGACTTAAGAAAAATTTTTTAAATGATTCAAGGGAAAAGATGTGGGGACTCGAGGGAATTTCTTGCATTCCACTGAAGCTCACATGCAATACTTAGAGATTTGAAAAACAGGACAAAGGCAAAGTACTTGAGATGGAAATACTTTAATTTTGAGAAACTGCTGCAATCATTGCAACATTATTGCTGAGGTGAATTGCACAATTAACATTCTGTGTACATCCTTTAAAGTGTTGTTTGTATTTTTTTATCTAAAAGCATAGAAAATCAGAAACTAATGGTATCGAAAAACCACAAAAGTCTCAAACTTTTTGGTTATGTCCAAAATTGGGGTCTCATATGCATGGCTGTTGGAAGTTTCCAGGTTGTTAAAATAGACATTAAAGTAAATGTGAAAAGATGCTGTCTATAACTGTTCAGTGAATTCTGAGCTCTTAATGAAATGAAAACAAATCTGCTTCTCCGCTCTCCATTCCTGAGGTTTTGGTCTAAAGGCACAACCACAGATTTGAGTTGGATGCATGCAAGGGAAATCCAGAATTTGGAGCAAGAAATCATGAGCTGTATTTAAAAACAAGGAGAGGAGCAATTCTTTATCCTTCCCAGTGGTTGTATATATCTTTTGCCTCTGTTTTGATTTCATCTTGAGCCAAATTTTATCCAGTCCTGATGGTCTTTTGTTGCAGTCAGATTGGGTCTTATTTACCCGATCTTCAACACAGGGGATGCGTGCTGTCGTGATTATATGGTGTAGACACACAATAGTTCTGCAATCACGATTTAAATCTTTGGCATTGTAGTGTCAGAGACAATGTCATGTGCTTTCACTATAGAACTTCATTGTTTACTACTGTGATCTTGAAAGCTGGCACATTGGGATGGTGTTCAATTATTTATACTACCAACAGGCCCAAGTTAGAGCAAGCTAGAACAAGCAGATGAGATTTTAGACTCTTTTGGTAATAGTTGAAAATTGTAAAACTTGCAGCAATACTACATTGACTATATCCCACAGTACACATTGAGTATGATTTATACGTCTGCAGCCTTAACCACCCAGTTGCATATTGTTAATATAGGTTGTAGCAGCTGAGTGTTTAGAAATCATAAGCCAATTGAAGAGTAATGGCCTAATAGTTCTAATTCTGAATGCCTTTGTCCAACTCTCAGGTAAAGACCATGATGAACATGATTCTTTACCTAAAGACACCAGCTAATGATGTTGACTTCTTTTGCTCACAGGGGAAAGTTTGCTGTTGTCAAGAAGTGCATGGAAAATGCCTCTGGAAAGGAATACGCTGCCAAGTTCTTACGAAAGCGAAGGAAGGGACAGGATTGCCGCATGGATATTATTAATGAGATCGCAATCCTTGAGATAGCAAAAAGCAACTCTCACGTGGTAGATTTGCACGAAGTGTACGAGACGACTTCAGAAATCATCCTGGTGCTGGAATAGTAAGTAGAATGTTGGGATCTTCTCCTTGTCTGCCAGTGTAAAATGTTTCAGCCTTTTCTTTTCAATGATATACTCATCCTCAACTCTTATGATGTGGGACCATGACATCTGCTGTCTTGTGTGGAACTCCTGTTTGAATGGTAATGTAAGTACTAGTGGTTTTGCTTTTGACCATTTAAAGCATGCAAATGTGACAAATGTAAAATCCTTTTATCAGGCCAGCGAGTAGCTGACCTGCTTCTTAATTGCTGTGTCACCAGTAACTTATTGACATTTTATCGGTCAGTGAGTACATGACACACATTTATGAAAAAGGTGATGCAGTTGATTAACATGGAAGGGAAATACCCTTTGCGCTTTACTTCGAATGATGTGTTGGCTTGGCATTTCCACAAGGCTGTTAAAATGCTTATGGTAGCAAAATCTGATGGGATGCTTGAAGTGGCAACGCAGTCAGAACCACAGGAGTCATTCATCAGTCCTTTTGCATACACTTTGGAAAATCCATATCTACGTGAGAATCAGAGGCTGTGGGCTTAAATTCTTACTTCAGGGCTTGATCACCTAATCTAACCTGATACTTCAATTGAGCAATGACAATAGTGAAACATTGTCAGAAGTGCTGTCCTTTGAATGAGATGTTAACCAAGGCCCATTCTAACTATTTAAGAACAGCAAGGAATTGTCCTGACCACCATTGATC
The DNA here is from genome assembly GCF_964194155.1 of Cetorhinus maximus. NCBI lineage: Eukaryota > Metazoa > Chordata > Chondrichthyes > Lamniformes > Cetorhinidae > Cetorhinus > Cetorhinus maximus. The sequence goes on from NC_135903.1 coordinate 230,604, forward strand.
CTTCAACTTAAATAAATTAGCTGGTCATTTATCTCATTAGTTGCCACTGTTACCTACGAAACAAAAGTTACTGAACTTCAAAAGTAATTCATTAGATGCTAAACTTGCCAAATCTCCTTTGACAGCACCTTCCAAACCCACAAACTCTACCAGTTTGAAGGACAAGGGAATCAGATACATGGGAAAACCGCCATCTGCAAGTTCCCCTCCAAGTCACGCACCATCTTGTCTTGGGATCGTTGTTCCTTCACTGTCACTGGGTCAAAAACCCGGAGCTCCCTCCCTAAGGTGGGACTCCAGGTGCACCTACACCAACCTGGAGCTCCCTCCCTAAGGTGGGACTCCAGGTGCACCTACACCAACCTGGAGCTCCCTCCCTAAGTTGGGACTCCAGGTGCACCTACACCAGATGGACTGCAGCAGTTCGAGAAGGTGGCTGACCACCAAATTCTGAAGGGCAATTAGGGATAGGCAACAAATGCTGGCCTTGCCAGCAACACCCATGTCCCGTGAAAAAATAAAGAAAAACACTTTGAGATATCATGAGGATGTGTAGATGTTGTATAAATGTGAGCTCTAATTTGTCTACACTCTGGAGCTTTTCACATGTAATGGATTTGAACAGTGAAATTATGCAAATGGATCATGTACAGGACTGAACATGGTGCTTAAGATGGGTGAAGAATAATATATCTAAAGCCTAGCCATTGTAGCGCTTACAAGTGACATGTTCAACAGTATTTAAGAAATGGCGACATATATAGCCACTTTGCCAGTGTATGTTACCAGCCTTATAAACCAAACATGATACAACATGATTGGAGACATGTTACATTAGTAGCCACCTTAACCACAAAGGAGTCTGAGAAAAATGGTGATATTAATGCAGACAACATTTGAATTCCTATCACCCACAAGAAGTATTTTATGCATTTGCAGTTGGTGCTTCCTAGGCTGTGCACAGACCCTGATAAATCCAGCACTGTTGCTTTGTTCCAACGATTAGGAGCTGCAAGGGAATAGCCTGGGACACCCCACAGTGTTGTAGGTAAAGTTTCTGATCCGAATGGATAGCAAAGCCACATCCCCTCAATGGTAAATATGTTGGAGTATTGCTGTTTATCCATCTAGTATGTGGAGATACGGTGGGATAGGTTTTTGTCTTTACCTCCTGGGCAGTAATATAACAAGACAAGCCACCAGCCTTTTATAGAATCTATCATTGAAACCAGTGGAATGAAAATCTGATGAGGACAGGCAATCCCAACATTTACTGGCCAGGCAGTAAAGGCAAATATCTACCCCAGTGAGTTCAAGGTTCTGAACTTTGTAGAGAGAGAAAAAAGATCACCCTATGCCCTAAATATTGGTGGTGTTGAAGTTAACAAAAATCTGCAGTGTTGTTTGGAAATGATTTAGAAAGACTTAATAATTCTGATGTAGCAAGAAATATTTTTTCTATTTGACAGATATTGCTGAGGTTTTAATTTGTTGAAATCTAAAATGTAGAACAAAGACTTATGAGAACTTGAATATTAATTACGTGAAACAGATGTAACTTGCACGCACTTCCTGTTACAAAATCAGACAGACTTGTAAAGCCACATCCTCAACACAACCAAAATCAGACTATCTCCTGTAACAGTCAACAGGTTGCAAATGATGTAGACTGTTGCCATATATGGTTATGTAAAATGATCATAATTCTATGTTGGTCCATGAACCAGGGCTTTACATTTTAGGTTCCTCCATTATGGCTGTGAGAATGACATTTGTGGGCTATGACTGAGCCGGGCAATGTTGAAAGCAACAAGCTGATTATGAACTGTATTACCTGATATTCTTGAACACCAATTCACCATCGCAGGACCATGTACATATATTAAAACATAGATTAAAGCAAAACATGTAGAAGTCTAGCACCACTATTCAACAGCAGTTTCACAGTGTAGATATAATATGTATTATTTGTTTGCAAATTGAGGAGAGGGCTCAATGATTCCAATGTATTACTGTCAGTGCTGAGGGTAGGCAGCCCTGAAACTTGAATCGATGGATAACAAAAACAGAAACAGAAATACCTGGAAAAACTCAGCAGGTCTGGCAGCATCGGTGGAGAAGAAAATAGTTGACGTTTCGAGTCCTCATGACCCTTCAACAGAACTGTTGAAGGGTCATGAGGACTCAAAACGTCAACTGTGCTCTTCTCCACCGATGCTGCCAGACCTGCTGAGTTTTTCCAGGTATTTCTGTTTCTGTTTTTGTTTTGGATTTCCAGCATTCGCAGTTCTTTGCTTTTATTGCTTGAATTCATGGATGTCTGGTTGAGACTTTCTGCCACCACTGTATTCACTAGACTTTGTGAGCACTTGCTGTACAAATTGAGAAAATCTTTCACCACGAAATCTTTCCTTTTACAGAGGAAAGGGACATCAAGGCAGAACTAAAGCAATAGGGGAGGCCAAAAGCAAGGTTCAGAAAGGTTGAGTTGAAGAAACATCTTTTCAAAGTGATAGAGAAAGCTGGCAAAATGAAGGAGTTTTCAAAAAGATATTCAGGGCATGATGGCAGAAGCATTGGCGCTGATAACAAAATGGGGGTGGGTGGGAGACGAGCAGGAATTCAGAGACGAACAGAAGGTCTGGACTGTGATGTAAGGTTCGAGTAGGACAGTGTGAGGCCAGGGAGGGGATTTGAAGTTGGTTCTCTGGGGACAGTGCAAGACGGGTGAAGATGGGTAAGTGAGACTCTGTATGGAAGGTGACTAGGATCACACACTAATCCAGTACCGAAAGTATTTTATTCTGAAATGCATGAGGTAGATGTACTGATTAGCTCGTTTTCTGTTTTAGCCATTTTTTTGTTTTAAATAGCAGCATCCCTCTCAATGTTCGGAATTCAGTGTAATTTAAATATATAAATGAAAATGGACACTTTACTAAGATACCACAGCCGTTGATGTAAAAATACGGTGTGGTTTCAATATGTCCAGTTGCTGTATTGAAGTTTGTTTTAAATTTCTGCTCTTAATTGTCTTCCTTTCTCTCCTGAAGGCACGTGCAGGGGTACAGTTCCACAGGTTTTGACTTCCTTGTACTTCCTCAGTCCAGTGGTCTCTCAAAGATCATGCATTAAGAATGTGAATGGCAGACAATTTGACTGAGCTTGAGAAATTAAAGCCAAGCCTAATCCAACCCTCCCCCATTCTAAGCACATGCACAGCTTCCAACAGGAACCACATTTTCTAGAATGATCCTTACCTACCTATCTACCCACTGCAAAAGGTGGTGGCTGATTTCTAGGACACTGTCAACATGTTGAACAGGAATGGGAAATGTAAAGCTTCAATTTATTTATTAGGTGAATAGTAGGAAAATGTCATCTTAAGGCAATCCTAATCAGGTGAAACACTGCATGTTTTCTAATTGAAGTATGTCAGTCTCTTTTAGATTACGCCAACCTATCTTGCTAGTTTTAGTTCAGCTTTGTTATGGGACACCACAAATAGACAGAAGGTTTTAGCAATATTGCATCTGAGACATGCAATGCTGAATGTCCATACTTCACGTAGGAAGTGTGCAATCTGGATGCTGCAGCTACAATCTGTAGAATAAATCCTACACAACAGAAAGGCTTCAATAATTGGGAGAATGTAGAACTTAAAAAAGGATAGAAGTTATCTTAATGAACAATCCTAAAAAAACCCCTTCAATGCCCCTGAGGCATCATTTCATAAATGTACTGCCTAATGTGGGCATAACAACATAGACCAAGGATGGTCCAGGTTCAATTCTTGGTCTGTATTCTATCAAATAACTTCAGGCAGTAAGGGTAAGGGTCCTATAGTGGACTGAAACTAGCAAGATAGCTTGGTGTGATCTGAAAGAGACTGACATGCTTCCATTAGAAAACATGCAGTGTTTCACTTGATTAGGATTGCCTACTATTTACTTAATAAATAAATTGAAGCTTTACATTTCCCATTCCTGTTCAACATGTTGACAGTGTCCTAGATATCAGCCACCACCTTTTGCAGTGGGTAAGTAGAACATTAAAATTGCATCTTTTAACCCCCTCACTCTTAACATTTGCGAATGCATCAGATCAGCATTTGTCAAGTTGACGTGCATTTAAAAGAGAGATACAAGTGGAGAGGTAGGTGGTTATGTGGTCAGTCCAGACATTCATTCTGGTCGAGCATGAGTTCTAGTTTCACACGTAACTTATCCGGTGGTTTCAACTGGTACCTCGGCAAGCATCGTTCTAGAAAATGTGCTTAAATAATGAGAATTTGCATTGCATCCTTCACACCACTTCCTCGAACTTCAACATTTCTACTGAAAGGTTCTCAAGGTTACTGAAGTTTGTTGCATGCCTCATAGTGAAGTGATCTGAATTCGTTGCAGGATCTATCATGGACTGATTTTTTTTGTATTCTTGGAGGAGTTGTACTAAATGCCCTGATGGAGGGTTAATACCAGATGCACCTGATCCAAACCTAGCAATCCTATATCTCTATAACTTTCAACAGCCAGGCAACCCCCCCTGCCCCTGCCACCAAACTCCAACCCCTGCCAATAAACCTCATTTTCCAGCCTCCCTCATTGTCAGCTTTGCCTTCAGTCATCTAGGCCCCACATTCTACACACAAGGAGTGCCATAAAGGAGGAGAGAGAGGTAGACTGTCAGAGATGTTAAGCCAGAGGGGTGGTGTAGAATTCCAAAGTTTAATACTTAGGCAAAGGCTCAGCCACCATTGATGGAACAATTAAAATCAGGAATCTGTAGGAGGCCAGAACTGGAGAAGCACAGATATCTGAGGGTAGCAGGGCTCAAGATTACAGAGATTAAGAGAGGCAAGGTCACAGAGGAATTTGAAGATGAGGACGGGAATTTTAAAATTGAGGTGTTGCCAGACCCAGAGCCAAAGTAGATCAGTGAGCACAGGGTGATATAAACACAAGGGCTAACAGGACTTGGTAGATTAGGATAATGGCTGCAGAATTTCGGGTGAGTGCAAGTTTATGAAGGGTGCAAAGACGGAGGAAAATGAGGATATATATATGTATAACGTAACCTTATTATGTTGCATTTACATCACATTGCCTTTCAAAAACTTAACACACCTTGTGATTCAAAGGATATCAGCAAATTGCTTAGTTCACTGTTGAAGTCCTTAAGGCCATCTGAACATGTCCAAGAATAGCACACCCCAGTCTACACATTATTGTATGCTGATTAGAGAAAACATTTTGGCACCAAGTAGCCATTTCTTTCACTAGCTCTTCAGCACAGTAATTACCTGTTAGCAAAGTGTCAAGAGCACAAGTTGTTACATTCACAGTGATACCTGATACCCTTTGCTGGCTGATAACCTTGAAGGAAATGATTGCCTGCCACTGACTGACTGAAAATAGCCTTTCTGATTGAAGGGTGAAAGCAAACACCTGCGAGATCAGGAAACACATTTCACTTGGACGACTGGCAACTCTCTCTACGGCTTCATATGTTGAGATAAAATGTCTAAATTTTTTGCCAGTTGTCTCAGTAAAAAAGAAAAAAAACTTGTATTTATATCACACTTTTCACAACCAATGGATGTCTCAAAACTCTTTATACCCAATTAAGCACTTTTGAAGTGTACTCACTACAGTAACGTAGGAATGAAGAAGAAATGTAGCATTGTTAGTCTGACCATTTTATAAAAGGCGTAACTTTCTTCTAAAGCTCCATTTAAGGATATTTATACCAACTGTCGCTACCTGCCCTGATTTTGCCTTTGCATCAGAACAGGAAAAAGGTAGAGAAAAGTTGGGCTGTTTATTTCTTCTCGTTCTGATGGAAGGTAAGCAACGTGAATCATTAACTCTGTTTCTCTCTCTATTGATGCTGCCTGACCTGCTGAGTCTTTCTAGCATTTTCTGTTTTTACTTCAAAAGTGCTTAATTGGCTGTAAATTGCTATGGGCGACATGAATATCAGCAGGCTAACAGTAAATGCTGATGCTGCTGATTTTACCTGGCAAAGTCTAGGAGATTAAAGCTACGACCTTTTGTTAATACGATTCTAGACTGCCTTTACCTGCATTGGATAGCCTAAATATTAAGTTTGTTGTATGTCAAGAGTTCACTTCACACTAGTCTAAATGTACTTGCAACAGTACTAAACCAATGCTACATACTCAAGGACATGCTCACTACATAAGCATAGCTCCACAATTGAACGGTCTGTACAATAGTCGGTAACATTGATATGAGATTCATACTTCTGAAAAAGAGGTATCAAATATACCAGAACAGGTTTTACAGTATTTGATACAATACAATAGCTGCCGTTTAAAACAAAACAAAAAAAAAACTCCTAAAACAGGATTGTTGAGTCTGCAACTAAACGTATCAGGTGCCCTGAAAGAACAGGTATAATTACAAAGCACTTGAAAGGTAATGTTGGCCATTTTGAACACAGAATAGAATGTCATGGTGGTTTCTCAGAATATAAAAGCCACTTTGTTTATACCCTGACTTGTGATTGGTCAAAATGGGCCCCTTATTAAACACCTAAACTACAGTGACTTGTGATAACTAGGTTTTGTCCATTTAACTACATCTTGTCAACACTGAGCCTGCTCCACCATTTCAAAAGTCACACGAAATGCACAGTGCCAACTACCATGGGATAGTGGATCCATTTTACTTAGCATTTAATGGACTGTTCAGTTCACATTGTGTTACGAATCTGCACTGATTTCCTTTTATACAAATCTTATGGGGGAAGGATAGTCACCGTCTGATTATTTAGTGCTTTATATGTGCCGCAGTGCTTTCTTTTTCAATTGGTAGAGTAGTTAGACGAAGCCATGTAGACGCTGCTCCCCTGAGAATCAGGAATGTGATGGAACATGATCCACTTGATGAGTATGGTGCCTACAACTTTGAAGAAGCTCAACACCATCCAAGACAAAGCAGCCTGCTTCATTAGCACCCCATCCACCACCTTAAACATTTACTCCCCCTGCTACTGGTGCACAGTGGCAGCTTTCTGTGCCATCTGCAAGACGCGCTGCAGCAACTCGTCACGGCTCTTTTGACAGCACCTCCCAAACCAGCGATCTCTACCACCTTGCAAGGCAAAAGTATCAGATGGATGGGAACACCACCAGCTGCAAATTCCCCTCGAGTTATTCACCATCCTGACTTAGAATTATGTTGCCGTTCCTTCACTGTTGCTGGGACAAAATCCTGGAACTCCTTCCCTAACAGCACTGAGGATGTACACCACATGGGCTGCAGCGGTTCAAGGAGGTGGCTCACCACAACCTTCTGAAGGGCAGTTAGGGACGGAAATAAATGCTGGCTTTTGTTAACAACACCCACATCCCAAAATTGAATTAACAAAAAAGAATGAAAAATAACTTTGAAAGTGTAATCATTATTAATGTCGGAAACGTGACAGCAAATTTGCACACAGCAGGGCCTCAACAGCAGTGAGATAAATGATAAAATTAGACTGTCTTTGGTGTTGGCTGAGAGAAAAATGTTGGCCAAGGTATTAGGGCAACTCCCTGCTCTACTTTAGTCACGCAACTTTTTTACCTCTACCTGAGAAGGCAGGTGGGACCTTGGTTTAATGTCTCATCTGAAGAACAGCTCTGCTGACAATGCAGCACATTCATAATACTGCATAGTATCAGCCTAGTTTATGTGCTGCATCCTGGAGTGGAGCTTAAAGACTTGCCTTTCCGACTGAGTGATAACATTGATACCAGTGAAACAAGAGTCCAATTTTACTTGTTTAGGGTATAAATATCACAACCTCCTTTTCTACCGGTGGGAGTGTTTCAATAAAATAAAAGCTCTTATGTAGATAGCCTGCATTTGAAAGGACCATTACTGAGAGAGTTTGTTTCCCCTTTGATTAGAAAGGAAGAAGTGTCTGTAATTAGAGATATATTAATATGAGGAAGTGAAGTAGACTAATTTTGGCCAGTTTGTATCACATGACTATTTGATTTCTATTTGCTGCTTCCCCCTCACTGGTCTTATCTTGGTAGTTATTACTCGACGTGACCTCCATGTGATAAGACTATTATTTGTTTTGCAAGCTCAGTCAACGTTCACTAAGGTAAGAAGATGAGTATGTCCATGTTCAGAAAGCAGAGGGCAGAAGGGTAGTGATGTCCCAACAAACTCTGATATGCAATTCTGATAACTGGAGAGAGAGTAGCACTGGGTCCAATGATTTTAAAATGAGCAGGTAGCATTTGCCATAGCTGTGCTACGTTTCCCAATGTCCTACAACATGATTTAAAAATGACCAAACTTTGGCCCTGAAGGCACCTGTTTTGGCTTCCAACAGTTGCATGAGTTTCATTTCTAGTCTCTGTTCTTATGTGGCTTTGTGCTTGGATAGTTATTCCATGGTAGAATTACGAGGCTGTCTGGAGTCTGATTGTATATTTTGAGAAAGAGTAAACTTCTGTTGAGTTACATATAGGGCAGATGCCCAAGGGAAACTTCTTAATGCAGAGTGATCAAGATTCAGAATGATCTTCCAGATTGGATATTGAAGACAAAAATCTTCTTTCAGATTTGATTAGATAGCATGATGAGAGGAGGGAGGAGATCAGTAAATGTATTTTTCTGGATAGATAAGCTGATGTGGGCCAAATGGCCTCACTCACCAGTATTTATCTCAGAAACATTTTGGTCTTCGAAGCTGCCCTACCAGTGTTTCTGGATTTATTGGCAGTTTATAGCTGGATAGCAGGGGACTGGATTTTTAAAAAACAAGCATTATGGTAAGAAATGATCTTTTTTTAACAAATGCACAATGTTTGTTTTTCCAAGCCACCAACACCTTTACAGTTGTTGTCTCCCCAATTCTGCAAAGAGTAATTAGTGCAATTTTGTGAAGTAGAAACTAGTCTTATTGAGGACTCCAGCTAATGAGCCAGCTGAGAACAAGATAAACTCACCCAATGAGAAAGTTGCTAATGCCTTATTGACCTTGAACTTGCACCATGTGCAAATTTGGTGGAAGATCCCGTCTCCCGCTGCTATTTGGTGTATTTATTTAAAATGAAGACTGAGCGCCTCCACTAAAGAGCAGAAAGAAGAACTTTGTGTTAATGCATATTACTGGTAATCTCACAGTGTAATTTCAGTGCCTTTGGAACTAAGATTTGTTTCCTGCTGAGTTGGTAAGAAAGAAATCTCCAGTCCGTTTTCACTCGACTTGAACTGCATTCCAACTGCTAAAAGCTTCCTTGCAGCCTTTTAAAAGCTGTACCAGTCTCTCTCTCAGAAAGGTCTCTGGAAAATCAAAGTGGCTGTAGAATCTCAGGCCCCGTGAATCCTTTGTCAATGACTGCCAAGACATCGAGAGGCCTTCTAAACACAAATTGGTTGCAACTGAAGTTAAAAGTCGAAAATAGATGCCTATAATACCAAAGAAGACACATTCCTAAGCCAACAAAGATGGGAACATATCAACCAATAAAATCAATCGATGAAATGGTCAAGGAATTCTGCCTTGGGTAAACGTCCTACTTAAATCAGCTTGGTGGCAGAGTAATAATCTTTAATACCCTGCACAGACAAGAACTTGTGTTTCAGGATAAGTTATATCTGTGCAGAAACCACAGCCAAGAACAATAAAAGCTAAAGATGTGCGGTGCTTTTGATTTTTCCATGGCAGGCATTCGAGTTTTATATTGCCTGCAGCTTTATCCTGTTGAAATATTTCATGAAAGCTGTTTTCTTGAACTATAATTAACACTTTTTTTCCTTATGTTAGTCTTCCTCAATACAACCATTTTGTGGTAATTTCCTTCAATTTAGGCATATTTCCTAAGGGAGTTGCTCCCTTTTATCTGCAGAATCTGGAACTGAAAAGTAGATAGAGATGGTCTGGTAGAATTCCATGGTGGGTACTAGTGCACGGCAACATGCAGAGCTGAGATACAGATCTTGACCAATCAATCATACCAGACAAAAGAGGTACACCTCCTGCCTTCAAGCAGGGGAATGGACAGATGACAAATCTATATTTTTATATATTGAGAAGTCAAGTTCAAATTACCAAGGCTCATGTAGAGTAAGGGACATCCACCAAGCTAGAAATAAAGTCAAAGTCAAGGTAAATTAGGTAAATAGTGATCAGTGACCGTTATGTTTAGGTTTGAAAGAACTCGAGATTGTAGGAGAAAGGGAAGTCTCGGGGTGTATAGGGTTCCCAGTTCTGAGTATGGGACTATGGAATGAACCCTGATTTCAATACAGTTATGAGTGGGGGGAGGGGAGGGGGGAGTAGATAATGTAGGTGATCAGGATCTTTTAGATTAGGAGAACCAAGAGCAGAACATTCAGAGGAATATTGAGCACAGCTGTGTCAGCTGTGGCCCAGTTGGTAATGGTCTCGCCTCAAGGTTGTGAGTTCAATTCCCGCTCCAGGACTTGAGCACAAAAATCAATGCTGACACTCTAATGCAGTATTGAGAGAGTGCTGTGCTGTTGGAGGAGCCATCTTTTGGCCTCATCTGACCTCTTAGGTGAATGTATAAGATCCCCAGGCACCATTTTGAAGAAGAGAGGGAAGTTATCTCTGGCGTCTTGGCCAATATTTATCCCTTGGTGGGATCTGTTAGATCAGTTGGCTAAGAGTGTGGAATATGCCAACAGCATGAGTTCAATCCCTCTATTGGCTAAGTAGTTATTGGAGCCTATGCCTCCCCTCTTTGCCTCATAGAGATATCATGACATAAACCATAATTTGCAACCCTCAATGGACTGTGGTAAAATGAAAACAGAGAAACACCTTGTACTGGCCATCCACTGCAGCTGCCCAGATACCCAGACATCTTGGATTCTCCTTGCCTCTGCGACCATGGAATGTAATCAAGAGAGTGGGGGTGGCAGCACTATAATCAAATTCCTTAGTGAAGGTTTAGCTGTATAAAGTGTGACCCTTGAAATCACTTACAGTTTGGACATATATGAACAACAAGGAGTCAACCACTACTTACCCCTCAATCAAATCCACAAAAATAAATTGTCTGGTCACTGCTCCCCAAGGGGAGGTGGTGACGTAGTGGTATTGTCATTAGATTGGCATTCCAGAGAGCCAGCGTAATGCTCTGGGGACCTGGGTTCACATCCCACTTTAGCAGATGGTGGAATTTGAATTCAATAAAAAATCTAGAATTAAAAAGTGATGACCATGGAACCACTGTTGATTGTTGTAAAAAACCCATCTGGTTCACTAATCCCCTCTAGGGAAGGAAATCTGTCGTCCTTGCCTCGCCTGGCCTACCTGTGACTCCAGACCCACAACAATGTGGTTGACTCTTAAAATGCCCTCTAAAAACAAGGGCAATTAGGGATGGGCAATAAATGCTGGCCTAACCAGTGATGCCCACATTCCATGAACGAATTTTTTTTAAATTGCTAATTGTGGGAGGTTGCTGTATGCAAATTGGCTGTGAAAGAGTGCTATTTAAATGCAGATTTATCTGCCTGACCACAGGCTTTTCTTATGTCCTGTTTGTTGAAGTTCTTTAGGTTATTTTTCTTAGACAGAAATGGGTCAAGTAAATCACTACAAAGCACAGAAGTGCTGGATCAAATCAGAGCAATAACAGAGACATTCTAAAAATGCAAGTGTAAACACTTTTTTTTGCTGCAAAGGTTTCTAATAAATTTTTCAAACAATTGATGTTCCTTCAATTTCCAGCTGCATTTGTTGCTTCAGTATTTTCTTCCTTTCCTAGAGCACTGACCCATGGGCAGCAACATCAAAGTTGCTATTTTTCAGTGATTGTCAACAAAATAATCAACCACAGGGGTCATAACAGCTGAGTTACATTAGTTGGCATAAGTGCCCAGTTTAGGAATGCAAAATGATCAGCCTGAGCCACTTGAAAGCTGTTTTAATGTTGCAAGTTGAAAGAAAGATAGACTTCCATTGATCTAGTGCCATTCATGAACACAGAATGTCCCAAAGCACTTTGCAGCCAATTAAGTACTTTTGTAACATAGTAATTACAGCAGCCAGTTTGTACACAGCAAGCTCCAACAAATAGTAATGTGATAATGACCATATAATCGGTTTTTGTGATGTTGATTGAGGGATAGAAATTGATGAGGACAGTGGGGATAACTGTCTGTTGCTCTTTGTAAAAGATCCCATGACACTAATTTCAACCTTTTGAGGGTGAGGGGGGAATGTGGCCTTAGTTTAAAGTCTCATCCAAAGGAGGGCACCTCCAATGGTGCAGCACTCTCAGTATTGCCAATCTTGAATTTTGTGCTCAAGTTGTGGCGTGGAACCTGAACCCAGAACCTTCTGGTTCAGAAGCAAGAGTGCTACGAACTGAGCCATGGCTATCATAATTGATGTGGTTTGAATCCAGCTTGGGTGTGTATACCTGTTTGCAAGGTAAAGAAACAGACCACATTCTGTGGAAGGTGTCTTTATCTCACTAGAGCTTATCTTAAAATCAGAACCTACCCTGTTCACATCCTACTGATGTCTAGATGAACTATTGCATGTATTTAGGTTGACTTCATTGACTGTGATCTATCTCAAGGACATCGTTAAAACTCCTTTGGACAAAGAAAACATATAAGTACCAGTTAACTTGTCTATTTTTGCAGGATTGTGCTGATCCTGTTTGATGTACAATATAGAACAAGTAATCAAACTTCTCATTATTGGAAAAAAATAGTTCTGCGCTTTCACCTGTCACATGATCTGATATTCTGCACTTGCACAGTTTGCAAACTATTGAATATCCACTTATCAGCCCAAAGAACTGACTGAATTTCGAGGTCGGTGAAGTCAGAAATTTAAAATTTGCCCCACCACCAGCAAGAGTGTATTGTTCAGCTGTCTATTACTGCCACCAACCTTCAGCATGTCTAAACTGCCGTAAAACTCCCAGGTCCTGCCGTTGGAATTGGACCTGAGAGGAAGGTTTAAGGGTGGACACTTTACTTCCCCCACTAGAAAATAAATGGACTACAGTTAACTAATGAAGTGGGACATTGCCTTTTTTGACCATGGCATTGCATTAGCAAAATCCTTGATTTCTTCAGTAAGGCATGTGTATAATTACACTAAATCTTGGAGAACATTTTAAATTTCCCTGGTAGTTGCCAAGCAATTGCTTCAGGTCGTAATCACCTCCAAAATCAAAACAAAAACAACTTTTTTTTCCCCTACTTTGATGTTTCCATGGAAATTTCTTTTTTCTCAAATTTTCTGGAAATATTTTGAATGCTTAGCTTTTGTCCATGTGGCCTTCAGCTAATTCTTCTCATCTTAACCTGTTGGCCAGTGAGTGATCAAAATTCCTGAAAATCGCCTTCATTCATTTGTGTAGGGATAGGTTCTGTCAATGCAAGTGAAAGCAAAGGGAGCTCATAAGAAAAAGCAACAAATCTGCAAATGTCTTTTTTTTGACAAAGTTGGTAAATCGAGCAAAGCAGAATATTGGACAGCAGCTCAAGCTGCTACTGCAGAGTAGCACCAATAAACTGAATTCAAATCAGTTACTAATAGTACTAAATGAAACTTGCTATTCAACCATATTGTATGCACATCCTTACCGGTAGGTCAATCAGACTCTGTTTTTCAGAAGAAAAGTACCTTTTCCTTCAGTTATTTATTTGCAAAGTAGGTCAATTGTCCTTTGTATCAATGAGGGAAGGAAACTAAGATCATGGACAGGGAAAGTATATTTAACCATTCCACCTGGTCAATACTTTGACAGAAAATAATTCTACAACAAATTGCTTTTATGCAGTACCCCTAATGGAGAAAAACTTTTCAGTATTTTATAAATCTAATCTTGCCCAATCCAGTAATCACAAGATGGTTGATGATTATGTATAATGACTATCTCTTTTCCTTAAATGGAAGAACTAACATCATGGAGAATGGGACGGTAATTTTTCCACATCAACAGTTGTTTAAAATGCAGGCTGTGGCTTGTTTTCCCTTGGCGTGCAGCACACCTTTGTTATCCAACTGTTTCATGCAGTAAAACATCTAAGCCTGGCATTTACAGTTTGTGACACCAGGTTACAGACATTTCAATGTGTTGGTATGTCACTGCTGCTTCAGCGACTTTAAAAGGTTTATATGATGGACGGAGAAATAAAACATGCTAAACGATTGTGTGCTAATCTCACGAACAGTAGGTTCTTTATTTAAGCCACAACTGATCATGCAAATCAACCCAGAGATCAAGTTCCTGCTCAAGCCTAAAAGGTTAAAAAAAACTCCTTTGCTAAGTTTACTATGATATTTTGCTCATTAAGAGAGTAGCTAGACAAATGATAAACATTCAGTACTTGATATTAAGTTAGCATCAAAGCATTTCAATATTGGTATGTTACATTGGGAATTTTGAATCCCTCATGAGGGGAAGAAGAGTTTTTATAAAAGATGCTCCAGATGTTTTCAAAACTTAAGATTTGCTTTGTTCTTGCAGTAAGTTTGATGTTAATTACTTTTCCCCTCTTAGTGCTGCAGGTGGTGAAATCTTTAACCAGTGTGTTGCTGACAAAGATGAGGCCTTCAAAGAGAAAGATGTCATCCGCCTTGTGCGTCAGATCCTAGATGGAGTTTCTTATTTGCATGGGAATAATATAGTGCACCTAGACCTGAAGGTAAGGTTATTCTTCACATCAAATTATTCCAAGTTAATGTCTCGGGTTCATTGCTGCCAATCCTGTATAACCAGAAAGCACAAGCACTGATTCTGTGATTTGAAAAAAATGCTGTCCCTGCACCATAGGTTGCAATTGCACAAATAGTTAGTTTTTGTGCACAATTTTTGCCTCTGCTGTTTGAATGAAGGTGCTCACCCATTTAAAATAATTTAAAGGCTGCTCAGATTAAGGCAATGTTAAGGAAGCCTCATGTTGGCTTCTTGGCTTACATCTAAGACTTATCGAGATTTTGAGGGTTTAAATTGCTCTCTAGACAATATGGTGCATACTGATAAACGAATCAAACAGTAAGACCACTTGCTTAAAAGTTATAGGTTTAATCTTCAGTGCTGCCCTTGTCACTGTGCGACTAAATGAACCAAAATGCTCTAGCAGGAAGCTTCATCGCCACAGATAAGGGACAGAAGGATTGATATACATTAAGTCATGGTGGTTCCTATAGCCTTGTTGTTTCTAGTTGAAGTTGTGTGTATGCATAAATCTTTCCCTTTGGATTTTCCTATATGCACTCTACGGAATGATGTACGCTCAAACATTAAAGGGGAAGATCTATCACAAGGAATGACATGGGTTCTCCTTGTATTCCTAACATTACTATTTGGATGTCAGCTTAGAACTTCACACCATGGGTGTCTTAATCGAGAATTCACAGCATATCTGTTCATGTATGTTCTTAATAGCTTTAAACTACTAAGTGATACAGTGTGGAAGGTTTGTAGAAAAGACGCCGCATTGGCTCTGTGATTTTACAGGATTGCAGTCTCCTCATATAATTACGCCTGTGGCTAAGTGGATTATGGATTTCTGAGTTTCCACGATACACTTGCCAGATTGTAATTACCTGCTGATTCTTGGTTTTTAGTGGTAACTGTTTAGCAACTGATGGGAGAAGTGCAAGCCTTGACTGGTAAACAGTATGGATGCAATACTTACAGAAGTCAATAGTAGACCATTGTCTTTTTCTCTCTCTTGGCTCACTACAGAAATTCCACGCTATTTGTAACACTGCAATTAAGAATTGCTTTTTAATTAATTTTAGAAAAATAATTATATGACAGTGTATCTGGAGTTCACTTTAAATTAGGAATCTCAGTATACTGAACGTCATTTTTTTGTACTCCATCTAACCAACAAACTGATGAAAATAGAAGTAAATTTATCTTTAAAACAAACAGCATTGGACTAGAATGGGTGGAAGTTCAAGTCTGTATATCTCGGCTTCACGTGTCTGATGAATTAAGGGGTCAAATTCAGCTCTGTATGTTCAGAAATTGGCTGTTTCCTGAGAATGAACTAGAATGAGCACATTTCCTTTTTTAAAAAAAAACAAACCAAACATCTCACTTGCTGCTGACGGTGACAGCTAACAAGCAGCGTGCCTGACATATATGAACAGGCATATTGTAATAGCATTGAAATGTTCGAAAATGCGTGTAGCGCAGAGGCGCCAAGATCAATCACTGCTCTACCTTCTGAACCTTACTTGGCATAGATTGGAAATCAAGCATGAGACTTTTCTGGCTGTATGGCTCAAGTACTCATTGGATAAATGTGCTTAGGCCATTGGGGAATTGTTTGGGATGTTAGGGTCTCACCGCACCAGGGGGCAAATTACAAAAGACAGCAATTTCATCCCAGTGCTTTAATGCATATTGTGAAGTATTAATTAAGATAATGAATTATTTTAACCCATTAAGCTGAAGATTTTCTATGGTTTCTGTGCATTTTCCATGTGTCCTTTATATTGAGCTTAATGCATGTTGAGTAGCGCAAACTATAAGTTACAATGGAAATACCACTACATGACATGTGGGAACTGTACTCCAGAGGACTACTTACAGATGATATAATGCACAGGTTTGTGGATATAAAAGTGGATATGGAAGTGCAGAAATAAAAAAAGAGGGCTGTATTTTAGTAAGAAAGCCCCTGAATTAAAATGCCAAGGGCCGTCCTATGTAATGTTTTACCATCTAGACTCAGAATCTCACTGCAGTGAAGCAGACTATGATCCTGTGAAAATAAAACTACGCCATTAATTTGTTAGAACATTTACAAAATGAATAGGAAAGTGGCAGAAACTGTCAGCCCTGACTGGTTTTGCTGAATCCATAATGAACATTAGTACCACACATTGCATCTGTAGCATCATTGCCTCAGGTGAAATGAGAGAATCCGATCAGCACAGAAAAGACAAAAATTGGCCTAAGGCAGAACTGCTTTATGGTGCAGTTACCATGTGTGCAAAGTGAAAAGATGAATGGCTGGTTTGTGATGCAGAGTGACCCGCACCAAAAGCGCCAGTTCAGTTCCCTTACTGGCTAAGGTCACCCATGAAGTCTGGTCCCTTGCCTGAGGTGCGGTGACCCTCGGGTTAAGCTCACCACCAGTCATATCTCACTAATGAGAGAGCAGCCTATGGTCCTCTGGGACTAGGGTGACTTTCAATTTCAAAGTAGAAAGACACAAGAAATTGTCAGTGGCTTTGGGGAGCTGATCTCACAACTTGCGTGCATTTCTCTATTTTGTAAATGTACTGTGCTGGATACTGGAGAGATTTATTTTCACTGCAGCCTATTCAATTAAATGGACATCAATTCTCCAAAAATGTAGAGTTTGTTTGTTATAGGAGGGAAAAGATCCAGAAGGACTGTTTATCATTTTGGTTGTGATTACAGGAGACATAAATGGCACAATCTTTTATTTCCAGTGAAGTTTGCATCATCACATTGACCGTCTGTAAACAAAAAAGAATTTCCAATTTGTTTTGTGAAAAATGTGCCTCTTTAAACATAAATAATTGTCCATACACATCAAGTTTGTAGTTCACAAAGCTCATTGTCATCATTGCTATCACAAGATCCAGTTCAATCAGTGTCTAGCACACTTTACCCATTCTTCCACCATTCTATTTGTAATTATAAAATCACTTTGAACTGAAGCCCTTTTGTTAAGATGCCCTTGACACTGTTTGGGTAACAATACTGGACCAGATCTCAAATCTCAGCAGCGCAAGTTGTGAAGTTTGGTTTTGTAAATCTGGTAATTGGCAAAAGAAGCAGAGGGGGAGATGATTTTTTTTAAAATGTACCCAGCGGGTTATGATCTGGAATCTACTGCCAAAAGAGTGTTGGGGTCTGTTTCAGTAGCAACTTTCAAAAGGAAAATGGGTAAAAAGCTTCTATGCAGAAAGAGCAGGACTGTGGGGCTAATTGGATAGCTCTTTCAAGGAGCCATCACAGGCTCATTGGGAGAATAGCCTCCTCCTGTTCTGTATGATACAGTGATTCTCTTCTGTGCACTAGCACCAGAAGGAAAATGACTACATAAAGCTGCTGAATTGTTGTAAAAATCCAACTGGTTCACTAATGTTCCATAGGGAGGAGAACCGGACGCACTCACCCCCTCTGGCTTACTTGCAACTCTAGCCCACATTTTATGATTGACTCTTAACTTGCTAGACAATTTCAGAGAGCAATATGCAGTTGCTAAAAGCTCCAGAGTAGCTAGGGATGGGCAATAAATGTGACTTTACTAGTGCTATCAAACACCCCAAGAGCAAATAAAGAAGAATAGGATTTCTCTTATATTCCTAATAAATGTAGTCTGATACATAAGCGATGCAGGCTTTTATTACTTGCAAGCAACCTTTTTTTAAAATCTCAATGTAAAGTCTTGATTGTGATACTCCATATCAGTGTGTATTGTGTTTACACTGTAGAGCAGTAGTGTGTCTAAGAAGCCTGCATGCTATGTTCTTGACAGTATTTGGCTTCCGAGCCTGAAAACCAGTCAATATGTACTAAAACTCTGGTTCTGTTGTCTTCTCAGCCACAGAACATTTTGCTGACCAGCTGCAATCCATTGGGCAATATCCGTATCGTTGACTTTGGACTGTCCAGGAGAGTGGACAGCATTGAAGAGATCAGGGAAATTATGGGTACTCCAGAGTATGTAGGTAAGTGCCAGTTTGCAACATCCTTCTAAAACTGTTCCCAGTTCACAAATGTAATATTAATTCCTAAAATGTACAATGATACATGACTGTTTAAAATACATCAAGCATTGTACAGCTGATTTCATAGTAGCTAGAGTGCTAAAATATGAGAATGAAATTGTTTGTAGCAGAATCATGTTGTGCAGAGAGTGAAACCATTTAGTGTTGCTAAATGCTTAGTAGTCTGTACATAAGCAACAATACTCGTATGTTCAAGTATCTAATTGTTTTTTTAATTTCACTAGCTCCTGAAATATTAAATTATGAGGCAATCACAACAGCAACAGATATGTGGTAAGTACATATTTTTGCAGCACCGGTGAATGTAGATTTTAGGGGTAATTTTCTGATCAACATACATATTGAAATCTCATATACAAGTCCCCGATATGAATTGGCAATGGATGAGCCTTCTCACCAAAAATGCAAAGTTGGAAAGTTTTTTAAAAATTATCCCCTGGATAAGGGTGTCACTGGCAAGGCTAGCATCTATTGCCTATCCCTAGTTGCCCCTCAAAGGTGGTGATGAGCTGCCACCTTGAATACAACTGTGTGGTTTGCTGGGCCACTTCAGAGGGTAGTTAAGAATCAACCATAATACCATTGGTCTGGAGTTATATTATAGGTCAGACTGGGTAAGGACAGCAGATTTCCTTCCCTAAAAGGCATTAGTGACCCCGATGGGTTTTTACAGCAATCTGGTAGTTGGTCACTATTACTGATGCAAGCTTTATTTTCTAGATTTATTTAATTCAGTGAATTTAAATGCCCCAGCTGCCGTTGTGGGATTTGAACTTGTGTCTCTGGATCATTAGTCCAGGGTTTAGGATTACTCACCCAGTAACATAGCCACTATGCTACCATATCCCACCTTATATATTTTATCTTAGAATAAGTGAATTATGGAATAAATCAGTAAAAACTAGTCAATTAGCAAAGGCCATTGTACAAACTTGCCTCAAAATACTTCAAGGCGCTTGATGGAAAACCAAAAACTGTAGGCCCATGATTTCCCCACCAGCACTCTCTATAAGCACAGCTCCTCATTACAAACACAAACGGCTAATCAGGGATTTGGCATAATTTAAAATGTTCCAGCAGAGTTTTGCCTGGGAGTTCTATACCCTTCCTCCAATTTCCTGCCTTAGCCTTAGCAGAAGGTGGGTGAAACTACTGGAGACTTGACCAAAAGCAGTTGCTCCTTTCATTGCTTCAGGGTTCCTACTTAGCTATGGATTTACATTTGGATTTAACATTGGAGACATTTGGAAATCACTTCACACCAAGACTTGTAGCATGAATGCATTCTTTATAAATGTCAACAATGATGTTGAATTATTTATTCCACCCTATTCCTGGATTTTAAACAGGAGTTTTATTGTGGTTCTTGGCATTGTCTTTGAGGTTTGGCTCACGTTCAAGTGAAGAACAACAATTCCATAATGCTGTTTTCTTTTGGTTATTTTTTCCAGGAGTATCGGGGTGTTGGTCTATGTCATGTTGACAGGCATTTCACCTTTCCTTGGAGATGACAAGCAAACCACTTATCTCAATGTTTCCAGAGTGGACATTGACTACTCAGAAGACATCTTTGAAGGCATTTCCAATTTGGCTTTAGATTTCATTCAGAGTCTCCTTATTAAGGACCCTAGGTATGATTTTAGTACTCCTATGGATAACCATCTTGGTTATTAACCACTATTATTGGGTTAAAAAGGACACAGAAAAGCAAAAGACCCCAACCAGCAAAGTATTAGATTCTCTACGGGTCCTATCATTATCAGTGCTTGAGATTCTGTACAAATCACATTTTTTAGATACCTAGGCCAAAGCAGGGAAGAAAGTAGGACATGCAGTGAAACTAAAAAGAAATTCATATGAAAACAAAACTTTCCTTCTTTCACCACCTATCACAGGGAATTTACTTTAGTGTCACTAGGCAGCATGTCAGAATAGTGACTTTGCACCCACCACTATTGGAAACAGCTTGCTAAGACTTCTTACACAGCACCTCCCAAATTCCTGACCACCTCCACCTCAGATGCATGGGAACACCACCATTTGCAAATTTCCCCTCCTAGACACACCATCCTGATTTGGAAACATAAGGCTGCGCCTTCACCGTTGCTGGGTGGAAATCTGGAGCTTGCTCCCTGACAGCACCCTTCACACGGAGTGCAACGGCATAAGGCAGCTGCCCACCATCACCTTCTCAGAAGCAGTTAGGGATAGACGACAACTACTGGCCTTTCCAGCATTGCCCAAACACTGACTGAATAAAAAACACACTATATCACTATATCACTCAACCAAATTGTGGTTGTGTCAATGTAGTGTCAATGTAGGTCATCAACCATGTTCCCAGATAGTCCTACACAGACGTAGGAACCAGACTTTAAAGTCCACTGATCTTCAGTCAACATATGACACAGAAGAAGTTATTCAGTGGATTTGGACCTTATTTCTGCTCTAATCTGCCGTTAGAGGTTCAGTGATTGACAAGCCTGTCAATCCCAAACTGCTCATCATCTTTAAATTACATTTAAAGCATTGTTGCAAATTAGTTCATAGAACCATAGAAAAGTTACATTGCAGAAAGAGGCCATTCAGCCCATCTTGTCTGCACCAGCCAAAAAAGAGAGAAAAAAAGAAACTAGCTGCTCATTTTAATCCCACTTTCCAGTACCTGGTCCGTAGTCTTGCAGGTTACAGCATTTCAGGTGCAGATCCAGGTATCTTGTAAATGGAGTTGAGCATTTCAGCCTCAACCACCAATTCAGACAGTGAATTCCAGACGTCCACCAGCCTCTGGGTGAAAAAGTTTTTCCTCGTGTCCCATCTAATCCTTCTACCAATCACCTTAAATCTATGACCCCTGGTACTCGACCCCTCAGCTAGGGGGGGAAACAGATCTTTCCTGTCTACCCTACCTAGGCCCTTCATAATTTTGTACACCTCAATTAGGTCATCCCTCAGCCTCCTCTATTCTAAGGAAAACAACTCCAGCCTATCTAACCTTCCTTCATAGCTGCAATGTTCAAGCCCTGGCAACATTCTTGTAAATCTAAGTTCATCTAGAACTTGCCCTCATATTTTGACACATGAGCTTCCACATGTGCCATATTATTTACATGTTATAAAGGATCTATAAAAGAGAGGGATTGTAGGGGTTAGCTATTCCAAAATCAATGCGTTTCTGTACTAAAGGATAATACGTTTAATTCATTTCATGTCGCTGTATAGCATGCATCATCTTTGGTATTGAGAATAATAAATTTAGCCCTAAATAGTCTAACTGGATAAGTGGTCACAATTGTGTTACAGCCGGGCTTACAGAGAAAATTATTTTCCACATCATGTTGATGGCTGGGAGACACACCATTTGTAGCGGACATACCACCTGAGTGGATATTAATCAGTTGCAGAACATTTGACCGCATATCCGAAGGCCCCAGTTCAAATCTATGCATGTCTCACTTTGCTCATCTTTTATTTCCCCTTCCCCACTAGTATCAAGTGCCCTGTCTCACTCTTGTGGGCACTGCTTAGTTCCTTGGACTAAGCCCAGCTGCTATATCAAGAGTTCGCTTATTCAAATTCAGCTGCCCCTTTAATGACTTTATGAGTGGGCCCATGGGATTAGCAGGACAGTTGAGTTGGAGGACTGACACAAGTTTGGACTCGTCAGGCCAAATACCATGTTGGTGTAATGTGATCCTATGTTGCATTTGAATTAAATTAATGAGCATATTTGTAGTTCTTTCTGAATGAAGAAAAGCAGTTGCTGATGTTATTTTTACCTTTGATTTCTTCCATTGATATTTCTCCAAAGTTCAAAACAATGCAATAAAAATCCGCTCCCCAATTTAACAGGAGTCTATTTAACTTCAGTTAAAAAAGGAAATACCCTTTTAAATAAACATTAGCCTTGAAATTATGCCGTGTTGAACACTTATATGAAATTCCATCTCCACTGCTTATTCAGAGGGACGCCTCCATTAAAAGAGCAAACAAAGTAATATCATACACATGAGGTATTCATTCTTCATGCAATGTAATTTTGACACTTGTATCAACATTTTGGGATTTAAATTTACAAAGGACCTGCTATGTAATGGGTTCAAATTAATTTTGCAAACCACAGTAAGGGGTTTATGTTTCTGGTAAACATTATGGTTACAGGTTAAAGAACAGAAAGTTGTAAATAATTAAATATTTGGAGTGCAACAGTATCTGTAATAATTCTCTGCTTTGTTATTGAAGGAAACGAGCAAAAGCAGAACAGTGCCTAGACCACCCATGGCTTTCATCTAAACTAGAGGTGCCAAAACCCATAACTGAGTCAGAGGAGGAGCAGTCTGAACCCGAACAGAACAGCCCCGACTCGGAGGAACTGGTGCTGATGGCGTCCTACACACTGTGTAGGCAGTTGGACAAGAACATTGAAATTGAGCGAGCGGCTGTGCACAAACAGTTCAAATTTGAGGAGCCTTTCACAACGTTGCGAGATTTTTTGAGTGCTTAACGTATTCGGGACTGCAAGTACGCTGGCTTCAACTAGCTACACAGAGCACTGTATTTGTTTGCTGCTCGGAGTGCCACATGGCTGAATGCTCTGCAGGCTTTCATTACTTAGGGCAATTAACTTTTTATTGGGCATCAACCTGGTGTAATATAGAATGGATGGCCTGAATAGAGCACATGGTTTAAGGAGAAAAGTACAGTCTTTTTCTGGGGAAATAGTGCCCTCTTAAGCTTGGTGATAGAGCTGAGAGATTGGTATGAAAATACCTGGTTAAAACCATGGCAGCTTTGCTAATCAAATTCTGCATCTCATTATTTACTAATGAAAGGTAAATTTTGTGATGGCTGAACCAAGAAACATGGAAAGTAAAATGTAGACTGTTTTTAAAGTGACAATCTTACATTCACCCAGTACTGTCGGGTTTCCCGATTATTGGCAGCTAGGTATTGTCTTTCAGTGGTTTAAAAAAAAAACTTCTCTTTGGCGTTGCTCCTTTAAGCAAAAAAAAAGCTTGCATATTTGAGTTTAACTCGGCTATTCAGTGGGAGAGGCCTCTCTTCACAGTGTAACTGGAGAAAGTTCTTTGTTCTAGTATACTGACAAGCATCTTAACTCCACCTCACCCTTCCAGAAGAACATTTTATACTAGGCTTATTTCTAGTTGGAAACGGAAATTAAGTGCTGTTTTTAACAGCCGTTAAAAAAACAATAGAAGTCCAGCAAAAAAAATTGATGTACAAAATTGCCATGGAAGTTGCCAAATTGATAATAGGTACGCTTTTTTCATTTGCTTTGAAGGCATACAGTAATAGTTTTGTATGCTTCATATAGTAAACAGTCCCACTTTGGTTCTCATTCATTTCAGTTCAATTATAGGGTCTGCCATTTTTCACCTTGTAATTGTACAGTACTGAGCATGTGATTCTTTATTGAATTGGAGAAGAATGCCAGGATTGGGGTCAGTGGAGTCTAAAATTCAAGTAATGAAGTTAAATAATAATTGTCGTTCTGTGGGCCATAGGACATCTTATGCAAATTTCCTTGTAAATCTGTACATTGGAATGTGTTGTGCTGCAATGAAATAATGGCACAAAGAGCATTAGTGCACAAATTTGCTGTCTTTCTTGGGTTTAGGGAATAAGTATCTTTTTTTTCTTATTTATTGTATTCTGATTATCGAAAGATTTTTGTCAGGGACTAGAATGTAATCATTTTCTAAAGAATATTCCAGAAACATATCAGCATTGTTATTAAAGCAATTTGACATTCATCTTGATTATCCACTCATGGCTCCCTTCCTCCAAACGTGTGCGCACACATTGTAAAGCTCTGGTGACTGTGTGAGGTAGAACAAATATATAGTTTAAAAATTGACAGTGCCTTGATACTAAGCTAGACATTGTGGGACCAGGTATGTTTAAGTCTTTGAAATCAGAATGGATATGTGGATTTTGAATTCATTCGGTATCACCAGGCATGAGGAACATAGGAATCCCTATGTGGCTGGGTGAGGGGGGCAGCTGGAGGCAAAGAGCACCTTTGTGGCATATGTAGCAAACACACAAACTGTCACTTTATTTTTTGTCACTGATATAATAATGTAAGGAAATTCAGAAGCAAGTCAATGTAGGCTAGTGAAGTAATCCAGTTTGTATTGTAAACTGTGTGAATGTTCAAACCAACAATTGAGCAAGTCAGGAATGTAACATTGTGCTAGCAATGTGCTGTATTTCACTTTTGAGGCTTGATGTATGAGGCCTAATTAGCAAAGGCCACCGCCTGTGTTTCCGGGTTTGGTCTAATCCTGACTTTCGTGTTTGCACATTATTAAGTTCAAAAGGAGGAGGGATGGATAGAAGAGTATTTTGTAATAAAACAAACTTTTTCTTTCCAAAAATTGCAACAGCCAGTGTTATCTGCACAAGAATGCACAGTCTGCCCTTCTTCTGTTCCTTTCTCTTAAATTCCTGACTAATATAGACCAAAAAAACCTTTGGACTGCAAGAAGTATCAAGACGTTGATTGCAAAACTGAGTCTGTCGCACAGCAGTCTTTGCCATGTGGCCTTTAGGAAGTTGATCACGCAACTTAAGTGATATGTTGTTTCAAGCCAGATTCCTGTTGTATATTATAGAGTTCAAAGACTTGAGGTATGGAATTTTGTATTGTATTTTGTTCTCAACAGTATGAAATAATTATTCAGATATGTTCTTCATTCAGAGTCTGTTGGCCAAGTGTAAAGACTGCGCTGAACTGATAAGGGGAGACTTTGTTTTATATTTCAATGGGCACCTCCTGCTTTAAAGTAACATTGGAGTTATTCAGTACAAATAACGGGCAGTCAGTATTGGCATAAGGCATTTTCCAACAGATCACATCCTGTTCAGTAAGGAACTGAATTTTCCAGAGCACAAAATTAGTCTCCAGACATTGTACAGAGTTGCTTTAATGTACTTCGGTGACAATGACGGAGAGGAACAAAGACCGTGGTGGCACATTAGTCAATGCAGACTGCCACAGATAGGAAGATAGCCAGAATCGCTCAATAATCGGTGGTTCTGTAAAAATGGGATTTTTTTTTATTGATAAATGTTAAGGCTGCTGGAAGTCTGCCTTGTGACCAGAAATGGTTGTCAGGTTAACTGGAGGGAGAGGCCTATGTTGCTTAATTTTGAAAAATCAACAAAACATTAGTTAAGGTAAAGCGTTCGTTGTTTAGTGATGCCACTTGTTTTGAGTATGTTGGGGACACCACTAGTAGTCATTAACCAGTTTAATTTAAATGGATTAATGAGAAAATAGCAGCCAAAGGTGGGCTGAATGTTAAAGCAGTTTCTATTCCTGTCTCCCTTTTCTGTGGGTTTCAGAATGAATTCTGTTCTAATATGGATACTTAACACAAACAAATTCCTGTCTGCTCCACTTTAGTTCCATTGTCAATCCATCTGAGAATTCAAACATGTTTAATGTTCATAGAAGAACAAAAAAAATCTGAGATTCGACATTTGCAATTCCAAAAGGAGTTCATGTTATCAATAATTTCTCAAAAGGACCACATCTGAAGATTGGTAGAATAGATGATGCCAATTACAGGTGGCACATGGTGCAGGGCGGGAAAGACAGGAGAAAAATACCTTAGAATGAACAGGTCTTGCATATACCTCTTCACACCATAACACAGGAAAAAGTTTGGAGCCCTAAGGACCAACAATGGGCTTGATCTAATGGTACATGCAGGGAAAAACTCTGCATTTTTGACCCTTTGTTTTAATGGTTTTGAATTAGCGGAAAATATTCCTTACTTTCACATTACTATTGAAGCATGTTTCTTTTGTAATGTAAAAGTGTCACATCTTGGTATACAAAGCAATGGCATGAGCACAGGCTTTATAAAGAATATAACCATCATATTAAGCAATCAGGTGGATAAATATTCAAACTGCATAATTAACTACTGTAATTCCACTGGACGACTATGTATATCTGATAATTCCTTAAAGTAGGGCATGTTTGTTGGACCAGATTATTGAAATGTAATAATTGTAATTATTTTTCCTTTCAAATGCTGCTGACTTTTCAGCATCTCCACAAACAAGAATATAATGTACAATTTATTTTATGTGATAGTTTTGACAGCAAAACTGATGATAAAGGTACTGTTTGACATTGTCCATGTAATGTGCTTTTTTTTACAATAATAAAACATATTATTTAATTCAACAGCTCCCTTTCATTTATTGAAAATCAACTGTTATTAAATGTTCAGAAAGAGACTGGGGCTAAAAGAGTGAGATTATGAGAACAGGTACCAAGAACTAGGTTTGTATTCCCTTGAAACTGGAAGATTAAGAGATGGCTGATGTGCGGTGTTTAAAAAGTGTAAAGGATTTGATAGGATAGATGGAGCCAACTATTTCCTCTAGTTGGGAGAAATTCAGGATGAGGGATCATTACCTTAAAATCAAAACTAGGACATTTGGGGCGAAGTAGGAAATTACTTTTCACACAAAGGTTAGTGGAAATCTGAAACACTCTGCTCCAAAAAGCTGTTGAGGCTAGTGCATTTGAAAATGCCAAAACTGAAATTAATAAGTTATTGTTAGGGTTGCGAAACTAAGATGGGCAGATGGAATTAAGCTGAAAGACCAGTCATGATCTAATTGAATGGCAGAACAGGCTACTCGTGTTCCTATGTCCCAACTCTCACCGGCATGCTGGCTAGCGAGGCTCATTTTTGCCCTGCCTGCCTCTGATCTCGGCCGTGGCAAAGTCCAGCCATTTATGGGCCTCCAGTCCAAAAAAAGAAGCATTGGTTAGGGGATAAGTAATGGCCAAGGCTGCAGGTGGAAAAGGATATGAGGCAAATGGAATTCTAAGGTTTTGAATATTAAAGGCAAGAAAGTGAATTTGAATCAGTATAAGGCACCAGTTAGGCCATACTGCACAGAATCACAGAATCTCACAGTGCATAAGAGGCCCTTCGGCCCATCGATTCTGCACTGGTATGTGAGAAATACCTGTCCTACCTACCTAATCCACTTACCAGCACTTGGCCCATAGCCTTGAGTGTGCTGACATGCCAAGTGCTCATCCAGGTACTTTTTAAAGGATGTGAGGCAACCCGTCCCCACCACCATCCCAGGCAGTGCATTCCAGACCGTCACCACCCTCTGGGTAAAATTTTTCTCACATTCCCCCCTCAAACCTCCTGCCTCTCACTTTGAACTTGTGGCCCCTCATGACTGACCCTTCAACTAAGGGGAACAGCTGCTCTCTATCCATCCTGTCCATGCCCCTCATAATCTTGTACACCTCGATCAGGTCACCCCTCAGTCTTCTCTGCTCCAACGAAAACAACCCAAGTCTATCCAACCTCTCTTCGTAACTTAAATGTTTCATCCCAGGCAACATCCTGGTGAATCTCCTCTGCATCCCCTCCAGTGCAATCACATCCTTCCTATAATGTGGCGACCAGAACTGCACACGGTACTCCAGCTGTGGCCTCACCAAGGTTCTATACAACTCCAACATGACCTCCCTACTTTTGTAATCTATGCCTCGATTGATAAAGGCAAGTATCCCATATGCCTTTTTCACCACCCCACTAACATGCCCCTCTGCCTTCAGATATCTATGGACACACACGCGAAGGTCCCTTTGTTCCTCAGAACTTCTTAGTGCCATGCCGTTCATTAAATACTTCCTTGTCAAATTACTCCTTCCAAAGTGTATCACCTCACACTTTTCAGGGTTAAATTCCATCTGCCCATTTGACCATCCCACCTATATCTTCCCGTAGCCCAAGACATTCAACCTCACTGTTAATCACCCGGCCAATCTTTGTGTCATTCGCAAACTTACTAATCCTACACCCCACATAGTCATCTATGTCGTTTGTATAAATGACTAATAGGGGACCCAGCACAGATCCTTGTGGTACGCCACTGGACACTGGCTTCCAGTCACTAAAGCATCCTTCTGTCATCACCCTCTGTCTCCTACAACTAAGCCAATTTTGAATCCATCTTATCAAATTACCCTGTATCCCATGTGCATTTGCCTTCTTTATAAGTCTCCCATGTGGGACCTTGTCAAAGGCTTTGCTGAAATCCATATAAACTACATCAACTACACTACCCTCATCTACACACCTGGTCACCTCCTCAAAAAATTCAATCAAATTTGTTAGGCATGACCTTCCTCTGACAAAGCCATGCTAACTACCCCGATCAAACCTTGCCTCTCCAAGCGGAGATAGATTCTTTCCTTCAGAAATTTCTCCAATAGTTTCCCTACCATTGACGTGAGACTCACTGGCCTGTAGTTCCCTGGCTTATCTCTACAACCCTTCTTAAATAGCGGAACCACATTAGCTCTTCTCCAGTCCTCTGGCACCTCCCTTGTGGCCAGAGAAGAATTAAAAATTTGGGTCAGAGCCCCTGCAATCTCCTCCCTTACCTCCCTCAGGCAGCCTGGGACACAAATCATCCAGACCTGGAGATTTGCCCACTTTTAATCCTGCCAAAACCTCCAATACCCGGTCACTCCTGATATCAATTTGCTCAAGAACCTTGTAGCCTCTCTCCCCGAGTTCCATACCTTCATCCTCATTCTCTTGGGTGAAGATGGATGTGAAGTATTTGTTTAACACTCCAGCGATGTCCTCTGGCTCTACCCATAGATTACCCCCTTGGTCCCTAATGGGCCCTACTCTTTCCCTGGTTACCCTCTTCCCATTGATATACTTATAGAATATACCAGGAATATTATGTGCAGTTCTGAGCAACCCATAAGAGAAAAGATATTAGATACATGGGAAAGATGCAGTGAAGAATCATTAGAGTTTATATTTTAATGAATTCTGATGTAATTGAGCCATTTTAGAGCATTTTTTTTCTTTATTGGGATGTTAGTGTCACTGGCAAGGCCAGTATTTGTTGCCCATCCCTAATTGCCTTTGAACTGAGCGACTTATTAGGCCATTTCCAAGGACAGTTAAGAGTCGACCACATTGCTGTGGATCTGGCATCACATTTGGGCCACACCAGGTGAGAGTGGCAGATTTCCTTCTCTAAAGGCCATTAGTGAACCAGATGAGTTTTTAACGACGATTGATAGTTTTGTGGTCACCATTACTGGACTAGCTTTGTATTTCAAATTTGTAACTGACTAATTTTAAATTCCACCAGCTGCCATGGTGGGATTTGAACCCATGTCCCCAGAGCATTAGCCTTGGCCTCTGGGTTACTAGCCCAGTGATGTTACCACTACACAACCATCTCCCTTTATTGTCACCAGATACAAAGTATTTGTCGCTGGACATGATTCAGTGATGTGGGACATGGTTTGTATTTATCTGTAAGGACATGTATCTTTGTCACAAAGACACTGTAAGTAGATTTGAGGCACAGGCCCTGTCCAGTTCAAAGGCATTTGAGAAAAGCCCAACTCTGGTGTAGCCAATTGAATCCTGGTTGATGGACTGTAGGGTCGGATGTGATACAATGATAGGACGACCTGCTGTCTATGCAGCATGCCAATGAGTTGACAAGGAGAAGTTGAAGGAATCGGGGAAAAGTTGGTATAATTGGGTGTCTCAAGGAAAGGTACTAATACTGGGGAAAGAACAAGAATTGTAAAAGTTACTAAAAAAAATGGTTGAAAAGGTGGTGGGTGTTTTTTGCTAAGCAATAAAGATTATAAAGAGATTGAACATCATTTTTCAAATGTATGAATGATTTAAGAAGGTGAGTGGGGAACAATAATTTCCATTGATTTTACAGATTGATAAGAGGGGCATAGACTGAGGATTATCACAGGGAGAACTAAAAGAAAACTACAAAGCATTTTTTCATAGAGGATTATTGGAACGTGGAATGTTTTACCAAAGAATATAACATTTAAAAGGGATTTGAGTAAATATTTGGAAGGGAAAACTATGAAAATATACAATAAAAAGGAAATGGGAGTAGACAACTCTAATTTAAGCCCTGGGCTAGATTGTACAATACTGTTCCTAAACTACTCACTCTGACTCAAACCTTTGAAAAGAAAGAACACTCTATAACATCATCTTTCACAATGTTAGGATGTCCCAAAGCATTTCACAGCCAATTAATTATCTGCGATGTGTAGTTGCTGTTGTAATGTAGAAAAACGAAACAACCAATGCGTGCACAGTATGGTCTCACAACAACAATGAGATAAATGACCCATTAAAATATTGTTGGTGCTATTGGTTGACCAGGACACGAGGACCCTTCTGATCTTCAACAGTGAGATGTTTCGTATCCACATTAGAGGGCAGATGGAACCTTAGTTTAACATCTCATCTAAAATACAACACATCCAACAGTGCTGTCTCAGTACTGCATAGAAGTATCAGCTGAGATAATGTGCTCACATTCTGGAGTAAGCCCCTGCCATTCTCGCTGAAAGGGAGCAGAATCAAAGGACTAAGGTTTTGGGCAAGATGTGATATGAGGAAGAACTTTTTATGATGTAGATGGTAATCACCTGGAACACCCTATGAGGCTGGTGGAAACCGAGAGGATAAATAATTTCAAAAGGAAATTGGATGGGCACTCAAAGAGAATAAACTTGCATGACTCTGGGGAGAGACCAGGGGAATGGGACTGACTGGATTGCACTACAGAGAGCTGGCATAGATTCGATAGGCTGAATGGCCTCTTTCTGTGCAATATGACTCAATGACCCGAATTTCCACAGTGATGGAAGGTCTGCATGGCTTAGTCAAAACGATACTAGAGCCCTGAATCCAGAATTACTACCCCTGTTTTCGACAGATGCTATTTTTGCTGATGGGGTGGTGGGGAACAGGATGTGATTCACACACACAAATTTTCACTTGGCAGGCGGGTGCTGCCTGATCCGCTTGAGCATGAATTGATTTGCACTGACATCAGCAGAGCTTGCCTATGTCAACGCACAGTCGTGTGATAGTTTGCTTGGTGGGTTCAGACTGGAGCCAGTAGTGAGCCCGCTGACAATTTAAAGGCCTGTTAAGGCCATTAAGTAATCAATTAAATTAAAGTTTTCACTGCCCGTCCAGCCTAATGGTTGACAGGCAGGCGAAAAGGCCAAGCGGCCTTTGCATTTTTTTGGAAACCCCATGGGTGGGATGAGGTTTCCAAAAACAAATAAAAATGAAGTAAAAATTTTAACTTTTCATTAATTACATGTCCCTGTTCATGTGGCAGAGTCACAAGAGGGGACATGTTTTATAACATTTTTATTTTCTTTATTATTTTTTGTTATATCTCTTTATCTCTCTGAGGCAGCTCCGTGCCTCGGAGATTTATGCAGCGCTCACTCGCGTGCATGTGTGAAGTGTGTGCTCAACCCACTCACCCTCCTCCTCCCCCCACCCGACCCCCACACAGGCAGCGCTCAGTGCTGCCGCTCGCATTTCGCACTGGGTGGGCTTTAGTTGAAATCACAGTGAAATCGCGGTGCAGTGCCAATCGCGGGCAGCAGTCAGCTTCCCGACCGCCCCTGCCCACCCCTGCTGAGCCCACCTGCCATGGGCAAAATTCTGCCCATGGGAAACCAGAACCCAGCAGTGCCACGAACTCAATGCTGAGTCCAAACAGAAACCATTTTTGCTGGAGCAAGGTCTGTTTTCCACAGTATGTGACTTACAATTGTTAAAAGTAGACATGAATATGTGTAAAAGGTGGATAGGTTTTGTGGATCTGTCAAGCTGGCAAGTTATTTAAATTCCATCCTCTTTAAATTTGAAAAAAAAAACCTGCTGTGACTCTGCGTTGGGAAAAAAAATCACTGCTTGCAATTTCAATGGTTTTTCTTGACATAATCTTGAGGGGTATTATTGTAGCGTTAGTACTGGTTGAGTGCTTCTACAGCCTATCATTATCACGGGGAGTGGGGTGGGGTGAGGAGAGGGAGGAGGGCCCTGTAAGTTCACAGTTTGATTGACAGCTTCAAGTGGTTATAAAGGGATTATCAGTCTTTGATGTGGGTTTATGAATACAAATGTTTGTTTTATAAGGGATTAAGTACATGAAGGGATTTAAATGTATTGAATGGGCTTTTATCAATGAGAACTTTTTTTTAAATAGTGAAGTCTATAGATAATTTGAACTTTATTTTATTGCAGCTCAACATGGCTCCTGAGATCTGCCCATGGTGGATACTGGGGGTTTTTGCATGGAGGGTGCAAGGGCAAAGGGTGGTTGGAGGGGGGTGGGTGGATTAAAATGAAGTTGGCATAGGGGCTATAAAGGGCCATGAGGATAAGTGGGGAGTCATTGGTATAACTTGGCACTAAATTGGCATAGGGGCTATAAAGGGCCAAGGAGGTGGGTAGAGGGGCATGTGTTGGCATGGAGGGTATGAGGGCCCATAGAGGGCAGGTTGGGACGTGAGTTGGCATGGATGGGGCACGGGGATTCCCGACTCTGTGTACTCGACTCATGAGCGAAAACTCAGGCCTAAGACTAAAAGGCGAATGTTACTATTGAGCCAATGTTCTTTCATTTTATGTCACAATTAGCTTTTTGCTTTCATTTTATGACCAGCAGTTACATTTCCCTGGAAGTCGTTAACTTATGGTTTATAGATTATTTTACCAAAGAAATCCCAGCTGTAAATTTGAAGCACAAAGACTCACAGTACTATTTATTAAAGCAACCAGTCAGTGTATGAATTATTTATAAAAATACATGGAAACTGATGACTGTAGCTCAGCCACCCATGAAACACCACATCCAACTTTTATTTTCATTGGTCTCTTTATTATTCAGCTTCTGCTAAGTTCAGGTTGATAAATAGATAAAATATAATGCAAATACATTCCATATTCAACATTGAGATAGATTTGCAGTCAGCAGCGAAGCAATCGTGTTCACCACTGACATTGAAGAAAACTGCCCACAAAGATCTAACTATCTCTGTTGGACAAATTTATCCTTTCCCGATGGCAGTTTAAAATCTGGCATGAAGTCAAGGTATCACCAGGCGTGCAACAGTGATGTCATCAAGCAAGGTAAGCAGCCAATCACATTGAAGTATGCTCACAGACAGCAAACCCGGAAGTTAAAAGCACTAAAACCCTTCACTTTTTACTTAAATTTTTAGATAGCGAAATTACTGATTATGATTGGATTGACTGAAGCTAAAATATAAACAAACTTTTTTAAAAAGTTAAAAAATGGGGAATTTTTTATCATAATGGAGAAATTTGACATTCCACAAATATGAAGTTAGCTTTTCAGGGCCAGTGAAGGCGTTTAGTGGTAATTATGTTATTAAGATACCATTAAAAGCCCAATTGCATTCAGCAAGATGTATCTTTTCATGGGTTTTTCCAAGACAGCATAAAAGAAAATGATTTTCTCAATTCAGTGATTGCTCAGGGATTTCAATCATGGCGGGGTCACAGCTGGGATCCTTCTGAAGGAGTCTAGAATCACTTCTACATTTCCGTGTTATTCTGCACATGTGCAAGCTCCCAAAGTTGCTGTCAGTTTCAGTGGAGTAATGACAGTGAATACTGATAGGTTCACTGTCATTACCAGTGCAAAGTCCGAGCCATTGAGTTTTCCTGCTTTGATACCACTTTGTCCAATGCTGCAAGATTCAGGATGGAGTGTTAGAAGCTGATGAATTTGATAGTAAACATTTATGGGTTAAAATGTTCCTTTTAACAGTTTAGAAAATCATCACATTTTTGAAATGTTCAGTAAAAGGGGCATGCAGGAAAAAATAAAAGCAAAGCCAATGTAAACCTAACAACTTGCAAACAGCAACACTGTAACCAAACAATGAATTAACATTCCCAGGAGAACTCTGAGCTGAGCTGTACCATGATTTACTAATGTGTTTGTGTGCAAAGGGCCAGAAAGTAGGAATTAATGACAAGCTGGCAAAGCAATTAGAAAGTTACCTCTCCATCAACTGAAAAATAAGGATCAGAAAGAAATTTAAGATCTCCCCCTCAGTGTTGTACCATAAAGTAAGAGGTTGTAGTGCTGGATCCTGGCTAATCCCAAACTCAAGTATGTAAACAAGCAAGTTCTGGCATCCTTCCATCTATGAGAGAAGATGGACACCCAGCAAACAAATCCATTTCAGATGTCTTCATATGTGATGGCTGAAGAGGCCAATCCTTGAGATGTAGGTTCTACTACAAACGCCGCGCATGAAGCTACCAGGCTAACAGCACTGTGGATTGTTGTTTTCGGCACTGGCGTCTGTTGCCAAGTCGTTGTGTCCACTGGTCGTCTTGGTGGCGCTTGCCTTCCCATAGGAGATGTCACCATCAGCTAGTGACCCAGGTGTGATGATCGATTTCCAGGAACTTCATGTCACGCTTGCAAATCTTGGAGAGGAGCTTTGGGCGTCCTTTTTTTAATTCATTCACGGGATGTGGGCTTCGCTGGCTGGGCCAGAATTTATTGCCCACCACTAATTGCCCTTGTCTTCTTGAACTGCTGCAGTCCATGTGGTGTAGCTACACCCACAGTGCTGTTAGGAAGGGAGTTCCAGGATTTTGACCCAGCGACAATGAAGGAACGGCGATATATTCCCAAGTCAGGATGGTGAGTGATTTGGAGGGGAACTTCCAGGTGGTAGTGTTCCCATCTATCAGCTGCCCTTGTCCTTCTAGATGGTAGTGGTCGTGGGTTTGGAAGGTGCTGTCAAAGGAGCCTTGGTAAATTTCTGCAGGGCATCTTGTAGATGGTACACACTGCTGCTATTGTTCATCGGTGGTGGAGGGAGTGAATGTTTGTGGATGTAGTGCCAATCAAGTGGGCTGCTTTGTCCTAGATGGTGTCAAGCTTCTTGAGCGTTGTGGGACCTGCACTCACCCAGGCAAGTGGGGAGTATTGCACCACACACCTGACTTGTGCCTTGTAGATGGTGGACAGGCTTTGGGGAATCAGGAGGTGAGTTACTCATTGCAGGGTTCCTGGTCTTTGACCTGCTCTTGCAGCCACAGTATTTATATGGCTAGTCCAGTTCAGTTTCTGATCAATGGTAACTCCTAGGATGCTGATAGTGGGGAATTCAGTGATGGTAATGCTAGTGAACATCCTACTGGTCATCTGGCTCCGGATACCTCACCATACATAAATAACAACTTGGGCCGCCTCACAAATCGTACATGGAATAACACCATGCTGACCTTTAGGGCCAAGCTGATGGTTTATAAGGCCTGTGTTCTCAGCACCCTGCTGTATGGCTGTGAAACACGGATGACATACAAAAAGACCTAGGCCTTCCCTACAGAAACTATACAGCAAGAGTCACCCTGGGCTCTGTTTGCACACCTGGCTACAGGGTGGAACTGTGATTGGCTGAGAGTTAGTCCCCCCGCCTCCTGCAGGCTATCCTCTCAGCAATCTACTGAGGGAACAAGCCAGAAGAAAATAAGAGTCCCAGAAACAAAATTGCCTAGAATTTACTGCAAATTAACAAGATATAGCTGGACAGTCATATACGTGAAATTAGACAGAAACTCCTCTGTCCCGGGATGGTTGCCAGTTTGAAGGTATGTGTTCTGTACACATAAGTAACCTGACAAGTTGTGAAACTAGCTGGAACATTGGCAGGAATGGACTGACTGTACGCATATATGCGCAAAAGACACACATGCAGAGATTAATATTACAAATCTGGTTTATGTATCGTATTCTTATTTTTGTGCATTAAAACTATTGAAATAAACATACCTGGGGTTTACCAATGTCCTGGAGAAGGAGATCTGCCATCCTTACCTAGTACGGCCTATAAGTGACTTCCAACCTCAGCAATGTGGTTGACTCAGCATTGGCCCAGGCTCCAGATTTGGCCATGACAAAGATACACTCAGCCCAGTCAGCCTTGAAAGGTTGGCCCCACTTGCATGAAAGCTGGGAGATGAGTCAATCTTCAGCCTGTCATAGCCATTCTCACAGAATTGTACAATTCAGCCAATATATCAGACTTCTGCATCAGCATCTCTGGTTATGTCATGTCCCATCAGCAGTGCAGGCCCATCAGAGCTGGCGACACAGTGGGATATAGTCAGAATGGAGTGGTCCTGGAAGTCCTTAACATTGACTCCAGACCCCATGAAGTCTCATGGCATTAGGTCCAAAATGGGCAAGGAAACCTCCTGCTGATTACTATTGACCGCACTTCCTTAGTTGATAAATTGTTCTCCTCCATGTTGAAAACGCCACTTGGAAGAAGCAGAAAATGTAAAAAAGACACAGAACATACGCTGGATGGGGGCTTTCAATGTCCATCATCAAGAGTGGTTTGGCAGAACCCCTACTGACTGAGCTGTCTGACGTATCTCCCAGGCTGGGCCTGTGGAAAGTGACAAGAAAATCAACATGAGGGCACATCTACCTGACCTCATCATCATCAATCTACCTGCCTCAGATACATGTCCAGGACAGTATTGGTGGGAGTGATCATTCCACAGCCAGTGTGGAGACAAAGTCTTGTCTTCACATAGAGGACACCCTTCCATCATGTTGGTTGGCCCCACCACTATGTTAAATAAGATTCAGAACAGATCTAGCGGCTCAAAACTGGGCATCCATAAGGTGCTCTAGGCCATCAACAGCAGCAGAATTATATTCCAATATAACCTGTAATCTGCAGCATATCCCTCATTCTACCATTATCACCCAAGCTTGGTTCAATGAAGTGTGTAGAAGAATATGTTAGGAGCAGCACCAGGCATACTTAAAAATGAGGTGCTAACCCGGTGAAGCTAAAACATAGGATACATACTAAACAGCAGAAGCAGCATTCTTTAGACGGAGTGAATAATCTGACAACCAATGGATCAGATTAAAGTTATGCAGTCCTGTTGCACACAGTCATGGACAATTAAATAAAAGGAGGTAGTTCCATGAACATTCCTATCCTCAATGATGGCAGAATCCAACACTGGAATGCAAAATACAAAACTGAAACATTTGCCAGCAACTTCAGCCTGAAATGCCGAGTGGAAAAGCCTCCTCCTGAAGTCCCTACCATCACAAAAAACAGTCTTCAGCCAATTTGGTTGACTCCAAGAAATAGCTGAGCAAAAGCAATGGGTTCCAACAACATCCAGGCTGTAATGCTGAAGGCTTATGCTCCAGAACTATCCACACCTCTATTCAAACTGTTCCGGTACAGTTACAACACTAGTACCTATCCAACAATGTGGAAAATTGCCCAGGGATGCATTGTGCACAAAAAGCAAGACATATCCAATCATGCCAATTACTGACCCATCAGTCTACTCTCAACCATTAGCAAAGCAATGGAAGGGGTCATCAGAAGTGCTATCAAGAGACACTTACTCAATGACCTGCTTACTGATGCTCAGTTTGGGTTCCGCCAAGATTGCTTGACTTCAAACCTTATTAAACCTTATTCTAAACATGGACAAAAGAGCCAAATTTTAGAGATGAGGTAAGAATCAAGGAAGTGTGACCAAGTGTGGCATCAAGAGTCCCTTGTAATATTGAAGTCAATGGGAATTGGGGAAAATCTCTCCACTGGTTGGGGGTCACACCTAGCACAAAGGAAGATGATTGTGGCTGTTGGAGACCAATTATCTCAGCCCCAGGATATCACCACAGAAGCTCCTCAGGCAGCATCCTACGCCCAACCACTTTTAGCTGCTTTGTCCATGAGTTTCCCTCCGTCATAAGGTCAGAAGTGGGGATGCTTGTATACAGTTCCATTTGCAGCTCCTCAGATAATGAAGCAGTCCATGCTCATGCACAACAAGACCTGGACAATATCCAGGCGTGGGCTGATAAGTAATATTCGCATCAGCTACATGCCAGGCAATGACCGTCGCCAGTAAGAGAGAATCTAACCATCTCTCCTTAACATCCAGTGGCATTTCAATCACTGAATCCCCCACATCAACATCCTGGTGGCCACCATTGACCAGAAACCGAACTGGACCATTCACAAGAGCAGGCCAGTGGTTGAGTATTCTGCAGTGAGTGACTCACCTCCTGACTCCCCAAAGCTTTTCCACCACCAACAAGGCACGAGTCAGGAATATCAGCAATCGGCACATCCCATGAATTAATAGAAAAAACCTGGAAGTGCTGTCCTGTTAGGTTTGTACTTTCTTCAAAAGCGTAAGCAATTGTGTTTTTAAATGGCTTCCACTCTCCTTTCCTTAAATCTTAAATTGAAATCATCTGTAGGGAGTGCTTAAGAAGTTTTTTTTTTTGGATTGAAAGATATTTATCAATCCTGACACAGTTGTGGCCAGCACAATCATCATCGGATAAATCTTAGCAGACTGTGTTATGAAGGTGGTTCTGGCACCATTGCTGTGACATGGGCGAGAGGGCATGCTGTTCTTGTTTTGAGGGCCCAGGCTGAGGAGGAGTTCACAAGGTCACTCAGAGGAACAGAAAAAAACTGAACCAAGCTTTGTGCTCAATTCCTGTGACATTTCAACCCTCATCTCTCATGCGTTAGGCAGCAATGCTAAAGACAAGACAAGTGAGATGAAGCAAGTATTGGAGATTGTGATGATTTACTCTCCACTTCCAACTGAGGGAGCAATTAATTCATACAATCCTGCAGTATGTGTAGCAAACTTAAGCATCCACTATCGAATAGCCTGCATCAAATGTTAAGACTCAGATGAATAATAGCTATTTAGAAAAGGTGACAACAGGACAATAGGCACTGTGGCAGCAAATTCCAATATAAATTGGTAATCCCCACTCAGTGAACAGCTTATAGCCCAGTGGTTTTCAACCTTTTTTTTGGGTTAAGTAACCGTATGAGGAGAATGTTCTCCCCATCGGGCAGACTGGTCGCGATCGGGCACGGGCGGGTGCGGAGTTGATCGCCACCCGCAATTGGCTGTGCTCTGCCATTTTATGTGGGCGGGCCAATTAAGGCCCACCCAGCGTGACGAGCTCCCGGTAGCGCTCATCGCTACCTGTGAGGGCGGCGGGAGGAGGGAGAGTTGGGGCCTGCGCTCTTTCATGCACGCGCACAAAAGAGCGCAGCAATCTCCCTGAGGCAAGGAGCTGCCTCAGGGAGGTTAATTTCATAATGAAGATAAAAAACAATTTACACATGTCCCCTCTTGTGACATGAGCTGGGACATGTTTATGAAATGTTCGAAAAATATTTATTAATTTAATAAACCCTTCATGAAACCTCATCCCGTCCTTGGATGAGGTTTCATGAAAAATGTGAAGGCCGCTTAGACTCTTCGCCCACCCGGCAATCTTAAGATTGGATGGGGCAGCCCTGTCAATTTGGTTAATTGGCTTATTTGGCCTTACCAGGTCTTTGACAGTTCGGCAGGCGCGTAGCTGACTCTGGTGCATGCCTGCTGAACGAAAGATTGGAATGACACGTGGTGACGTCGGGAAGCACGGCAACATCACCGCACGTCATTTAACGCACCGGGGTCCACCCCCGCACGCCGATGAGAAAATTCTGCCCTGTAATATTTTGTGAAATTCTGTGGAACCCCAACCCTCTCTCCCTCCTCCCCTCCCATCTATATGTATATTATAAAACAAAAACAAAAACAAAATAAAACACTATTGAATGAATGAATGAATTACTATTTTCCATAAAATGTAGTATGGCGCAGCAGATGATGTGTGCCAGGCAGACCAAATCCATGATGGAAACCTGGTCATGTTATCACAACAGTTTTGCAATTTGTATTTGTTTTGAGTGGCATGCATTGAATTCAGAAGTAATAAGTCCACCAATACTTCTAGATATTTTTAAAAAATTAATTAAATATTTATGAACAAAATAAAAGATGTCAAGCACATACATAAGACTACAATTACTACTATAATAATTCCTAATATTCCTAATTAACCTGACTCCCAGTTACACCCCCTTTAAGGTAACGGTCCAAAAATAGATTTTAGATTTTAAACAGATCCAGCAAATTAACACAATACCTGGACAGTGGAATTCCAAATGGCTTTTCCCCAGCTTCAGTAGTCAGCAGATTTATGTACAAATACTGGAGGCTTCATTAAGGCTATTTCACACATTTCGGTTAGATCTCACAGGGCCTTCTCTTGACGCACAGCCTCATTCTCCTTTATATATGTTCCTCTCTTTTTAATATGTAAATTCTATTGTTTATTTGTCTTTGAAACTGTATCTTCTTCACAATATAAAAACTTTCATGTTGCTATTATTTCTTTTCAGAAATCTTTGGGAAAAATAAACATATTCCTTAGCCTTGTTTATCTGATGAGTTTTAAACAGACTGAGATCCCTTTGAAGTCCAAACCTCCCTTCATTTATCTAACAGTGCAAATTCCCTTCACACCTTATATGCTAACCCAGCATCAATGTTTACTCCTTAGCATGTCAAGCACCGAGCTTCTTTTGATGAGTTAAAGCTTGCAGTCTACTTGATTCCAAATATAAGTAAATCACACACAGACAGACCCAACTGTACTTACCCCCATAAACCTACTTTACAATAAACCCGAAAAATATTATGAAAATTATTGTACTTTCATGACGGTAGGAACAATATAATTTGCAAAATTGAAAACTTTGGTACAATTTTCAAATGACCTTAAATTGCGCAGAACTCTTTAAGGATGCTCATGGTTTTGGGGAACCCTCGTTGAAAAACACCGCTATAGCCCAAAATTTGAAGTTTTATTATTAATGCTCTATATTTTAAACAGTGACCAGCACTTTCTAGAAATGTGTTTAAAAATCAAACAGGTTTTTAGGGTTGCTAACCATCCAGGATTGGCCTGGAGTCTCCAGGAATTGAAGACTAATCTCCAGAATGCTGCTAAGTGTGGCCCTGGATAAAAATCATTCGGACATTAAACAAGATTTTTTTTGTCATTTTCTTTGAACATTTCTCTTTACCAGATATAAAAATATCGAAAACAGGAGAAAGGCAGTTTGGCTGGCAGTCAATCATCAGGTAATGAGTCTTTTTGCTTTCCAATTGGCGTAGGAAGGCAATGCATCACGAAAATGTATGTGTTGGCCGACTAATGGCTGGAGTGTGGTGGCAAGTCATGTCCTTTAACCTCCAGGAATATCTTTAATCGCAGTTGGCAACCCTACTCTAGATTCAAACAGAACTATGAAGAAATATTTGTTGCATTCACCTTACCATAGCAGGAAGGTTCTGCAAGGGTCAGAAGTAAAGGAATGTTAAGAGTGTCAGAAACATTGCCAGGTGTCTCATTCTAGTGACACTACCCTGAGCATTCCTTTCCTGTCACCCCCTATAAAGCTTGGTTAATGTGTGAACCGAAAGACTGAACAGCTTCTCAAAACTAGACCTATTGTGAGCTGGGGGAGCTCAGGTTAATTAAAGTGTTAATCTATTGTGTTATATTTTGAGTTAATTTCTGTCTATATTCTAATACAGTCTGTGTGCTAAAACAAGAGCCACATTGTGTGCCCACTCTGCAGAGATCATTCTTTATATTATTTAAGGTATTGTACACTCAACTTCTAATCATATTCATGAGCTGAAAAGTATTCTTTGCACTGATGCTCCTAAATATTCTGAAACAAATTTTATTTTGTTGCATAAGCGAAGCTTTATGGATATTTTGGATGTTGCCCTGTTAACCTTCCTGTTTTTTGACCGAATCTAATTGAACTTTCTGAAAATTACTTATGTTTATATTGGAAAAATGAGTAAGCATGCAGAAATAATCAAGTCACAAGAACATCTCACAATGTTTTATTTCACTCTGGTACATAATAGATTTGACCTCAAACAATGTTTTCAACTTTCCATAACTATTAACTGAGATTGATGAGAAAATTTGTGACAGTGCAGGATACCCAGCAGCGAACATTATTTGGAGAAATAGAACAGGAACAGACATGGAGCCTTTCATTCTTCTGGATAAACAGTTCAACAGGCAAGGAGAGCGGTCCAAAGTTATGAGGAGGTTTTTTTAGGAGAAAAAGATTCGTACGATGGCACCTAAAATACATTAAGTGACTATAACAGTGAAATTTTGTGGACCTTAGCATTGAGGGAAATGGAGATGGGAAAAAATAAAAAGCACTTTTCCCTCAGGTTACCTGTGACATTGGGCAGAATTTTTCTCTTATCGGGCGGGCATGCACCCGACCCGAACGAGAGTAAAGAAGTGCGCAATGACGTTGGATGAGTGTCCTGACGTCATCGCGCACTCTTGCGATATTTCTCTCGGTGGGCGCACGCGAGAGATGGCAGATCGCCCACCGACAGTTAAGAAGCCTATTAAGGCCCTTAGTCAATTAATTCAATCTGATTTTTCGCAGGTCAAGCAGCCTTTGGAATTTTAATGGAACCTCATCCACGGCCGGATTTCCAAC
This sequence comes from Cetorhinus maximus, assembly GCF_964194155.1. Lineage (NCBI taxonomy): Eukaryota > Metazoa > Chordata > Chondrichthyes > Lamniformes > Cetorhinidae > Cetorhinus > Cetorhinus maximus. Next base: position 273,709 of record NC_135903.1, read on the forward strand.
AGGAATTAAAAATAAAATAAAAATGTTGAAATCTCATTTATATCATGTGCCTGCTCATGTGAGAGAGTCACATGAGGGGACATGTTTTTTAACATTTTTAAAGTCTTTATTTATGTTTTTAAAAATCTCCAGCTCCCTGAGGCAGCTCCGTGTCTTCAGGGAGTTTTCAGTGCGCACACCCCTGTGCACACGCGAACGTCCACACTCGCACTCCTCCCACCCCCACCCCGGCAGTGCTCAGCACTGCAGCGCACGATTCACACTGGCTGGCAGTTAATTGGTCGGGGCCCGATCGTGGGTGGTGGTCAGTTTCGTGACCGCGCCCACTTGACGAGGTAAAATCCTGCCCATTGTGTTGTTAGGATGTGACATTTCTAGCAGCAATTCTCTGAGTGATGCTGTATTGGAGTGCTCCATCTGTGAATTTACCCTTAATCCTCCGGTATTGCTAACCCTCACCCTCTAGTCGTGTAACAGGAGATATCTTTCCTCCATGTACTGTCTGTACATCAATATGTCATTCCACAATCCTCAGGAGCACAATAAGAAAGCAGAATATTTTGCATTTTAATATTATTCCATTTCATTGATGGTGTATTCTAATATTACACCTGCCTGAGGTGCTACAGAGAAAAATCATCTTATAAACTTTGTTCCAATCTAAAAAAATTTGGCTAACACTTGATTTGTTTTCACTGCCAGGTCCCCCCTGCAAAGCACCAGACAATTGCAGACCATGCTGGAAAGTGCAAAGGAAATGAAATATTTGGAGCTCCCTGGAAGACAAAAAGGTGATTGGAGTTATCCAACTTATTTTAAGAGCCTGTCTGTGTTGTATTATTATTTGAAAAATGCCAGCGTCAACTTCCATAATTTGATTTCTGTCTGTATTACATAAGCTCATGACCAGGAACTCTGCAAGATTTGGCCAAAGGTAAATCTCTTGATAATTTTCTCCAGGAAACCAAATTAGGAAATTTCAAGGTCAACAATAAACAAAAATCCCTAAATTTGTCAGATAAACTGCTTAGTAATGTAGCATTAGGGTGTTTGAGACTGTAAGGGTTAATGTAGGACTGGGGAAACAGTATCATCCACATTATGATGAGTCACATAGGAGTAGAAGAGTGTCGTGGTGAGTCTGGTAAAAGTCGGCATGAAGGTAGCACCTAATCAGGACTGTACCCTGTATACATGTATTTTGTTATGTGTTATTAATAAACAGTTATTGTTCAACTATGCAAGCCTCTAGACCTCTTCATGAGGCAACATACAACCATGTAACAAGTAAAATCAAACTGGGAATATCTGGTATGTCACTGGTACATGGTGTTATCAACTGCCATACATCACTTAATGACACTATATCCAGAGATATCACTTAATGATAATCATAGCCAGTGCATCACTCTGTTATATACCTAAGCAGATCACTCAGTTATTTAAAAGCTGAGCAGACGCCATAGTGAAATCACACCCATATGCATCAGTCAGTGAAATTGTTCTCAAGGTAACTCAGTCAGTCAGTTCATACCCAGATGCATCACCCAGTAATATCACACCCACATCTTTCACTTGGTAATATTATACAAACATACATCAGTTAGTGATATAGTTACCAAAGTGCATAACCTAGTAATATGCCTACGGATAGCATCCAGTCATGTCAAAACTATGAAGATTACCCAGTAAGAAAACTTGGCAGGAACTTGGGCATGGCATGCATGCTGCATCTCCATCCTGGAGAGATATCTGTGGAGATGTTCTCTTTGGACAGGAGGTGGGTGGTATTTGCATCCAACCCCTTGCATCCTGATCTGATGTAACAAAAAAGTGGTGGAGCTGCTGGGCTGGTGTCATGTACCAGAATTCACAATGTTCCTGGCTCCTGTGCCCAAAATACATTGGATGCCAGGAAGATACTGGCAATTAGCACATTGGACTGACAGAAGTGGGTTCCATGGGGGTGTTCCAGATTGGGATCGCTCCAAAAAAGAACTTATAGCCACAGTGAGATTAGCCTTTACATAAAGGAAATCAACATCAATGTGTTTTCTTCACTACGACCTTCACCTCACCCAGCGGGCACCCAACCCAGTTTAGACGCAGCTGTCCAGCTGGTAACATGCAAATTGCAGGTCACCAACAGGGTACAATTCCCACTTTGTCATACTTATGGTGGCAAAGTTGAAGTGAATTTTTGATCCCAGATTGTCTGGGATCCAAGCAACTGCAATGAGTCCAAACATACATCAATCTAATTTATATTTGGCGCAAAGCATATTTATTTTAGATCGAAATGAACATGCCATTTTCACACGCCTGGTTGCAGAGTAGAGTTAACTCTAACACTACTCTAATAATAGCTACTGAGCATGTGCATAAGGAGGTACGTCATAATAATGTCGCTCAGAGAGAGAAGAGTGAGGAGAACTTAAGGGAGGAGCAGTAGCTCTGCCTTGACGTTCTGCAATCTTGTATATAGTTAGTTATGCAAATAAAAGTATTTTTAAGGAAGGATCTTTGCCTCCAGCCAGATCTCTTACGACAGTAAGACATGCAATGTCTTCTGAGTCAACTCACAATAACACTCTGGTCTTCAATTTTGAAACAGGTTACCACCGTTTTGAAATATTATTTGCATATATACAAGCCCACTAAGAGGAAAAAATATTTTTGTCATAGTACATCAGGCCTAACCACTGATTTGGTGATGTTGTGCACAGTTTAAGACAATAATGTCATGACTATTGATTGCAGCACTGTAGTGCTAGGTACATGTGCCAGCCTTGGATCAGTGGTAACACATCTACTTCTGAATCAGAAGGTTAAGGATTCAAGCTCTGTTCTAGAGACCTGAGCACACTAATCTAGAATAATAGTTCAGTGTAGTATTGAGAGAATGCTGCATTGTTGAATGTGCCATTTTTTGGATGAGATGTCAAACTGAGGCCCTGTCTGCCCTCTCAGGTAGACATAAAAGACACACTATTTTAAAAAGAGTGGGAGAGGTCATCCAATATTCTAACTAACATCTATCCCAGAACCAACATCATTAAAACATATGTTTGTTTTAATTCTTTCATGGGATATGGGCATTGTTGGCAAGGACAGCATTCGTTGCCCATCCCTAATTGCCTTTGAACTGAGTGGCTTGCTAGGCCATTTTAGAGGGAAGTTAAGAGTCAACCACACTGCTGAGGATCTGGAGTCACATGTATACCAAACCTGGTCAGGATGGCAGATTTCCTTCCCTAAAGGACATTAGTGAACTAGATGGGTTTTTAGGACAATCAGTAATAGTCATCATTACTGCAACAAGCTTTCAATTCCAGGTTTTATAAACTGAAGTTAAATTCCACCAGCTTCTGTGGTGGGATTTGAACTTGTACCTGCTGAGCACGAGCCTGGGCTTCTGGATTACTAGCCCAGTGACACTACCATTATGCCTCCATCCCCACCAAGTCTGCTTATTTATCTCATTGCTGTTTGTGGGGTCTTGCTGTGCACAAATGGACTGCTGAGTTTCTCTCCATTACAAGGACTACATTTCAAAAGTGCTCCAATTGGCTGTGAAGTGTTTTTGGATGGCTTGCTGTCCTACATGTTGCTCAATACCATAACTGAGAATATTGTTAATTCAAAGAAACAGTGAACAGTTTAGGCCATTATATTTTACTCAGTTAAATATGACAATTTGGTATATCTGGCAATTATCCTGACTTTGCAATCAAGTCCAGTCCAGCTGCTCTTGAACATCCCACTCCAAGGCTGCCCAAGTCTACACTGTCTCTTCCCATCAGACATTCAGCTGACACAGCTGCTGGTATTTCTTGAATTATTACTTTAATAGTTACGATTACTGTAACAACCCCATCATTTAAACCAAGAAAATTACGCAAGAATACTGATTCACTGCAACCTTATTATTAACCACACTTAGACTAACTGCACAAGGCAGCTGCTTGTGCTTTCTTAAACTGAGTTGCCACAATCATCAACATGGCAACAGGTTGTGGATGTACCTACACTACAGGGACTGCAGCGGTTCAAGGAGGCAGCTCACCACCACCTTCTCAAGGGCAATTAGGGATGGGCAGTAAATGCTGGCCCAGCCAGCTAAGCCCACCTCACGTAAATGAATTTTTAAAAATTTCTGAAGATAGACCATTACACAATCTGGTGTAAGTGTGTCCTTCAGGCTGGCTCCTGGCTGCTTTCCTTCCTGCCTATTGCTTATTTGCTATTTTCTAATTCTCTCCCCATTTTTGCCTCTTGTGATAACATGCAACAGCAGAACTTGCCAGCTCTCCACTCACCCTTTGAGTGTAACCGTGACTGCAAGGTGATCTTATTGAAATATATAAGATTCTGAGGGGGCTTGCTAAGAGGATGTTTCCTCTCATGGGGGAAATCTAGAACTAGGGGGCACAGTTTAAAAATAAGGAGTCTCCCGATTAAGACAGAAATGAGGAGGAATTTCCTGTCTCAGAGGGTCTTTGGAATTCTCTTCCACAGATAGCAGTGAGAGCTGGGTCACTGAATATATTCAAGACTTAGTTAGGCAGATTTTTGACTGACAAGTCAAGAGTTATGGGGGACAGGAAAGAAAGTAGTGTTATGGCCGCAATCAGATCAGTGGATTATATTGAAACACGGAGCAGGCTAGATGGGCTGAATGGCCTACTCCGGCTCCTATTTCTTATGATCTTATGAACTGTGAGCTGTTCAACCTTTGAGAACATCATAGCCAAGCCCAAGCCCTCACTCTGTTCATGTTTTTGAGTAGAGTCATGTGCAGGAGCAGGAACTCTGGCTAATTTAAATCCCTTGCCTGACTATGGCCTATTGTAGCATCCCAGCTGTTATCATTGGAAACATCAGGCTAAGTTAGCAAAAGTGAAGAATGAAAACATTCCCGCCAGTTATTCTGCATTCAGTGAGCTTTTTTAAAATTATATTACCTATGATCATTTTTGTCACTGTAGGGACTCTCTGTAGGTTCATATCTGATTGGTGACTGTTTCCATTGCAAAAATCTACTCATTTGCTATGGACAATTCAGATATTGTGGAAAAAATAGCTCCTCTTTGCCACCATAATAGGTATAAAATGGAAGCAATAAGTGCTTACCTGCACAGTTGCTTCCCTCTGAGTCCTTTTGGTTTTCCAACTTGTCATTTGCTCGCCAGACACCCAATAGTAACATTGCTCTACCCTGACCCTTGTTCCCTGAACTTCGCACTCTGACCTTCCTTGCTGTTAAGTTTTTGCCCTCCCACTCACCCCCACAGCTGGTGGTGGACATAGCACTGGTGAATATAACTAAAAACCTTGAGAACAAACACATTCCACCCTCATCTGCAAAAGAGGTTACACAGTGGAAGACAATCTCACTGGTACACAAAGGGAGAAAAAAACACGGGCAATCAAAATGTAAATGATTCACTCAGGGAGAAATCATTAGCTTATTAATTAATCATATTTTATGTCACATGGCTTCTTGAGAACTTTAATTTGGAGGCTTATGTTTGAAATTCCAGCCATTTTGTACAATTATTGTTAATTTTCTACAATTTACCAGATCAATGAGGTTACTACATTCAATGCAGTGTGCAGAACCTGACACTGCAATTTTAGACTTCATTTTGTGAAATCTTAGCTATTTCCTGTTGTGTTCATTTCACATGATGAACGAGATGTGAAATGAGCCAGTGAAGATAACCAAATATGATGGGTGCAGTTGGAAAATGGGATCGGATAAACTTAATTTCTATAAATCAGTGGCCAGATAGATATATGTTTAAAGGAAAAGGAAGGCGTATGGTTTTTGTTCAAATTATTCCCAATGTCTGCATGAGAAAACTTATTCACACGTGCTCCCAAAGTCCTTGGATTATTGTCTGCCGATGCTTCATTTCTTGACAGGCTGTTTTCTTGACAGTTTTTTGTCAGTGGTGGCTTGTCATTGTCTTCCACTATGAAAAAAACATACCCCTGCAAAAATATTTGCTACACTTACAGCACAAAAGAAGATCATTTGGCCCATCATTCCCTTGAAAGGGCTACCCAGTTAGTCCCACTCCTTCCCCACAGCCATGCAAATGTTTCCTTTTCAAGTATATATCCTATTCCCTATAGAAAGTGACTATGGAGTCTTCTTCCTTCACCCCTTCAAGTATAATGGAGACCCAATCTTTCAGGTCTTCTATTCTCCAAGTCATTTTGGTATGGAGATTCACAAGGATGAGCTGACTGTATTCCAGGATGGTTGTATTTATATCCAGTAGCGATTGCAATTTTGGATTTCTCAACCCAGAAGGAAAAACAGTAAAAACTGGGAAATAAAAATACTGGCCCAAACTGGTCTTGTATACCTTAAACTGTAACACCAGCAAAAAACTGGGAAATAAGAGTACTGGTCCGAATTGTTTTTTCCTCCTGGGAGGGTCCAATCCTGGAACACACCCTTGGAGAATGCATGATTCGTTGGGTGCCCTGCTTACATGACTGGGTGCACTCTGATGTGGCCTTTGGAGCTTGGATTTAACAGCAGCGTAGTCAGTGTCTATCAGTGTAATCAGCATTTATCGGTGTAGTTGTATCTAACCTGTGCCGCTCCTATAAACCAGAGAGTGAGTGAATCTTTTGCTGTTGCTACATTGGACAGAAATAGCTTTGGCATGCATAGGATCAATTGCTCTTTCCATTGTGTGCAGAGAAGAGTTACCTTCATTCAAAGTTGGGTGGCATTCTTTCAAAGTCTGGTAAATATTGAAAGATTGTTATTTTAAATATGGCCAGCAGCTCACCCAGCTGTCAATCTTCTTGCATGTGTTGACCCAGGTCAAAATGTCCTTGTTTTTTATTCCTAAATTCAGTTCCTTTTACTATTAAATCTATAGGAAAAGGAACAAAACTTCTGAATTTATTTTAGTGCTTTATCAATTCTCTTAGAGGGATCTCTGCAATACATCTCACGCAATGAATTGCTCTGGCATTAAGTGATTGTTATTATCCAGTATTATCCCGATTTAATTGGTGGATTAATATTGAACATTGAAAATCTACTTCTGCTAAGCACCTTTGTGCAAATCATTGCATCGCTATTGAGGTGAGCTGTTGGCATATAACTGGGTGGAATGTCAGCTTGTATCTTATCACTGCCAGAAAGGAAAAAACAGTTTGGACCAGTGCTCCTATTTCCCAGTTTTTACTGGTGTTCCATTTTAAGGTATACAGGACCAGTTGAGACCAGTATTCTTATTTCCCAGTTTTTAGGTTTTTTCGCTCTGGGCAGTACAGTCGCGAGACGAGATTTTGGGGTTTTGAGTTCTGAAGTAGCATTGGCTGCTGTGGAGCTCTGACTGAGTGCAAACAGCTTCAAGGCCCCTTTAAATCCTCACTTTTTTTTTGTCTATTGGTGGGCATGGCCTGACAGACTGATCTATGAGGCCCGATACCTGCTTCAAAAAAGGCTGTGAAAGGGTAAGTGTTTTAATCAAGCTAGATTTAAAGAGAGTGCAGTTGATCAGATATACTCCAGATCCACTGCGTATAAGCTAGATTTCAAATGAACAACTGCTGAGTTCTACAGTGCTTGTGTCAAGCATACTGGATCTGACTTCTTAATTACAGCCAAGCATTACAGAAAAAGTGTACTGCAAGCTGAAAAAAGATAGCTATACCCTTTAATTCCAAAACTAAACATTTTTATTGTTATAAAAGCATATAAAGCATATTCTTGCACTGCAAGAAGGAAAATAATACACCAGTATTGGGCTCCTCCCGACCCCAACTCAGCAGAAGTCCCACCCCAACCCCACTCAGCAGCTGAAGGCCACTCCCCACTTGACAACTCTCATACCCCCTAAATTTTCACTCTGGGGTCACACAAAATCTGGGTCATTAAAATGAGGTTATACCAAGAAAAAGCTTGGGAAGTGCTGTGGAACTTATTGATCATCCACGAGCGGGATGAGGTTTCCTAAAGCAAATAAAAACTCTAATTTTCCATTAATAACGTGTCCCTGCTCATGTGAGAGCCACATGAGGGGACATGTTTCATTATATTTTTATTTAAGAAAATTTTTTTTCATATCTCTTCATCTCCATGAGGCAGCTCCATGCTCCATGCCTCAGGGAGATTATGCAGCGCTCATTCGCGTGCATGCGCCAAGTTTGCTTTCAAACCACTCGACCCCCTGCCTCCCGCCCCACACAGGCAGCGCCCAGCACTGCCACTCGCGTTTCACACTGGGCGGGCCTTAATTGGCCGGCTAGTGTGAAATCGCGGTCTGGTGCTGATCGCAGGCGGCGGGCAGCTTCCCGAATGCCCATGCCTGCCGAGCCTGTCCGCCAAGGGCAAAATTCAGCCCCTAATGTACAAGAAAAGCAGTGTCATAGAAAATCGACAATGTGGTTGAGTGTGCAGAAGTTGTGGCAGTGACTTGTCGCTTTAACTTTCAGTGTGAGGAGTCCTGCAGGACCACCTGGGTTTGATCCCCTCTCTCATTTAGATCAGGCAAAATAATCCATCATACAATCCTCAACTGTGGCTCCAGACAGCTTCCAGTGGTCTCATTGTTTCGTCTACAATCCATGCCAGTCACCCTGTTTAATGGGATTGCTCATTTCAATGGGAACCTTCTCTAAGAGGGCAATCTATTTCACCAAAGGAAAAGGAACAATACAGATTTTGTAGAAAGCATTTATAACTGCTGCTGCAACTAATCTGTTGTAGGCCTGTTGTACTAAATGCAACACAACAATCCCAGGCATTCACAAGTGAGGGAAATACATGCCTCTTTACTTATATTTTGTTTACCAGGAAGGAAGTCAAAAAAAACCCACTAAAATAATCTTCTTTGGTCAGAGGAGTGAGAGGTGACTTGCTTAGGCAATACCAAGGTGTAACTGGTCACCAGGGTGCATGTGAGGGTGGCTTATGGTGACCCAAGCTGTTTTGCCTAGTCATTCGCTATAGAATTTACTTTCCTCTGGTGACACATCAACCAGCATGTTTGTGTTCAATTCTTTGACACTGGACTTTGAGGCAGTCAACCTTGTTCATTTTAAATGAGTTGGTTATGTCATTCCAAAGGAATGTTAAGTGAATGCATTAATCAGGTCGCCAACTCAAAAGAGAAACATGAGCGTGCATCCTAATAACCCATTGCTTAGCACATTGTGCATGCGCCATACTTCAGCATAGACTTAGACGGTAGTGCAAAATGGGCAATCCAGAACTGGCCGTCCGTTATACTCCTGTTATGGCACAGCCAATGATAAATGCTGAGTTATTCAAATCTCAAAGGGAAACATCAAACAACTGCCACAACTTGTTCTGCAATTTGTATAAATTTCGAGGTGTGTGCCTTGAATTCAGTCATAATAAGACCACCAAATCATATATGTTTTTACAAAACTAGATGAAACATTTATTAATAAGAGAAATGATTTTAAACATATACATAGATCTACAAATTACTACTATGATAATTCCTAAATCCCAAACCTAACCTGACTCCCAGTTACACTTTTGTTAAGGCAACAGTAAGACACACAGATTTTAAAAGGTGACCCACAAAACCCTGAACCAGTCCAATTCAAAGTGAGTATTCTTAACTTCAGTTCTTTGAAACCAGCAGTTGGAGGCATAGATGCTGAAGGCTTTTCACACTTGTTAGATCTTAAAAATGCCTACCATTACACACAGCCTTCATTCCTTTATACATATTTTCTCCTTTGAATGGAAATTCCCATTGTTTAACTATGTCTTTGGACTTTATCTTTCTTATGATAAAAATCTCTCATGGCACTAAGTTTCATCAGTAATCTTTGGGAAAAATAAACACACTGTTTCTAAGCTTCACCTGGCTGGTGACACATTTCACCCATCCTTTCAAAACAATCTAGTCTTATTTAAAAATGCACATGTCCTTTCACACCTTACATTCTAAACTTCCCCCATGATACCATGTTTATATCAAAGCCTTCAGACTAGCTGCCTTTAATCCAATTAAGTTTCACACACACACACACACACAAATACAAGCACACACTCACACACAGACAGACACAGATACCACTATTTTACAATAAATTCCAATAACATTATGAGAATTACTATACCTTCCTGACACTCCCTACCCAATTCTCAATCAACTGAATGATTCAAAGGAACTAAATATCATTTGGGGGCGTGGGGTGGTCAACAGGGGGTGCCTGTTTAATGCTAATGCCCAACACCCCCACCCCATAGGTGGACTGCAGGAGAACTTGAATAAGTTAACAACTAGCATTTCATGTACAAAGCTGCTTTGGTGTTTACTTTGGTACAATGTTTTCGGTTCTGTTTCTGGTACCCTTTATCCGTTGTTGTATCTTCCCTCATTGACACAGCTTACGGTATTGTGCATTGACCTCTTCAGCAGATATGATCAGTTGATTTTCTATTCTTGTTTGATTTGGACAGGCCATAGGCTGAGCAAGTGTTTTGCAGCTCCTAGTATGTTGCAAACTCAGCATAATTGTACAACAGTTGATACTTTTCAGAATTGCAACACTGACCCCTGAAAACAAAATGCATTTGCCGTATGATCAATTTTGATTTGCTTTGTATGTGCTTGGGGCTAGATTGAATGAGGTCAGCCATTCATTCTGTTGTGTTAAATGGGAACAAATTAACATTCTGCCTTTTTTTGATTCACTGATGCCACATGTAACATGTGACCTTGCCTGATGAATATTTCAGTTGATTATCATCTTCATAAGTAAAGTAGGTTTAACTACAGCGGTATGATTGTTTGAGTCAACTTGCTTTAATGTGGTACTGTTCCTGTGCAACAGCTGACTCTGCCTTTAGTCATATTACGCCTGACTGGTTTGATTTTGATGTTGGACCAAATGTATTTAACGAGGCAATTTTAATGTCATCAGTCAACTATAGTAAGAGGGAGTGAGGGAAGGAAAGGCAGATCAGGCCTTTCCTATGGAGGGGTGGCAAGGAAAAATCAGACAGCAAATCAATCTCATATAGATACACACACACACACACACACTGAATGAATGTTGGCACTTTTGGGGGAAGTGTAGAAGACTGGAACACTTTTCTATTCTTCAAATTCATTGTTAGCAAATAGCATAGTCTGATGTAGAGTAAAAGTATGAGCAACATCATCGGCAGCTGGTAGAATTAAAAAAATCAATTCAGAAAAACCTGGAATATAAATCTCGGCTCAGCAAGAGTGACAATGAAACTATCATCAATTGTTATAAAAACCTACCTGGCTCACTAATGTCCTTTAGGAAAGGAAATCTGCTGCTCTTACCTGGTCTTTTGTACATGTGACTTCAAATCCACAGCAATGTGGTTGACTCTTAGCTACCCTCTGAAATGGCCTAGAAAGCCATTCAGTTCAAGGGCAATTAGGGATGGGGATGCCCACATTGTGCGAAAGACTAAATTTAAAAAATCACTCATATATTTATTCTGTATCCTTTTTTTTGCCTCTAATTCCTTCCTATAATTCCCTCCAATATTCTAATGACATACTATCCAATATCTTGTGCAAATTAAACATTATTTCCTTGCTTTTCAATTCAATCTCCTTTTGTATAAATCCAGAATTCCATTTGGCCTTACTTACCTGCACTTCTATCTTTAAAGATCTATGCATCCACATCCTTATATTCCCCTCTTCCTCCTTCTTTAAGAATCTTACAATGGGAATCAGGGGAGAACTCTCCACTGTTTGGAGTCAACATACTCAACATAAAGAAAGATGGTTTTGGTTGTTGGAATCAATCATCTCAGCCGAAGCGCACTGCTGCAAGGATTCCTTAGGGTTCCTCCTAGGCCCAGTCATCTTCAGCTACTTCATCAATGACCTTCCCTCCATCATAAGGTCAGAACTGAGGATGTTCGCAGATGATTGCATAATGTTCAGCACTATTTGTCACTCTTCAGATACTGAAGCAGTCTATGTCCATATGCAGCAAGACCTGTTCAACGTTCAGGCTTGGGCTACTAAGTGGCAAGTAACATTTCTGCAGCACAAGTGTCAGGCAATAATCATCTCCAATAAGAGGGAATCTAACCCCCAAATCCCCTTGTAATTCGACAGCATTACCATTGCTGAATCTTCCCCCATCAACACCCTGGGGGTTACCATTGACCAGGAAATTTACTGGACCAGCCATATAAATACTGTGACTACAAGGCTGGGAATTCTGCAGTGAGTAATTCACCTCTAGCCCACCATCTACAAGGCGCTCATCAGGAATGTGATGAAACACTCTCCTCTTGCCTGGATAAGTGCAGTTCCAACAACACTATCCTCAACACTCAACTCTATCCAGGACAAAGCGGCCCACTTGATCAGCTCCCTGTCCATCAATTTAAACATTCACTCCCTCCACCAGTGGTGCAGCATTTACCATCTATAAGATGCACGAAAGCAACTTACCAAGGCTCCTTCAAAAGCATGTTCAAAAACTGCTAGCTCTACCCCCTAGCAGGACACGGGTAGCAGGTACATGGGAACACCACACCTAGGAAGTTCCCCTCTAAGCCACACACCATCTTTGGAATTTTACTGCCATTTCTTTACTGCCTTTGAGTCAAAATCCTGGAATTTCCTCTCTAACAGAGGAATGTAACTACACAATATGGCCTGCAGCAGTTCAAGAAAGCAGTTCACCACCACTTGGGCTATTCAGAATAGACTATAAATCCTGGCCTTGCTGGTGACAGCACATCCCATGAATAAATAAATCATTATTTTTTTCACATTTCCATATATCCTAATTTGACAAGATCAAAAAATTCTCCTGTTGTTCTACCAAAATTCTTCCCTCGATGAATATCCCCAAAACAGATTAAATGATTTTTCATCTCAATGCTATTTATGACGTCATAATGTGTGCAAAATGACAGCTGTGTTTGCCTCCCACCAGGGGCTGGAGCACTTGAAAAATTCATTCATATGCTACAATGCTTCAGAAATGTGATAGAATGTTATGTTCTTTCTGTATTGATGAAACCTGTAGGCTTCACTTCCATTAGAGATGAAATTTCCAGTCCCTGAATTATAAGGAGAGTCTGTCAATGGTTGAAGTTAGTAAAAGCAAAGTTGTGGTATATATAATTGGGAAGTAACTTTGCATTGTGAGTACCAGCCCCCGCTATAGTTTCCCGCTTTCCAAGCTCAATCTAAAGTCTAAACGCAGGAGCAATCATAGAATGCACAAAACATTTCTTTGTTAATAATATCTTCAGACAAAATGGAAAGTTATTTTTTATTCTACATTAAAATTCAAAATTTTGTTGAGGGTCTGTACGCAAAAGCCCATCACTCTTCTTGCGAGCCTCCAAACCAGTTTTGCTTTGACAAATATGGAGCACATGCGCTCTCTGCCCTTTTCTAAATGCAAAATTTTCCGTGTTAAATACTGGTCTAGACTGAGTCAAGTTTGGTGAGTCCAAGCAGCTCTTCCTGTGTCTTAGATCACAAGTCTCATTTAGTTTTAGCAGGTTGGTGGGCAGCTGGAACCCTATAGAGACAATTGTGCTTTTTTTATAAGAAACAGCCCAGGCAAGCTGAGCCACTACAAAATCCAATTTTGCATTCCACAAAGTTGGAATGAAGACAGATAATTAACCTAAAGATAAAAGCAAAATACTGTGGATGCTGGAGATCTGAAATAAAAACAGAAAATGCTAGAAAAACTCAGCAGGTCTGACAGCATCTGTGGAGAGAGAAACAGAGTTAATGTTTTGAGTCTGTATGACCCTTCTTCAGATCTCTGATGCTGTCAGGCCTGTTTTTCCAGCGTTTTCTGTTTTTGTTACAGATAATTAACCTCATGGGAGCCTGGAAGACCCCATCTCCTGGTTATTTATACCACACTGAGACTTTGCAAATGTTTCTGAGATGAGACATCAGAATTTACTTACCTGTTCTGAAACAATAACTGCAGCAGACATGAACTAATCAATCCTCTCTGGAATATACAAACCAGAAAGGTATTTCAAGGGAGCCCCTATCAAGTAGGAGACAAGAAGAAGTGAAAAGGACAATATTGCACTGAAACAGACTGTTGGAATCCTGTGCCTTCTCTCTCTCTGGAGGTACTACGCCTGATTTGTAAAGTGACCATCCTAGGAAGAAAATGAGTGTGAACTGAGATCTTTAAAAATATGGAAATCTGCCGGGTACACCTGCATCCAGGAGAACAACGAAGTTACACAGTGCAATGTTGAATCGCTGCATCGAGACCAATCAAGGAACAGCTAATGGTATACTCCATTTTTCTTTCATGGACTGTAGAAACCTTACAAGCCTATCCTTTCACTCTGCCACCTGTACTCGTGTGTGCGTGGACCCAGGCAAATGTGGGTGACCGTATAAATGGTGTTGCATTTTTCTCATTTTTTTAGCTCGGGAATAATTTCAATAAAATTACCTTATTCTTTGTTTAACCTAAGGAAACCTGTCTGAGTAATCCTCTACAACCTCAACACGTAAATAGTGGGACACTTACAGAATTGGCAAAGCACATCCTCTGTAAACTCCTTAAAAAAAACCCTGGCTGAATCTTCCGGTCAGTATGCGGGGGTGGGCCGGACACACTGATGCATAAAATGACACGCGATGGCGTCGGGCATGTGTCCCAATGTGATCGTGCATCATCGCGGTATTTTGTTTGCTGGGCATGCGCCGGAGTCGGCTGCGCACCTGCCAAAATGTTAAGGGCCCATTAAGGCCATTCGTGTTTTTCAGGAAACCTCGTCCACAGGTTGGAAGCTTTTATAAAATAAATAAATTTTCCCAACTTCACAAACATGTTCCAACTCACGTGACACTGTCACCTGAGGGTACGTGTTTAAATAAATGTTTACTTCATTTATTAAAATGTTTTATAATCTATTCAATCTCCCCGAGGCAGCTCTGTGCCTCAGGAAATTGCTGTGCTCTTTCGCGCGCGTGCGCACAGGCCCCGACTCTCCCTCCTCCCCCCGCCCGCACAGGTAGCGCTGCACTACCGGCCAAGCATTATACTGGGTGGGCCTTAATTGGCCCGCCCGCGTAAAAGGGCGGCACGCAGCCGATTGCGGGCGGCGATCACCTCCGCGCCCACCCCCACTCCCTCCCACCCAGCCCGCCCGCCATAGGAAAAATCCAGGCCCCTGTTATGGTCAACCGAGGTGTGGGAGAATAGGGGGGGTCATTTCACCCCTATGTATATATAAAAACTCTAGGATTATCTTTTAAATACAAAACTGATTTTGAAAATATGACTTGTTTTCACAAATTGACTACATTGGAACAAGTTCTATTTTGACAATGTTCCAAAAACGTATCATATTCCTGGTGTTCTAGATGGTTTGTTTTCCTTCTCCCCTCCCTTTCTCATATAATTAGTGAAAAGAGAGTGCTTTGCAGCCCTTTGCCTGAGGGGGTTCACTGCCATTTATAATATTGGCTTATCTTCATTCACATTGTCAGGCTTTTCTTCTAATCCATCACTTGAATAAGATCCCTAACATTATAGATTTCATGCCTGCTTTGTTTTCTTTATGTAACAATGCTGAATGCAATATTACCAAAAGTGTTGAATCTTATTTTTGGACATATCGTAAAGCTGTGTTTGCAGTAC
Source organism: Cetorhinus maximus (assembly GCF_964194155.1). Lineage (NCBI taxonomy): Eukaryota > Metazoa > Chordata > Chondrichthyes > Lamniformes > Cetorhinidae > Cetorhinus > Cetorhinus maximus. The sequence goes on from NC_135903.1 coordinate 289,372, forward strand.
CTAAAATGTAAGCACTTTCAATAGGCCATTGCACTCTTGAAATGGTTGTTATTACCAAGTTTCTAAATATTCTGAGTAAATTTTGTTTTCATCTTTTCCCTGGATGACACAGCCAGGATTATCAAACATTCTCCAGAAATGCCTTCAGGTCTGAGACGCAAACAGACTCAGGGACACAATCCAGACACTAAAAATTCTAGAAAATATGGATAATGTAGATAGAATTAGCTTCTGATGTGGAGAATGCCTCGTGCTCCCCTTTGGACTGTCCGATGGGGTACGAGAATGGAATCCTTGCATCTTGACTGGTGGCCTGTGGGAATCAGGGATACTGCACAACTTTACCTTCCTGAAGCTTTCACCTGCGGCTCTTTGATCTCTCTGAGCAGTTTAGTTTGTCCAGGTGAAATACATGACAGTGCAAGTTAGACACAAGGGTTGATTTTTATCTTGCTGCTGTCTCTTAACCTCTGTAAACCCCAGTGCAACCATCCCGATCAAACTCCACAGATTTTCAGAGCCAGTCTCTGTATCTGAAACATTAACCCGCCTTCTCTATTTTTCTAATGTTGTTTTTTTCCAGCATTTTCTGTTTTTATTTCTGATTTCCAGCAGTCTCACTTTGTTACCTTTTAAAGTTAATCATATTTATCCAAAGTTGATAATGAGTACTGGCTGCATGAAACTCATTCCATAAAGTTCCATAGGGTGCTACAAAGAATTAACAAAATGTTTCACCATCAGTTGAATCATAGTCCATTTCAAGCTTTTAATGTTCATGAGCTTTACATCTTTCATGGTTATAAAAGTACTGCCAAAACTTAATATCAGCACAATAAAATGCTTTATATTCCTCTAAATATGCACTGAATTACTTCTCAATATAATTCCTCATCAGGCATACGATTTCTTGAATTATTTGTGGTTTTAATACCCAGAACACACATTAAAATTCTGAGCTTGTGCAGAAGCCCCACACATACTGTATTGAGTCCTGAACAAGAAATCCAAGTTTAAATTACTCAGTTTTCCAGAATTAGCTGGATACCTGGGAGGCTGGACAGGAAGCACATTGGAGTGGTCAAGTCTAGGGATACCACAGGCATGGATGAGGGAGAATGAAATTTTGCAATGAAAATGAAGGTGATGCTGGGCGGCAGCCTTGCCCTATACAACAGAGCCCTCAAAGACTTCCAGAATTTACCTAAAATGATTAATTCTTTTACAAAATCCATTTTACCATATTCTTCACATCAGGAGCAAAAAACAACTACAGATATTCCAGTTTTTGCATTAATACCGATGATGCTGTTATCGGATTTTTGGGGGATGCCAATGAATATTTTTTCCTTTCAGAGATTGGCAAAGGGCAGCAGAGGCAATTGTGCGCAAATTTAAACTGCAGATAAAACTCCAGTCTGCGGAAGGGTAAAAGATGCATTTTGGAATGTTGACAATGTTGTTCCCTTTACAATTTGATATTCTTGTGAATTGGCCTGGTGAGTGCAAGATGAAAAGCTTCAACAACTTTTTTTCAGCAATACAAAAATAAGAAGTTAAAAAAGAATGAAAGCTTTAAATTTTGTTGAAATATATTGGGGAATGACTGTTGAAGGCCACCATTCAAATCTATCACTTGGATATTGAAAAGAATTTTCCATATGCAGAAGGTTGTTGGAGAATGGAGTGCTTTGCCACAGGGAATGGTGGAGGCAGAGACTACTATGTATTTTAAGAAATAATTGTATAACAAATATCTAGAGAGGAACTTACTCGGCTATGGAGAGGGAGCAAGGCATTAGGATTAGTTTGATAAAAGCAAAAAATTGCGGATGCTGGAAATCTAAAACAAAAACAAAAATAAAAATAGCTGGAAAAACTCAGCAGGTCTGGCAGCATCTGCAGAGAGGAACACAGTTAACGTTTTGAGTCCGTATGACTCTTCAACAGAAAAATAGAAAAGAGGTGAAATATAAGCTGGTATAAGGGTGGGGGGGCAGTGGAACAGGTAGAGCTGGATAGAGGGCCAGTGATAGGTGGAGATAACCAAAAGATGTCATAGACAAAAGGACAAAGAGGTGTTGACGGTGGTGATATTATCAAAGGAATGTGATAATGGTGACATTAAGGGTAGAAAGCAGGACGAGCAAGGTACAGATAGCCCTAGTAGGGGTGGGGTGGGGGAAAGGGATCGAAATAGGCTAAAAGGTAGAGATAAAACAATGGATGGGAATACATTTAAAAATAATGGAAATAGGTGGGAAAAGAAAAATCCATATAAATTATTGGAAAAAGGGGGGATCGGAAAGGGGGTGGGGATGGAGGAGAGAGTTCATGATCTAAAGTTGTTGAACTCAATATTCAGTCCGGAAGGCTGTAAAGTGCCTAGTCGGAAGATGAGGTGCTGTTCCTCCAGTTTGCGTTGACCTTCACTGGAACATTGCAGCAGGCCAAGGATGGACATGTGGGCATGAGAGCAGGGTGGAATGTTGAAATGGCAAGCGACAGGGAGGTCTGGGTCATGCTTGCGGACAGACCGAAGGTGTTCTGCAAAGTGGTCACCCAGTCTGCGTTTGGTCTCTCCAATGTAGAGGAAACCGCATTGGGAGCAGCGAATGCAGTAGACTAAATTGAGGGAAGTGCAAGTGAAATGCTGCTTCACTTGAAAGGAGTGTTTGGGCCTTTGGACAGTGAGGAGGGGGGAAGTAAAGGGGCAAGTGTTGCACCTTCTGCGGTTGCATGGGCAGGTGCCGTGGGAGGGGTTTGAGGTGTAGGGGGTGATGGAGGAGTGGACCAGGGTGTCCCGGAGGGAACGATCCCTACGGAATGCCAGTGGGAGGGGGTGAAGGGAAGATGTGTTGGGTGGTGGCATCATGCTGGAGTTGGCGGAAATGGCGGAGGATGATCCTTTGAATGCAGAGGCTGGTGGGGTGATAAGTGAGGCCAAGAGGGACCCTATCATGTTTCTGGGAGAGAGAGGAAGGTGTGAGGGCGGATGCGCGGGAGATGGGCCGGACACGGTTGAGGGACCTGTCAACCACCGTGGGTGGAAAACCTTGGTTAAGGAAGAAGGAAGACATGTCAGAGGAACTGTTTTGGAAAGTGGCATCATCAGAACAGATGCGACGGAGGCGAAGGAACTGAAAGAATGGGATGGAGTCCTTACAGGAAGCGGGGTGTGAGGAGCTGTAGTCGAGGTAGCTGTGGGAGTCAGTAGGCTAGTAATGAATATTGGTGGACAGTCTATCAACAGAAATTGAGACAGAGAGGTCAAGGAAGGGAAGGGAAGTGTCAGAGATGAACCATGTAAAATGATGGAGGGGTGGAAATTGGAAGCAAAATTAATAAATTTTTCCAGGTCCAGACGAGAGCATGAAGCAGCACCGAAGCAATCATCGGTGTACCAGAGAAAGAGTTGTGGGAGGGGGCCGGAGTAGGACTGGAACAAGGAATGTTCCACATACCCCATAAAGAGACAGGCATAACTGGGGCCCATGCGGGTACCCATAGCCACACCTTTTATTTGGAGGAAGTGAGAGGAGTTTAAGGAGAAATTGTTCAGTGTGAGAACAAGTTCAGCCAGACGGAGGAGAGTAGTGGTGGATGGGGATTGTTCAGGCCTCTGTTCGAGGAAGAAGCGGAGAGCCCTCAGACTATCCTGGTGGGGGATGGAGGTGTAGAGGGATTGGACGTCCATGGTGAAGAGGAGGCGATTGGGGCCAGGGAACTGGAAATTGTTGATATGATGTAGGATGTGAGAGGAATCACGGATGTAGGTGGGAAGGGACTGGACAAGGGGAGAGAGAATGGAGTCAAGATAACTAGAAATGAGTTCCGTGGGGCAGGAACAGGCTGACACGATCGGTCTGCCAGGACAGGCCTGTTTGTGGATTTTGGGTAGGAGGTAGAAGCGGGCCATCCGAGGTTGGGAGACTATCAGGTTGGAAGCTGTGGAAGGAAGATCTCCAGAGGAGATGAGGTCAGTAACAGTCCTGGAAACAATGGCTTGATGTTCAGTGGTGGGGTCATGGTCCAGGGAGAGGTAGGAGGAAGTGTCTGCGAGTTGACGCTCAGCCTCTGCAAGGTAGAGGTCAGTGCGCCAGACAACAACAGCACCACCCTTGTAGGCGGGTTTGATGACAATGTTAGGGTTGGACCTGAGAGAACGGAGTGCAGCGAGTTCAGAGAGAGACAGGTTAGAGTGGGTGAGAGGAGCAGAGAAATTAAGACGACTGATGTCATGCCGACAGTTTTCAATGAAAAGATCAAGAGAAGGTAAGAATCCAGAGGGAGGGGTCCAGGTGGAGGGAGAATATTGAAAGCGGGTAAAAGGATCCATTGAACGGGGATAGGACTCCTGCCCAAAGAAGTGAGCACGGAGACGAAGGCGGCGGAAGAAGAGTTCAGCATCGTCCCAAGCCCGAAATTCATTGAGATGAGGGCGTAAGGGTATGAAACCGAAACCTTTGCTAAGCAAAGTTAGTTTGATATTGACCTAGCAAAAATATGGCACAGAAACCGATTGGTTGAATGGCCTCTTTCACAGCTAATAACAGCAATAACTTACATTTATGTGGTGCCTTTAACACAATAAAATGTCCCGAGGCACTTTACAGGTAGTAGTAGGTCAGATAAGCTTGGCCAGGGGGTTAGTTTTTAAGGAGCGTTTAATGGAGAGAAAAGAGGTGGAGAGATATAGATAGAAAATTCAGAGATTAGGGCCGAGATAACAGAGGGTATAGCCACCTCTCTAAAGTGGTGGAGAGGTTAAAATTGAGAATGGTCAAGAGGCCAGAATTACTGGAACGCAGAGATCTCGAGAGATTGTAGTGCTGAAGGAGATTACAGAGACAAGGAGGGACGAAACCAGCAAGGAATTTGAAAACAAAGATTTTAAAATAGAGATATTATTTGACTGGTCAGTGAGCACAGGGGAGATGGGTGAACGGGACTTGGTATGAGTTAGGCTCCAGGCTTCAAAGCTCTGAATGACTTCAAGTTTATGAAGGACAGAATGTGGGAAGCCAGTCACCAGAGATTCTTCGGATAGTCAAGTTTAGAGATAACAAAGGCGTGTATGAGGATTTCAGCAACAGAAAAACTGAGGCAAGGTCAAAATCAGGTGGAAATAGACATAGCCCTGAATTTTGCGTGATTGGCAGGCCCAGGAGCGGACGGGAAATGGGCCCTCGGCTGCGATCGGCCCCTGACCCCAATTTCACACTGGCCGGACCAATTAACAGCCAGCGAGTGTGAAACACGCCCTGTGAAAAGCTCAGCACTGCCGGTGGGGGTGGGAAGAGACCAGGCGCCGATGTCACCGCGGGTGCTGGTGAGCGCTTCCACTGAGCTCCCCGAAGACAGGCAGCTGCCTCTGGGAGCTGCTGACCTCCAAATAATAAAAGAAAGCACAAAAATGCTGCAAAATGTGTCCATGCAGCACAATCAAGCACCTGAAAGCATACCCCATAAAAATGCTGTCCCCAGATATTTTTATTTTATATCCTAACGGAGATTTCATCCCACCCTTGGATGAGGAAATGATTAAAACGTGAATTCTGCCCATTTTGCCCGTGCGATGAGCTAAAAATTGCACGGGCAGCGTAAAATCGCGGGCAATAGGCTTTTTAATGAGCTTAATTGGCCCTTTAATTGTCGGTGGGCACTGCTCCGACTCCCACGCGTACCCGCTAACCTCAACATTGCCCGTGTGCGTGATGCCGTCGGGATGCATGCCCGACATCTTTTCGCGCTGATTTACGTGCGTTCGGTTTACTTCAGAACGCAAGATTTAGGCCATAAATTTCTAGAATAATTTCTGCAAGTCAATAAGTAAAAAAATTGAACAGATTGGTGGCTCAGACAGACCTTTGTCATCTAGAAAGCTTCATATGAATATAACCCAGGTATATATTTTGAGGCAAGTTAGACATTTGAGAATGGAATGTGTACCTGACATAATTCACTGTTTCATCTTTTTCATATTTAACCTTTACTTCAAAATGAGAGAGAAAATGGTTTCTGTTGCATTGGTATAGGTACATGACGGGAATAAATACTGTTCCCTGATGGTCTCTGGATTTCATTTGCTTGTGACAAAGCCCTGGAGGGTGCAATCACACCTGCAGCTCTCATGAGGTATACATTTCATAGCGCTGGATAACAAACTGTGGGCCAAGAATAGCTCTCCATATAAAACTTTTGAAGCATAAATTGTGCCACCCCCTTGTATCCAGGAAACCCCAGTGCACCCTAGAGCCATGAATTTGCAAAGGTTGGAAGAGGTGAAGAATTCTTTCACATTTAATCCCACTTAGTCAGATCACTTCTAATCCATCATAGCACACCTAGAGGGAATTGAGGAATTTTGAGAACCCGACAGGATAATCTGTTCAAGATGCTTTTAGCTTCCTCAAGTCAGTAGGGCATTGTCATGGTGAAGCCGAGACCACTCTCCTCATGCATCTGTGATCTTTCAGGCTGCCATTAAACTTTCCATTCGCAACATTCATTTTGGTCAGTGGAACTATTGGCACCCACAAACTGATAGGAAGCTTTTACTTTCACTCTCTTTAATAGACCATATGACTGTTAGTTAAGCAAAAGAACATGATGTATGGTGGGCATAATAAGAAGTACTCTGTAAATCGAAACAGTGCTCAGGCAATGCTATGGTATTCACTCCACACACGTTACACTTCAGCCCACATCATACAGGAGCTTCTTACAAGCATCACACTTACTAATGTCTGTACACATAATTATACCTCAGATTCATAACATGTTCAGTAAGAATTTGACTGCTCAGATATCACTATTTCTGCATAAAGCTGACAAATCACAGCTTAAAACATTAGTTGTGCAACTTGCGAAATCATTTCTAACTGGTTGTATTTAACCTATGTTGCCAACCTATTTAACAACTAGAGAGAGAATGATCCCAGATCTCTGGTCTATTCATTATATTTTATATCAATATTATAACAGTGAACTATCTCCATTAAGAACTTTCTTCAATGCCTGGGCTACAGCTGATGATCCATCCAGAGCCTAACCCTCATCAAAATGTTGTTAACAAAGCATAAACTCTAAACCTGACTTCTTTTAATATTTTCTTTCAAAATTTGCCCCTTTATTGCCTGGAAGCATTGACAGCTGCTAGAATACTGACCTTGACTGACAGCAACGCTTCCGCACCTTACACATGAAAACTGGGCATGTGGGCACCCAGCACAACCAAAGCTAAACCTGTTCTCATGCTAATAGTTCATACACATGCATTTTCCAGTGGTCACTGGGTGATATAAAACCAACATTTTAAAAGGATTGTGGCAAGAAGAGATCACCCCACAATCAATGAATGTGTAGTTTCATCATGAGAGGAATGGAATAATTTTCCCCAATGACAGATAATACTTTTCCAAAAATGACGAGGAAGAACTCAAGTTTAATGCTCAGCCTTTGCTGAGTTAGCTGAGGTGGTAGGAGGAGTAAAATAATTGATTTCAATTTCTATGGATTAGTCAAAGGAAAATAACTCACTTTTGATCAACTCCTCTTGAAAATGGACAATGGCAGGAAAATGGGATTAAGTGGATGGTTCCTTCAGGGAGGTGGTACAGGCGCAATGTGCCAAATGGCCTCCTTGAGGTAAAATTGTTTGTTGTGGTCATGTGGGTTTTGGGTGAGGTTAAATTGAGTGGAGCTGCGATTTCCCTAAAGGTTAAAACAGTCGGTCTCCACCTATTATCAAGATATATACATAAATGATAAACCTGACTGGTAATTATTTGGTCAAAAGAATAATTTGCCCAGTGATAGTTGCTGAACCCATCTCAGCTTAATCGTTTAAAAATAATTTTGAGGATTGTTTAAACAAGGCCACTGTGGTGTCAATAGAAAATGGACAAATTCCTGACTCATTGTTAGGGCAGCGGGTTTCTGTCTGGGGGATTGTTGCAAAATGCCTGAGGACACTCTGCAAATAGTGACCCACACCCAGCGCCTAACTGCAAATAGTGACCCACACCCAGCGCCTAACTGCAAATAGTGACAAAATCCCAGGGCCCGCTCATTATTGGGAAACGCATTTAATCTATTACTGGGTACCTCTGTGATAGTTTTTCATGAAGACAATGTCAGCTGCTCATGGATAAACAGTGTTTACATTATAAAAAGAAACATTTTTATGAATGCAAAGCAGCAGAAAAAGTGCACTAACAAATGAACCAATAGAGAAAAATACAGAAATTACAAGATAGAGCACCCGAAATCTGATGGCCTCAAAGAACATCTGGAATTCCATCATGGATTGTGTAGAACCTGTAGCTCCTGCTTTCAATTTCCATGAGCTAGAGAGAGATGTGAGCTTTGTCAAGATAGAAATGAATTAAACGTTTGCATGGGGACTGAACTTGGAGCCATGTGACTAGGTTATTCAGGTGGGATGAATAGTATTTTTCTGCTTCCTACGATGTGGTGTCATTATCCTACAGCAACATAACATGAGCTTACTGTGGATAGCAACTAACCTCTCAAATACCATATCATTATTAAATACCAGGAACCAAAAGTACACCACAACTCTCCATACACACAAACTATGTAATTTACAGCTCTAATATTACATTACTAAATTCCAATACAATTTTCTTAATGAAAAGAAGGTTGGCTAACATCAGTGAACAGACCAGAAAGGAATTCTGGTTGACTTTACTCACTCCCCATTCCTGGAAAGTGGGTTGTCTCTCCCTTACTACTGAGCCGGTCAGTGTAAACAGGGCCCCGAGCTGGGTCCTTCCTGGTCTATATTGTTAAATATCTCACAAGGCAGTGTAATCAAACATCAAGAGTACTGTCTGAACCCACTTTGTGTCAGAGGAGGTAAAGGGTAATGATTTGTGTGAAACTTTTCTTGCAAAAAAAAGCCACAATTCACCTCAGTGGGAGCAAATACAATGGTCAAGTCCCTCTACTTGTTACACCTTCCAATAAGCAGACAAGGAAATTATTTCTTTATTCATGCTGCCACACAATTAAATTAGAAACATAGGCCAGGATGTTGAGGTCGGTGAGTGGGGGCGGGGCCGCTTGGCGACACGTAAAATGATGCGGGATGACATCAGGTGGAACTCTCAACGTCACCCCGCATCATTTCCATTTTCAGGTCAGTGGGGGCGCAGCCAAGTCAGCTGTGCGCCCGCCAATCTGTCAACGGCCTATTGAGGCCATTTAAAAAGTAATTCAAGTAATTAATGGACCTGCCCATCCAACCTTAAGGTTGTCGGGCAGGCCGGGAGCCCTGGCGGGCTTCAAAAAAACCATAAAACCTCATCCACAGGCGGGATGAGGTTTCATGAGGGTATTTAAAAATATAATAAAAGTTTGATTAAAAGTGATGGACATGTCCCAACTCATGTGACACTGTCACATGAGGGGACATGTCAGGGAAATTTTATTATTGTACATGTACCATTTTTAAATTTGGCACCAATCTCCCTGAGGCAGCACTTAGCCTCAGGGAGATGAGTGCGCTCTTTCGTGTGCATGCAAGTGAAAGAGTGCACTCTCAGCTGAGGGAATCTCCATCCCCGCCCGCACAGGGAGCGCATAGCGCAGACATCACGCTGGGTGGGCCACGTAAAATGGCAGTGCGTCCCCCAATTGGGGGCGCTGATTGGAGACACACCTGCCCACGCCCGCTCCTGCACTTTCCCCCCAACGGGGGGAAAATTCTTCCCATAAGCAGCTTTTTAGAACAATGGAGCATGCATTATGGCCTCTTGCACCTTTGGCCTATATAACTGACCAGACCAATTCTCCCAGCCTTACACTCAGATTATTTTTCGGATTGCACACTCTCCATATCCATTTGTTGTAGGTGACATGTACCCTATTCAATTATCTAAAATGGGGATTGTCAGTAGAGTATCATTTTGTTTTTATCTGGAAGTGATTCTACAAGCCACAGAGCTCCAGCTCAAATGGGATCAGGCAAGTTGTAGGCTCATAAATTTTTATTTTTATTTCAAAGCCATATAACAGCGTGGCATATATCAGATAGACAATTGTTGAGTGGGGAAGAATAAATCCATCATGTGGCGTCTGGACTTTATAAGCCCCTTGCCTTTTAAAAGGCTCAGAGTTTATGTAAGTTCAAATCTACAAGAAGGTTATACCTTGGTAATCCCTGCGGAATGACATTTTTCTTCAGTGTACTGTACTTTTGTAATGTTTACGAATGATATACAATATACATTCTGAGTGTACTGTAAAACCAAATTGTCTGAACAAGAACAATTTGCCCAGAACGATTGTAAGACATGTTTACACACCCACATTTCATTTGGAACAATTATAGGTCTGTTTCCATTGGGCTTCACCTTGCGTCTTCGTGAAACTCAAAGAAGTCTCAATATTTTAAGAAAGCTTTGAATCTAATTGCAACTGATCCAGGTAAACCTAGGCTGGAGCCACTGCAACATAAATATATAATAGTACCTTTATAGTGGAGATTATGTTCAAACATTAAACGATTAACATAAAATGAAACACTTTGTTATGTCCCATCCCAATTATCAATGAAGGGCACTAATCCTTTATCACTGGGTTTAAATCAAGTATAGCATAGATTAGGGATCAAGGGTTTTATCCTTGTCCCATAATGTGAGTTTAAGAAGTGCAATGGATTTAATATTTTCCAGTACAGTTATTTGGAGACATGTATACACACCCACATAAACTTGCCACAGCTAACTGTAAACTGGTGGTCATTTGATGATTTTTCTCAGAGAGTACAACGGTATGCAAGAGGGAAATGGTCCCTCTCCCAAACCTGCATCATTATTTATGCACTCCCAGGAAACACGCCGTTTCCATGGCGAGCGGGCTCTCATTCGCCCATTGGCCATCACCCTGCCACCGCTTCACGCCGGCCACCATGTTTAAAGTCCAGCTGCAAGCACAGCGCTCGTTGCTTCCAGCTCACCATTGCTGAATGGAAGACATGGCCAACAACGGAAAAAAGACTGCAGCCCCCACTTCAACGACGGGCCCCCCAAATGACTGTTGGATGCTGTGGAGGCCCGTCGGGATGTCCTCTACCCCCGCTCTGGCCGCAGGATGGGCAGCAATGTGACCATTCCAACTTGGAAGGCGGTGGCAGTGGTGGTCAGCGCCAATGCTCTTCAGAAGAGGACAGCCACCCAGTGCTGCAAGAGGGTGAATGATCTCCTCCGTTCCACCCGGGTAAGTCACTCTTTTCATCATTCTCAACTCACACACTCACAAACCCATCACACATCCATAGGGCCCTCACTCACTGCCTGTTCAAGGGACATCACCATTCACTCTCCCACACTCACCGTCATTGTCCTTGTCTTGTCCATGGGACCACTCACCACCCACACGGGCCAGGCATATTTATCATCTGGCCTGGCAGGTGTCCTGCTTACACTCTCTCCATCTCTACCCATGCAGGACAAGCTGGCACACAAGAGAGAGAGGTCGCAGGTTGGCGGCAGAATGAACTTTGAAAACAGAGCCATCCAGCTGGCTGGCAAGGACCTAGACCATTCCTGTGCTAATGGTGAGGTTGGCGCTGCTCTACCAAATGAGGATCCATCAGTGCAACATCCATCAGACAACCATGCTGTGAGTGATGTGTCCCCTTTCACAGGCCACTGCCACGCACTAATTATCTCCTCTTGCTTTCGCAGGCACATCTGCCAAACAGTCAACGGAGTCCATGACCCAGGGCCTCCAATCAAGCCCCGAGGAAACCTCCGAAGAGGAATCTGGAGGCACCCTCCCTGAAATCCCGTCACAGCGCTCACCCACACCCTCCACCAGCGCAGACACACACACCTCAGTGGAACTTAGCTTTAGAGTAGCCCTGGGATCACAATCTGGTGAGCACATTGCACTGCCTGATCCACAGCAGGCAGAGGCAGGGACTTCCTAGGTGTCCAGCACTTGGAGGACTGCTGGAGGCCAGAAGATTGCTGAGTCCAGGTCAGATGGCAAGCTTCTGGACTCAGTCATGTCGCAGTTGCTGGAGCTGCAAAAGCAAGTTTGGGGACATCAGGGAGGGATGTCCGCTGCACTCCTCAGATTGCAAGGCACAGTGGAGGAGTCTGTCCGCCTTCAGGCTGAAGTGATAGTGTCGGCATTGCCAATGCACCAAGGACAACACTGGTAGGGTGGCGGCCATCATGGAGACCTTGGTCCAGGACGTCGCTCCTGCACTCCTGCACTGCTGCGTGGGCTCAGCTCCATCGCTGATGCCATAGCGATGGCCTCCAATAGTGTGTAAGCGAGAAGGGTGCTGAGCAGCTCGATCTCACTCCGGCTACCCCTGCTCCTCAAGGAGTCAGCCTGGGGATCCCGGGCACCCATAGGGAGGGAGGATTCACAGGTGCTCACTCCAGATCCAATCATCCAATTGACCTCGAGAGGGGTTCCATTTCGTGGGGCACTGGCATCAGGATTGGAACAGGAGGGATCTGTACCGTTGGGACGGTCTCCACCTGAACCGATCTGGGACCAATCTTCTAGCGAAAAGGGTAAATAGGGTGGTCAACAGGACTTTAAACTAGAAAGTGGAGGGGGAGGGAAGGGTAAAACTCCAAGAAGTATGACTAATGGGAAACAAAGCAGCAGGTTAGTGTGTGAGGGGGTAGATTCAACTTCATGGAAAATTATGAAAAAACTGAAAAGAAAGGAGAGCCCAGGAGAGGCTATTAAAGTCTCCAAGACACAAAATAGGACAGAGTGTTTGGAAAGGGCTAGGAATCTAACTTCAAGCACATCAGATAAAGGGACGACAATGAGAAAGGGGACGGGAAATACAGGATTGAAGGTGTTGTATCTGAATGCACGCAGTATACAAAATAAGGTAAATGATCTTGTGATGCAGATTGAAATTGGCAGGTACGATGTGGTGGGCATCGCGGAGACATGGCTGCAAGGGGATCAGGAGGGTGGGGTGTGGGGGCTGGGTGTTGGGGGTGGGGTGTGGGGTATGGGAGGTGGGGTGTGGGGTATGTGGGGTGTGTGGGGTGTGGGGGGTGGTGTGGGGTGTGGGAGGTGGGGTGTGGGGTATGTGGGGGGTGTGGGGTATGTGGGGGGTGTGGGGTGTGGGGTGGGGCGTGTGGGGTGTGGGGTGTGGGAGGTGGGGTGTGTGGGGTGTGTGGGGTGTGTGGGGTGTGTGGGGGGTGGGGGGTGGGGTGTGCGGCGTGGGGAAGTGGGGTGTGCGGTGTGGGGGGGTGGGGTATTGGGTGTGGAGGGTGGGGTGTGGGGGTTGGGGGGTGGGGTGTGGGGTGTGGGGGGTGGGGTGTGAGGGATGGGGTGTGAGGGGTGGGGTGTAGGGTGTGGGGGGTGGGGGGGTGTGGGGGTGTGGGGGGTGTGATGTGTTGGTGGTTAAGGTCTGCGGCACTGGTGGCCCTTTGGTGCCCTCGTGTTTCTCGCTCGGGTGGGGAGGGGTCCGAATCCCATCACTGCGGCTGCACCTGGTCTGCCTCAGCTGTGGAGAAATGGTCAGTTTGTACAGAGCCTCCCTCGGGTGCGAAGGTGCTGAGTAAATGGGAGTATTTTTTTCTATATTAAATCACATCTGAAATTTTAAAAATTAGTGTGGAGATTATGGTGGATCTAATCGCTGCCTCTACATTGCATAATTCATGTTGTCTTCAATTCTCAGTTTTACGTACAATGTCTTAATTGGCAAATTAAGAGGTAAACAAAGCTGATTTTGCAGATGTTATATTTTGCCAAACACGTCGGAGCTGGTGGATGGAGACTCCAAACTCAGCCTATTCCAGAAAACAACAAATGTTACAAATCTTCAATCAAACTGGAAATACCCGGCTTCTCTGCTCACATTAGAAAAGATATTGTCTGTCACTCTGCACTCGCAAAACATTTTGCTTTTATTAAGGTTTCCCTGTGAGTTTTTATGGCTTTGGTGTAGGGAAACCACTCACAGTCCTGAGGGTTGGCCAGGCATCCATTGTGTAAAAGTAGAAATGAGACAAAAAAAAAGGTGTTTTATCTTTTATGTAAAGATCACTATTTCTATTAAATTATGTCTGCTTAATCACCGTTAATCTGCCGGCAAGTCAATTATAGACTAGAACTGGCCCCATATGTTCTCCCAGTATCAGCAGATGTTCAGCTAAAGGTACAAACCCATTCCTTAACCAAAAGTTAAAAATGGATACTAGAAATTTAACTCACTGAGTGCCCGATTCCCACCCATCCAACTTTCTTTTCTGGCATCTTGTTCAGTGCTGCCGGATACTGATGTGGAGCTCAGGTTGTTTAGGCTGCTCCAAGCTCTGTTCCTTCCCATACACACAGAAACTCATTCCTTCCAGGTAAATCCCTCCATGGCCTCGCCCTTCCCTATCTCCATGGTATTCACTACTCAGTCTGCACTTGTCTTTCCTGCTGCCTGCCCATCACCCCTCCTGCTCACCATCTCCCTCACACTTACCATTTTCCACCCCATCCCTCACTCACCGACCCTCCCACTTGCTGCCAACCCTCTTGCTTGCCTCATCTTTCCCATTCGCTGACACTCTTGCTCACTGACCCTCCTGTTCTCTGCCTCCCTAACACTCGCTGCTTCCCTGCCCAACCCTCCTGCTTATTGCTTCTCTCCACGATCCTCCTGCTCTCAGCTCCTCGCGCTCCATCGCTTGCTTCCTCCTTCTTTCCACCCCTCTCCCAAGCCATGAGATGGAAGATTCATGAGACGGAGTGGAAAGCAAAAGGGAGGGGCAGTGAGCAGAGGAGGTGGTGACTGGAAGGGTTGTCTAGGGAAGTGGTGAGCAGGAAGGTTGGGGAGCAGGGGGGGGGCGGTGAGCATGGGTTAAATAGAAAGAGTTAGTAAGTCATCAAGAGTTAGTAAGTTATAAAACACATTAGTAACTGTACACTTGGCAAAACAGTGTACAGTTACTAATTATTTTTGTGTTTTACATACCAAGATACCTTTAAGAAGAAATAAGTCGCAATGAAACTATAAATATTTTTTAAATTCTACTTGTGACCTGATTAAAATTTTCCAATATCCCAATTGGCCCTCACTATTTTTCTAGTGAATACCACTGCTCTATAATCTCCTCAAACCCAAAACCCTCCTGGATATCTCTGTGCTCATCTTATCCTGGCCTTTTAATAACTCACCACCACCCCCCACCCCCCCTCCGCCCACCTCCCCACCTTCCCCCAGTTTTAATCAGCCCATCATTGGTGGCTGCGCCTCCAGTTGCCTAGGTCCTAAACTTTGGATTTCCCTCCCTACACCTCTCTGCCTCCCTCCCTCACTTTCCTTCTTTAAGACACTCCTTAAAACCCACCTTTTTGACCAAACTTTTGGTCATTTGACCTAGTATCTCCATTTGTGTCTCAATGTGATATTTTGTTTTAGATCCTGTGAAATGCCTTGGGTTGTTTTATTAAAGGCACTTTACAGATATAAATTATTGTTAGTTACCCAGCCTCCTTAACTAATGGAAATATCCTTAAACTCCATTCCATAATCTTGTCAGGTACACCTTTGAGGACTTTGGTTTCTTTAAATCGTTTCCAGTAGTTGTGTATATAATTTTCTGTCATTTGTGATGTAAGATTATAGTGTTGTGTCTAAATGCATGAACTTTTAAAAAATGACAGAGATAATAACTGATTATGGTGCCATTTGATGCAAGAAAGTTTGTTTATTAAATGGAATCCCTCCAGTTTTATATTTTGCAATAAAAACATTAACTGAACTTATGACACTGCACAGTTTCTCCTTTCTTATTGCCAGTTATATTTTTGTTAAATTAATCCACCTTTTCTATTTTCGCTATAACTGCTCTATAAATTAAATGAAAAATAAGGTTATTTTCAGTTCAATAAGCAGTTGGTTGACTTTTTTGCATGGTCTTGTTTATTGTGAAAAATAAAATATTGGAGCACATAACTGTGGGGTTTTTAATCTAACCCAGGTTTACTGATTTTTTTTGATTCTTGGTAAACACCACATGGTTTATACACATGACTGGTTGTAAGTACATATTCCGAGAAGGAACCAAATCATTCAACACAGACTCAGGCCAGTTGGCAGGGACTACACAAAAACATGAACCTGACACTATGCCACACCCTTGGCATAAGCAAATAGATAGTTGGAATGAAGATTGTTGAGAAAGGTTTCAAATGTCCAATTAATAGGTGAGGTTTTGTGATAGGAACAGCTTTGTGACGATTCTGTTTCCAATACTGTACATTATTCATTGATTTTGTTTTCTTTGGTTAGGTAATATAATTGCTCCTGTAATTATTTTTCTCCCATCATGTTTGTCCATATGGATCAATATGTTCTTCTCAGTTTCTATCCTTCTTCAACGGCCTGGCTGAGGACAACTGGACCTCACCACACAATCGGTGCATTGATTCAAACCCTTAATAGTTATTGAATTGCCTGGTTGAGTAAGGCCCTGGTGCTCCAGTATCCTGTGCTCGTTCCAGGCACATAGTAAACTTACAACTTCAGTCCTGCCATCACGAGGAAGAACAGAACGAAAGGCCAGACCAGGCACTTCTTCCTCAAGGAGAAAGGAAAAGCCAAAAGGAGAAACTCCAAGCTGGCCACTGAAACATATAACTAGACTTTTCCTGATAATAGGCTTATTAGGGTAATAGGCAGCATTACATATTACATGCCTGCTTTCTACATGCTACCCTCATGTCCCCAGCAGTCTCTCTTTATACTCCTTTGAATACTGATTTAACAAGTTAACCAACTAACCAATTAAAACAAGGCAAATAAACCAACTGGTAGCCCCTTAAAGGGCACTGTAACAAAAACAGAATTTTAAAAGAACCTTACATGATTAAATGAAGATGTTATTTTGGGGGCTAATGCTGCTCCCCAGCCCCCATGGTGTCCACTGGTCATGGAAGGCCTCGTGCTAGTGGACACTGCGTGCTTCCTCTCCAGAGACACCTGGCAGCCTCTGTTTATACTCTTTTGAGTAATCAAATAAACAATTAAAAGCGACAAATTAGCAAATTAACAAAAGAGTAAATGAACAAATTAAAGGGGCAACCCCTTAAAGGGGGACTGCAACTAAAGGCAAAACCACAAAGGAAACTTACAGATGTTACCTCGGGGATTCGCGGCCTAGTTCCAGGGAGCAGAGTCGGAGGGCGGAGTTCCAGAGCGGTGAGTATAAAAACCTTACCTCAGGAATTCGCGGACCTCGGGTCTTTTAAAAAAAAAATTAAAAGTGGCGTCACGGTAAATCTGTTATCTGATTGGCTGGTAGGGAATCTACACTGAATTTGAAACTAAAACATTGTTAAACTAATTAGGCCAAATAAATTATACACTTAATTAATAAGTAGAGTATCTAGACCAGAATCAGGGGATTACTGTTCTTAGAATTTAGCATTTATAGTAGAAATCTAGCCCTAGGGAACGTATAGTTAACGAGGAGTCAATAAGCAGTTATTAGATTTAAATTAATTTATTAAATAATTCTAGAACTGGCAGTTGCTGGGGTGAAGCGCTTCACCTGTGGGATGTGGGAAATCTGTGACGCTTCAATTGTCCCGGACAACTACATCTGCAGGAAGTGTACCCAATTGCAGCTCCTCACAGACCCGCATGGATCGGTTGGAGCAGCAGTTGGATGCACTTAGGAGCATTCAGGTGGCGGAAAGCGTCATTGACAGGAGTTTTACAGATGTGGTCACACCCAAGGTACAGACAGATAGATGGGTGACCGCTAGCAGGGGTAGGCAGTCAGTGCAAAAATCCCCTGTGTCTGTCCCCCTCTCTAACAGGTATACCGTTTTGGATACTGTTGGGGGGGATGGCTTATCAGGGGAAAACAACAGCAGTAGCTAGAGCAGTGGCACCACGGCTGGCTCTGTTGTTCATCAGGGGGTCAAAGCACAGAAGAGCAATTGTCATAGGGGACTCTATAGTCAGGGGCTCAGATAGGCGCTTCTGTGGTCGTGAAAGAGACACCAGGATGGTATATTGCCTCCCTGGTGCCAGGGTCCAGGATGTCTCTGATCTGGTACGGGACATTCTGAAGGTGGAGGGAGAACAGCCAGAGGTCGTGGTAACATTGGTACTAACGACATAGGCAGGAAGAGTGACGAGGTCCTGCAGCGGGAGTTCAGGGAGTTAGGCAGAAAGTTAAAAAACAGGACCTCTAGGGTTATAATCTCAGGATTACTCCCTGTGCCACGTGCCAGTGAGGCTAGAAATAGGAAGATAGTGCAGCTGAACACGTGGCTGAACAGATGGTGTAGGAGGGAGGGTTTCCGATATCTGGTTCAGTGGGATCTCTTCCGGGGCAGGTGGGACCTGTACAAGAAGGACGGGTTACATCTAAACTGGAGGGGCACCAATATCCTGGCTGCGAGGTTTGCTAGTGTCACTCAGGAGGGTTTAAACTAGTATGGCAGGGGGGTGGGAACCAGAGCAATAGGTCAGCAGGTGAAATAAAGGACTGGGAACCAGTGAATATGGCCAGTAGGACCAAGAGGAAGGGCAGACAGGGAGAAATTATTGAACACAGTGGGACTGGGGGTCTGAAATGCATTTGTTTCAATGCGAGAAGTATAACAGGCAAGGCAGATGAGCTTAGAGCTTGGATTAGTACTTGGGACTATGATGTTATAGCTATTACAGAGACTTGGTTGAAGGATGGACAGGATTGGCAGATAAACGTTCCAGGATTTAGATGTTTCAGGCAGGATAGAGAGGGATGCGGAAGAGGTGGGGGAGTTGCACTGCTGGTTAAGGAGAATATCACAGCTGTACGACAGGAGGACACCTCGGTGGGCTCATGCAGTGAGGTAATATGGGTAGAGCTCCGGAATAGGAAGGGTGCAGTCACAATGGGGGTTTACTATAGGCCTCCCAATTGCCGGCGGGAGATTGAGGAACAGTTATGTAGGCAGATTTTGGAAAGATGTAAAAGCAATAGGATTGTTGTGGTGGGTGATTTTAACTTTCCCTATATTGACTGGGAATCACTTAGTGCTAGGGGTTTGGATGGTGCAGAATTTGTAAGGTGCATCCAGGAGGGCTTCCTGAGACAATATGTAGATAGTCCAACTAGAGAAGGGGCAATACTGGACCTGGTATCAGGGAGTGAACCCGGCCAGGTGGTCGAAGTTTCAGTAGGAGAGCATTTTGGGAAAAGTGACCATAATTCAGTAAGTTTCAAGGTGCTGGTGGATAAGGAAAACAGGAGTCCTCGAGTTAAGGTGCTTAATTGGGGGAAGGCTAATTATAACAATATTAGGCAGGAACTGAGGAACCTAGACTGGAGGCGGATGTTTGAGGGCAAATCAACAACTGACATGTGGGGGGCTTTCAAACGTCAGTTGATAAAAATTCAGGACCAGCATGTTCCTGCTAGGATGAAGGATAAGCATGGCAAGTTTCAGGAACATTGGATAATGAAGGATATTGTGAGATTAGCCAAAAAGAAAAGGGAAGCATTTGTAAGGGCTAGAAGGCTGGGAACAGATGAAGCCCGTGGAGAATATAAAGAAAGTAGGAAGAAACTTAAGCAAGGAGTCAGGAGGGCTAAAAGGGGTCATGAAAAGTCACTGGCAACCAGGATTAAGGAAAATCCCAAGGCCTTTTATACATATGTAAAAAGCAAGAGGGTAGCCAGGGAAAGGGTAGGCCCACTCAGGGACAGAGGTGGGAATCTGTGTGTGGAGCCAGAAGAAATGGGAGCGATACTAAATGAGTACTTCTCATCAGTATTCACCAAAGAGAAGGACTTAGCGGTCGATTTGTCTTGGGAAGAGTGTGTAGATAGCCTGGATAGTGTTGAGGTCAAAAAAGAGGAGGTGTTAGGCATCTTGAAGAATATTAAGGTGGATAAGTCCCCAGGGCCAGATGGGATCTACCCCAGAGTACTGAGGGAGGCAAGGGAGGAGATTGCTGGGGCCTTGACAGAAATCTTTGTATCCTCACTGGCTACGGGTGAGGTCCCAGAGGACTGGAGAATGGCCAATGTTGTTCCATTGTTTAAGAAGGGTAGCAGGGATAATACAGGAAATTACAGGCCGGTGAGCCTTATGTCAGTGGTAGGGAAATTATTGGAGAAGATTCTTCGTGACAGGATTTACTACCATTTGGAAGCAAATGGGCGTATTAGTGAGAGGCAGCATGGTTTTGTGAAGGGGAGGTTGTGTCTCACTAACTTGATCGAGTTTTTCGAGGAAGTGACAAAGATGATCGACGATGGAAGGGCAGTGGATTTTATATACATGGATTTCAGTAAGGCCTTTGACAAGGTCCTTCATGGCAGACTGGTACAGAAGGTAATGTCGCACGGGATCAGAGGTGAGCTGGCAAGATGGATACAGAATTGGCTTGGTCATAGAAGACAGAGGGTAGCAGTGGAAGGGTGCTTTTCTGAATGGAGAGCTGTGACTAGCGGAGTTCTGCAGGGATCAGCGCTGGGACCTTTGCTGTTTATAGTATACATAAATGATTTGGAGGAAAATATAACTGGGCTAATTAGTAAGTTTGCAGATGACACTAAGGTTGGAGGAGTTGCAGATAGTGAAGAGGATTGTCAAAGGATACAACGGGATATAGATCGGTTGGAGACTTTGGCAGAGAAATGGCAGATGGAGTTTAATCTGGACAAATGCGAGGTAATGCATTTTGGAAGGTCTAATACAGGCAGGAATTATACAGTAAATGGCAGAACCCTTAAGTGCATTGACGGGCATAGGGATCTGGGTGTACAGGTCCACAGATCACTAAAAGTGGCAACGCAGGTGGATAAGGTAGTAAGGAAGGCATATGGCATGCTTGCCTTCATTGGAAGGGGTATTGAGTATAAAAGCTGGGAAGTCATGCTGCAGCTGTATAGAACCTTGGTTAGGCCACACTTGGAATATTGCGTGCAATTCTGGTCACCACATTACCAGAAGGATATGGAGGCGTTGGAGAGGGTGCAGAGGAGGTTTACCACGATGCTGACTGGTCTGGAGGTTATTAGCTATAAGGAGAGGTTGGAGAAACTCGGATTGTTCTCACTAGAGCGACGGAGTTTGAGGGGCGACTTGATAGAAGTTTACAAAATTATGAGTGGCATGGACAGAGTAGATAATCAGAAGCTTTTCCCAGGGTGGAAGAGTCAATTACTAGGGGACATAGATTTAAGGTGAGAGGAGAAAACTATAGAGGAGATATGCGGGGCAAGTTTTTTATGCAGAGGGTAGTGAGTGTCTGGAATTCGCTGCCAGAGGAGGTGGTGGAAGCAGGTACGATAGTGGTGTCTAAGAGGCAGCTTGACAAATACATGAATAGGATGGGAATAGAGGGATACGGACCCCGGAAGTGCAAAATGTTTTAGTTTGACAGGCAGTATGATCGGCGCAGGCTTGGAGGCCCGAAGGGCCTGTTCCTGTGCTGTACTTTTCTTTGTTCTTTGTTAAACCAAAATGTGATTGTGGAGGTTGACAACTGCGTCCCCGCAGTGCCCACCAGTTAAGGAAGGCCTCTAACGTGCCAGTGGACACCATGTGCTCCCTACCCAGGGACACCTATCTGCAAACGTAGCTGCGAAGAGTGGCAGACAGTCAGGCCGGATGGCTGCCTTTATCACCCGCTGCCTGGACCTGTTAATGGCCAACTTGGCCAGGCCCAGGAGCAGGTTCACGAGGAGGTCCTCCTCCCCACCCCCACCCCCGCCCCCACCCCTATCTGCACCAGGTACCCAAAGATTAGGAGCGTCGGACTAAAGTGCAAGCCTCTGTTTGCACTGCAAGCTCTGCAAGCTCTAGGTACTTAACTAAACATTGTCCTTCGCCTGTGTATTTTAACGATACAATTAACAGAAACCACCTTGAATCATCCAGCATCCAACTCATAAATACAATAATGCTGTGTCCTCAGAGGTAGGTGCCTTCACACCTTCTTTACCTCAGAGGAGAGTATAGACCACAGAGATAATGAAAGAGGAAGAAATAAGTGTAAAACTAAGCAAGACTGTGGAGATAAAATTAAAATTGCTGCCCCCAACATTGGAACAAGACAACCTTCAATAAAACACCAAATGGCTCTGACTAAAGTCTGTGACTTGGCTACGCAAATTATAGCATTGAATGTCAATTTATACAGTATATATGAGATAGGCTCCTTGCCCATAAAACATTTGTGAGAAAGCCAAGCACAACCTGAGTATTTAAAACTCAACTGCGGTTTTTTTCATTTTTTTGAAAAATTTAATTACAGCAATGGCCTGAAATCACAGGAAGATTGTTACATGCAAGTGCATTTTCTGATTAAAGGCATATTTTTGTTGGTTAATCTTCAGTGGTAATTTTTCAGTGGCAAAAGCATGGAAGAAAGTCATGTTTATATTTCATTAAACTGGATACTTTTCAAACTACCATCAAAGCAAATTAAATTGCAATAAAAGCTGAAGGTCTGTTTTTAAAATGAGAATCTGAATTACTTGTTTAGCCAGCAAAATACATTATTTTTCTTTATTAGCTGTTCAAACAATTTTATATTAATTCCTGCTGATTATTATTATAAAGAGAAATCTGCAAAGCTAGGCATGTATCAATTTTTGGATGATTGGATTTCTAACATGTCTGAGCAGGACAGACCTGGGGATCTGTTCTTTTTCAGATCGTAAGATTTCCAAATGACATTTTAACTAGGTCTATGCCCTGGGATTCTTTAAAATGGACATCTTCTAGGAATTCCATAGAAAGTAGCCTGGAATGTGGGCTCCAATGCCTTTCTTCTCCAGAACACCAGATGTTTTGTATGGAGAATTCCTGAGATCCAAAGGGATATATAAGACTGAGCTATTTGTATCATCTAACAAGTGTTGGAAGATACAGAGCCACACAACTGGAAGAATTAATTAATGTTGTTACTGGGCTGTCAAATTTCCCAATTTTGCAGACCATTGCTTTGATTGGTTGACTGACAGTTTTGATTAATTTAAGAAACTTTTTACCGTCCTTTGTACCAGCTTGGATATCAATAAGAAAGAATAACATTGAACCAGGTTGGTACGCTCTGTTTGTCATGTTCCATTTTTACTCTAGTGCCATACAAGTCAGAAGTTTTAGGGATTCTGTGAGGTTCATGTCCCATACTAATCTTCACATCAGGGAAGCATACTCAAACATGACTGAGAGAACTTCAATCTTCAATTATGTTGGAAGAGATAGTGTAAAACTTCATGATGCTTATCTGCTCAGTCACCCTTGCTTCTGAATGATCTTATATTTAGGTAAATATGGATTTGTAGTTTGCTGCCTGAGTCACTTGGTCAGTATGATGTTTTCCAATGGTTTGGAGATATTTGAAACACACTGAGTTAGGCTGGTTTATTTCCAGTACATATGCATCTAAGTGGAAGGATTAATTGTTCACCCTGTATTATGGCAGATATCAAATGCACAAGGTCAGTATTCTGTTAATAGGAAGCATGAGAGTGTCTATGGAAAGTAACTTGTGAACAGTGTATGAATGAAGAGGAATAGAAGCAACCCAAATTATAATATCTGAACTATTATAGCATCTGAATTCAAATTGTGTCTGCTTGTTTTGGCAATGCTTCAGCACTGAGATTACACTAGTTTAAATTATAGGTTTATTACTTACAAGGAGACTTTATCCCACCACCTTCCCCGTAACTACCCCTCCCCACCCACCCCACACCAAAAAATAATCACAGATAGATTGGAATCCATCAGACCCAGATGAAACACACCTTGCTATTAAATCTCTGTGTAGGAAAAGGAGACCATTATTCCCATCTATCTCAGATGGACTGGAGTCCATTTCCAAGGTGACCAGATATGTTATCTCACACAGGATTATGTTTTCCTCATGTGTAAATCATAATGATAAAGGTTTGGGTGAACTGATGGAACATTATCACATATATTTGATTTTAAATGCATTGCAAATTATTAACATTCAAATGGTGAAAGTAGATTCACTATTGGCCTGGGTATTAACAGGGTGGGTTATGTAGGGTGGGGTGGGTGACGTTTTGGCACCCCATCCATAAACATTCACTCCCTCCACCACCGATGCACAGTGGCAGCAGTGTGTACCATCTACAAGATGCACTTCAGGAACACACCAAGACTCCTTAGACAGCATCTTCCAAACCCTCCACCGCTACCACCTAGAAGGACAAGGGCAGGAGACAGATGGGAACACCATCACCTGGAAGATCCCTTCCAAGCCCCTCACTATCCTGACTTGGAAATAAATCTCTAGTCCTTTCCTGTCATTGGGTCAAAATCCTAGAACTCCCTTCCTAACAGCACTTTGGGTGTACCCACACAACATGGACGGCAGCTGTTCAAAAAGACAACTCACCACCAGCTTCTCAAGGGCAATTAAGGATGGGCAATAAATGCTGGCCTAGCCAGTGACAACCACATCCCATGAATGAATAAAAAATTATGCAATTGCTATATGTTCCTGCAATTCTGCTGACCCTGTAATGTGAGTATAATGCAAAGTACACCAAACTACCTTATGTGCTAAATATGGGTGCTCTGTCCAAACAAAGAGTGAAGAACTTGAACAATGAAGGGGAAAATTTGTGAACTAAATAACTCCACACGCAAGTGAATGAAGCTTCAGTGTTTAAATATTTGCTTCACCCACCAGATCTTACTACTCCAATTCATGTTCTCTTTGCATAGGCAGTACAACCATATTTGGCAGTATAAGGCACTTTTTGGAATATAAGAAATATTGCAAGGTGAAACTGAGAATGTTGCTCATTATTTTTTTCCCTGTGTACATTTGCTACTCTAGATTGGGGCCCGGGAAAATCCAATGTTCTGAGATAGTGGAAGAAAAGATGCTGGAGACTCCAGAAAAGGAATGTTCATGCACAGAACATTCAACGCTGTAGCTTGGAGAGGTGAAGGAAAGAAAAAGGGGTTGAAGGGATGTGCAAACAGGGTGGGTAAATGAGGTTACAAGTATTTTCTTGTAAGAGGAACAATTATAGCCAACACAAACCTATTGGGCTAAATTGTCTCTGTTTTCTCACATTCCAGTGTATTATGAACTTTCGGTCAATACATTATATTTTTTAAAACTGCAAAAGATAGCTTCCCAAGGATCACCTAACTTTTTTGTGGATTGAAACCACTACCCTGCCTCAAGAGGGAACAAATGGAACCTTTCAGACTGATGCTGTATCAATGCCTTTTCTGAAACTAATTCTAAAGTATAATTTCAAATTGAATGGGTAATTCAAACATAAAGACACTGGCTGTCTCAAACTCTCAAGTTGTCAAATGACAACACAGGATGTTGAATCAAGACACCCCTTTTTTTGGAAAAAGGACTTTGAACTTGTATAAGTCACATGATCAGAAGCAATTTTGTTCTCTACTTTAAAAATAAAGGAAAAAGTTGCTTGAAGACAAAATTATACCTAAAGCCATTGAACCCACTGCAAGTCATACATGCAGCTAAGGTAATTAACAGCAATACCTTGAAAATGGGAGAAGGACCCCATCCAACCTGCTCCAACTTCAAGTTCACCTGAGAACCAACTTCCTGGAAATTCAACTACAAGAAGCCTCACAGTTTGCTGAGAATCCTCTGCTTTATAAATGTTCACTTCAACTAAGGCATCATCTCATCTAAGAAGCTATAGGCCTACCATGAAAGAGACTGAAATGATAGTAAGTTGTAACCATATTATTTTACCTTCATTTGTATCTAACGTTTGTCTGTGTGATAGTGTGAGTGAGAGATCACATTTTTAAACATCTGGCATAAGTGTGTGATAATAAATAACCCCTTCTTTATTTTAAAACTCACAAAAAGCTTGCTGCTGGAATTATTTAATTGGGACAATTAGTCTGATTATAAGAAAGCACATACCCCTCACATGCAAACATTGACCATGGGCAGTAAAAAGGAACACATAAATTTTGATGTGACAATGTTGATAGGTCTCCTGATGAGCACCCATACTCAACTGAAGCGGAGCTCAACTGTTTGTGACAGAACCAGGGTGTACGCCTAACAACCTCTTGGTATGCTCAAGCAATGTTCCTTGTGCTTGTTTTATGTAGATGAGTCATTGTTATATTTCCCTCTTAAAGCTAAGAAAATTGTTCTATATAAAATGGATTGAAGCTAATGTCTTGGATCAAATTTTGGCACAACATGCTAAGTTGTCCCCTATTAGAGAGGGGAAAAAGAAAGACTTGCATTTATATTGCACTTATCATGACCATTGGACGTCTCAAAATCAATGAAATACTTATGAGTGTAGCCAATGGTGCAATGTAGGAAATGAGTGGACCCTAACTTTCAATGAAAAATAAACTTTATCTCCTTATTATGGTATGAGGGTCTGGCACATATAGGATTAACTTGGGACTGAGTACAGTATCACCCACACAGTGACATAAGAGAACACATGACCCACACTTAGGGGTCAGTCTAGTGTTGGACGGAGCCATGCGCACTAGCAAGCATGGAGACATCTCCTAGTTTGAACCCTTCACTGTATATATGTACATTGCTCTTGTAGTTAATAAATACATATAGTTAACCTACTTAATACTAGGAAGACTTCATTAAGACCTACCAAATGGTATCCAATACCGTACAACACTTATAATACCTTATCATACTTTTCAGAAACCTATCAAGGTGCTTTGTGTACCTTAAAGTGCTTTGAACTTTGAAGCATGGTGCTTGTTATGGAGACAAACTCCTTTCTACTAAAAGGAATCCATTTTAACACAGTTTTTATAACTGGATTCATTGTTGCCTGTAAATCAAGAATGGGCCCAGCACAGCAGAATGGTGTTGTCTAAAAGACAAATTATTTAAATTAATAAGTACTCAAATTCTAAAATTGAAAACCCCCAAAGTATCCTTAATCATAGCGTGTTAGTAAAAATGATACTGGATACATTTGCAAACTGTTCTTTTGGATATACCATGAAGAAATCTGATTGCCGTTGCTATGTTTGTGGTTGCATAGCAGATCAGAGTTCTACATATTCTGGCATTTTTCTGAATCAGTTGTTATCTGCTAAATGAACAAAATAAGTTGAACTTTGATATAATTTCAATCCTTGGCAAATGTATAATTTTAAGGAATATGTGTTCTTAAATAGTTCTGCTGTCAGATTTGCTAAAGGACTTGAAAAATGACTGTGAGCAGAGACAGTTCCTTTTAAAGAGTCTGGATTTATACCCTGTAACTGCATCAGGATCAAGTTCTGACTGACAATTAAATTCATTTCAGTTGAAGGCCATGCCAATCCAAGTATAATCTCAAGTTAGACTCCAGAACACCGTTCCCATTCATTCCATCAAGGAAATCTCAACTGGAGAGATGGACACTACAACTGACTCATTTTGAAAAGGAATCCTTTAACAGACACTCAGCCCCATATTTACACATTCAAGGACCTGAAAACTCTTTCGGATTTTTCCCAAATTGTTGAAATAATGGGCCCTGAACATTTAGCAGTTGGACCAACACCTGTGCCAATTGGCCAACTGCTGAATTGGCAGGTTTTGCACCCTACAAAATGGAGCAACATATACCCAGTCTCTACTGTGCTGCCCTCCCTATCAAACAGCTTTCCTCACTTACTGTTCCAGGTCACAAGAAGCTTATCAGCAGCTATGAGACTGTTTCCTAGTTTAGATTAATGCCTTCAGGAGTGGGGATGACAAAAATAAATCTTACCTCAGGGTTAAGCCTGTTTCAATTATTTTTGTTGCGAACCATATATCGGAATGTCACTTCACACAATGGGTCATTGGATTGTCTAACATGGAAATTATAGCTTTCTATGGAAGAGTTCATGGCCTTTGAGGGGATGCATTGTGAAAACAATTCTTTTGACCTATGGATAAGCTTTTCCACTCATCTGACAGGCCACAAGATGTTGGTGGAATTTAATGTTGGTGACAAGAGTCTCGCCTGTCTGCTGGAGAGCCAGCAGGAGCCCTGTTGTGGAAGGCCCACAGGAATTAAGTACCCATCAGGCACTTACTGACCTACATTGGGCCTTCCCTGGGATTTAGCACACCAGGGACAGAAATCCTACTCACTGGACTAGTATTCCAAAGACCTAGGGTAATGCTCTGGGGACCCGGGTTTGAATCCCACTACGGCAAATGGTGGAATTTGGATTCAATGAAAATCTGGAATTATAAGTCTGAAGATAATCAGAAAACCATTGTCAATTGTCATAAAAACCCATCTGGTTCACCAATGTCCTTCAGGGAAGGAAAGTTGCTGTCCTTACCTGGTCTGGCCTACATGTGACTCCAGACCCACAGCAATGTGGTTGATTCTTGACTGCCTCCTGAACAAGGGCAACTAAGAATGGGCAATAAATGCCAGCCTAGCCAGCGACGCCCACATCCCATGAGCAAATTTTAAAAATAGCTACCGGCCAGTCAGAGACCAGCAGGTCTCCATTGCCCATCAGCTGCTGCCGGTAATGCATCCACCAGAGGCCCAAGATTTACAAAGGACCCATTCCACAGGTGAGTGAGGTTGGGATGAGTTGGCACTGCCTAGGGGCCCAGAAGGAAAAAACAGTTCAGACAAGTACTCTTGCTTCCCAGTTTTTACTGTTTTTTTCATTCTGGGGGGGAGGTGGGGGAGGCGGAGGGGGTCAGAAGGAAGGGTGGGCTTATCTCTCAGTGGGCACCCACCTTCCCAATGCCAGGTCCCTCAATCAGGTACTGAAAGCCTTTGAACAAGGGACACCCCACCCCAAGCAACCCCAGCAAGGTTTGCTTTACTGGCTCCCCATGTGGCAACTCCTCCACCCGTCGCTGATTGAATAAAGCAAAAATGGAATGAGGCCCCTAAGTGGGCATTAATTTCCCACTTAAGGGCCTTAATTAGTGTCCGTCTAGGAAGGGTCCATGGTTCTTCTTGTCTTGGATTTAATCGGGCAGATGTGGGATGGCAGCTGGTTCCACACCCCACACCCTCCAAACTCCAAAGGGGCATTAAATTCTGCCTGTGGCATCCCACACATTGTCATAAAGCTATTAATGTATATAATATTTTGGAAAATATTTTTCTTTTAAAATAGAGGTTTAGCCTGCGGATGTGTCTTATTTGGATTAAAGCCAGTTAGTCTGGGTGCTTTGATGGATAATAGTTTTGATATGTAAGAGAGATAGCGTGCATTTGCATTTTTTGAATAGAGCATTCAGGAAGTGTGGTGAAAACACATCTTTCTAGCAGATACCAAGTTACTATGTTACTAATAAAATTTGTACTATGAAAGGGGTTTTATTGTTAGAGAGGTTTAGTTCAGAGGTTGTAGATACAATGAGTCTTAACATTCAATGGGGCTTCCTAGATGGACAATGACAAGCTATCATTGATTGTCATTATAAAACATCTGGTTCACTAATGCCATTGAGGGAATGAAAACTGCTATCCTTACGTGGTCTAGGGCTGTTTCTGAAATGGCCTAGCAAGCTACTCAGTTGTACCAAACCACTGCAGAAAAAACAAACCAGATAAGCTGCAATGCTTCAAAAAGATGTCTTATCACCTTCTCACAGGCAATTAGGAGTGGGCAACAAATGCTGGCCTAGCCTGCGACACTTACATCCCATGAAAGAATAAAAAAATGTGAGGACCCTTTGGAAATGGCCATCTCCCAACATGTAGCAGTCATGGTATGTGGATGGGTCAAGGAAGTGGTGATAGAAATGTGGGTAAAGATGGAATTTTCATTCAGGTCATCTGTCCATGAGTTGCCTGCAGTAGGAGTGCTGCACTGTTGAATGAAATGTTAATATGTGTGCTTGGGTGAATGCAAAAGATCCCACTGCACAATTTTGAAGAAAAGCAGGGAAGTTATCCCCAGTGTCCAGGCCAATATATATCCCTCAATCACAAAAACAGACCATTTGGTCATTATTACTGTTCATGGGGGTTTGCTGGGTGCTGCAGTGTTCAATTGTTTTGCATTTTTCTTTAATTGCTCTATGTTTGATTATGTGAGTCTGTTTACAATTGATGTTCACAGAGCTTGATTAGTTAAAAGCAAAAAACTGCAGATGCTGGAAATCCAAAACATAAACAAAAATACCTGGAAAAACTCAGCAGGTCTGACAGCATCTGCGGAGAGGAACACAGTTAACGTTTCGAGTCCGAATGACCCTTCAACAGAACTAAGTAAAAATAGAAGAGAGGTGAAATATAAGCTGGTTTAAGGGGGGGTGGGACAAGTAGAGCTGGATAGAGGGCCAGTGATAGGTGGAGATAACCAAAAGATGTCACAGACAAAAGAACAAAGAGGTGTTGAAGGTGGTGATATTATCTAAGGAATGTGCTAATTAAGGGTAGAAAGCAGGACAAGCAAGGTACAGATAGCCCTAGTGGGGGTGGGGTGGGGGGAAGGGATCAAAATAGGCTAAAAGGTAGAGATAAAACAATGGATGGAAATACATTTAAAAATATTGGAAATAGATGGGAAAAGAAAAATCTATATAAATTATTGGAAAAAAAAGGGGGGATCGGAAAGGGGGTGGGGATGGAGGAGAGAGTTCATGATCTAAAGTTGTTGAACTCAATATTCAGTCCGGAAGGCTGTAAAGTGCCTAGTCGGAAGATGAGGTGCTGTTCCTCCAGTTTGCGCTGAGCTTCACTGGAACAATGCAGCAGGCCAAGGATGGACATGTGGGCATGAGAGCAGGGTGGAGTGTTGAAATGGCAAGTGACAGGGAGGTCTAGGTCATGCTTGCGGACAGACCGAAGGTGTTCCGCAAAGCGGTCACACAGTCTGCGTTTGGTCTCTCCAATGTAGAGGAAGCCGCATTGGGAGCAACGAATGCAGTAGACTAAATTGAGGGAAGTGCAAGTGAAATGCTGCTTTAAACCTGGGTGTGGACTCAGGGAAAAGTAAACAAACTATAAAAGTTGCTGGAAGCAAAGAACTGCAGCATGGAGTAGTCATTTTAAAGCACAGTGAATAAAACTTGTTACACATTTATAAGATGGCATTGTCATCTCTGCATAACTCTGGGATATAAAATTTACAACATGTGCAAATTGGCTGTTGTATTTCCTACATTACAAAAGTGAGTACTTTTTAAAAGTACTTCTTTGGCTGTAAAGAGCTTTGAGATATCCGGTGGTTGTGAAAAGTCAACTATAAATGCAAGTCTTTCTTTCTTTTAGGAATGGACCCAGAACAGCATACCTGTAGTCCCTGAAGGCCAATGCTCAAGGAAGCTGTAATTCTCTAGGAAAGCTGCCACAAAGTTAGGTCATCCCCTGCAAAGACCACCACAGCCAAGTGCCTCAGCCAGCACAGAATTGCCTGATTCATCTTTAAAAAGGCTCTCCACTCAGTCTGTGTGGCTTTGGGTGCATTAGAGTGCTTAAGTTGGAGTTTGGTGAGTGAGGGAGTTTGGTGAAGTAGAGAAGAAAGTGCTCCTTTCTCTACATTTTTCATCCTCCAGTAGTTGGCTCTTACGTTGCAATGGAGGAAGAAGCTGATTAGTGAGTAACCGGTAAGCTATTCTACTTATTCTAATTGTAATAACCAGTAATAAAAAGTTACAGTATGGCAGGTCATCTCGGCTGAGTGAAATGTACATCCTGCGGTATGTGGGAAGTCATGGATGCACCACGTGTCTTAAACGAACACATCTACAGGAAGTGTCACGGGCTGCAGAAGCTTGAGCTCCAGATTATGCAACCCCAGCGGCGGCTGGAGTCACTGTTGAACATCCTCAAGGCAGGGAACTACGTAGATAGCATGTTTAGGGAGGTGCTTGAACCGCGGGTTAAGAGCATGCAGGCAGAGGGGGAATGGGTGACCATCAGGCAGTCTAAGAGATCCAGGCAGGTAGTGCAGGAATCCCCTGAGTCTATCTTGCTTGCTAATCGGATTTCCATTTTGGATACTAGTGAGGGTGATAGTTCCTCAGGGGAGTGTTGCCAGGCCCAGGCCTGTGGGCACCATAGGTGTCTCAGCCTCACAGGAAGAAGAGTTGGAGAGCAATAGTGATAGGGGATTCAATATTCAGGAGATCAGACAGGTGTTTCTGCAGCAGTAAACATGCCTCCAGGATGATGTGCTGCCTCCCTGGTGCCAGGATCAAGGATAGAGCAGCTGCAGGGCATCGTTCTGGGGGAGGGTGAACAGCTAGAAGTTGCGGTCCACATTGGTAGCAATGAAATAGGTAGGAAGAGGGATGAGGCAGGTTTTAGGGAGATAGGAAGGAAATTAAAAAGCGGGACCTCAAGAGCAGTGGTCTCAGAATTATTCCCAGTGTCACGTGCTATTGAGGATAGGAATAGGAGGATTGAGCGATTGAACATGTGGCTGGAGCGTATCAGATTTCTGAGGCATTGGGACTGGTTCTAGGATAGGTGGGACCTGTACAAGCTGGACTGGTTACGCCTTAACAGGACCAGGACTAATATCCTTGCAGGGAGACTTGCTAGTGCTGTTGAGTAGGGTTTAAACTAGCTTGTCAGGGAAGTGGGAACATAATGGTTTGGTCAAATTGGAAGGAAATGAAGCTGGTAAAGGGAAGCAATAAAGGAGCAAGTGAAATTAGAAGGCAGGCAAAATGAAAGCAAGCATCAACTAAACCTAAGATGCTGAATAATGTCAAAAAGACTAAGTCAAGGGCAGTCTACCTGAATTCTCACAACATTCACAACAAGGTAGATGATTTAAAGGCTCAAATAGAGGTAACTGGGTATGATCTAATTGCCATTACAGAAGCATAGACGCAGGGTGACCAAGACTGGGAGCTGAATATTCAAGGATATTCAACATTTAGAAAGGACAGGCAATAACCTGCTCACTGACGCCCAGTTGGGTTCCGCCAGGGCCGCTCAGCTCCTGACCTCAATATAGCCTTGGTTCAAACGTGGACAAAAGAGCCGCACACCAAGGTGAGGTGAGAGTGTCTGTCCTTGACATCAAGGCCGGATTTGACCAAGTGTGGCATCAAGGAGCCCGAGAACAACTGGAGCCAATGGGAATCAGGGGAAAACTCTTCGCTGGTTGGAGTCATACCTAGCACAAAGGAAGATGGTTGTGGTTGTTGGGGGTCAATCACCTCAGCTCCGGGACATCACTGCAGGAGTTCCTCAGGGTAGTGTCCTAGGCTCAACCATCTTCAGCTACTTCATCAATGGCCTTCCTTCCATCAAAAGGTCAGAAGTGGGGATGTTTGCTGATGATTGCACAATGTTCAGCACTTTTTGCAACTTCTCAGATACTGAAGCAGTCCATGTCCAAATGCAGCAAGACCTGGACAATATCCAGGCTTGGGCTGACAAGTGGCAAATAACATTCGCACCACACAAGTGTCAGGCAATGACCATCTCCAGCAAGACAGAATCCAACCATCATCCCTTGATGTTCAATGCCATTACCGTCACTGAATACCCCACTATCAACACCCTAGGGAACTGGACTAGCCATATAAACACTGTGGCTACAAGAGCAGGTCAGAGGCTAGGAATCCTGTGATGAGTAACTCACCTCCTGACTCCCCAAAGCCTGTCCACCATCTACAAGGCACAAGTCAGGAGTGTGATGGAATACTCCCCACTTGCCTGGGTGAGTGCAGCTTGCACAACATTCTAGAAGCTTGACACCATCCAGGATAAAGATGCCCACTTGATTGGCACCATATCCACAAACATTCACTCCCTCCCCCATAGTAGTAGCAGTGTGTACCATGTACAAGATGCTCTGCAGGAACTCACCAAGGCTCCTTTGGCAGCACCTTCTAAACTCACAACCACTACCATCTAGAAGGACAAGGGCAGCAGATAGATAGGAACACCACCACCTGGAAGTTCCACTCCAAGTCACTCACCATCCTGACTTGGAAATATATCGCCATTCCTTCACTGTCGCTAAGAATCCTGGAACTCCCTCCTGAACAGAACTGTGGGTGTAACTATACCACATGGACTGCAGCAGTTCAAGGAGGCAGCTCACCACCACCTTCTCAAGTGCAACTAGAGATGGGCAATAAATGCTGGCCCAGCCAGCGACCCCCACATCCTGTAAATGATTAAAAAAAAGGAAAAGGACGTTGTTTTGCACTAATAATAAGGGATAGGGTCAGTACATTAGTAAGGGAAGATCTCAGGTCGGAAGAACAAAATGTGGAATCTGTTTGGGTGGAGCTAAGAAACAGCAAGGACAACAAACATTGGTAGGAGTTGTTTGTAGGCCACCAAACAGTAGTGGTAATATGGGGCATGGTATTAATCAGGGGATTAGGGAAGCATGTAGCATGGGTAATAAAGTAATCATGGGTGACTTCAATCTGCATATAGACTGGGTAAACCTAACGAGCACTAACACTGTAGAGGATGAGTTTGTTGAGTGTGTTAGGGATGGTTTTCTAGAGCAGTATGTTGAGGAACTGACTAGAGAACAGGCTATTTTAGATCCAGCATTATGTAATGAGGAAGGACTAATTAATAATTTTGTTGTAAAAGAATCTTTATAGATGAGTGACCGCAATGTGATAGAATTTTACACTGGCCAGAATCTTCAGGTCAGCGAGCGGGGGCGGGGCCCACATGCCAACGCGTAAAATGACACGCGGTGATGTCGGGCGTGTGTCACAACATCACCACACATCATTCAGATCTTGAGTTCAGCAGGCCCGCTCCGGAGTTGGCTGCGCACCTGCCGAACTGTCAAAGGCCTATTAAGGCCATTAAATAATTAACTGAACAGCCCCTCCAACCTTAAGATTGGGGGGCAGGCGAAGAGCCCAGGCAGTGTTCACATTTATCATGAAATCTCATCCACGAGGTTTCATAAAAGTTTTTAAAGTTTAAAAAAAATTTTAATAAAATTCATTGACGTGTCCCAGCATGACGCTTCCGGGTGCGTGTCACGCTGGGCGGGT
This sequence comes from Cetorhinus maximus, assembly GCF_964194155.1. Classification (NCBI taxonomy): domain Eukaryota; kingdom Metazoa; phylum Chordata; class Chondrichthyes; order Lamniformes; family Cetorhinidae; genus Cetorhinus; species Cetorhinus maximus. The sequence continues at coordinate 324,335 of NC_135903.1, forward strand.
CTTAATTGGCCCGCCCACGTAAAATGGTGGCACGCAGCTGATCACGGGCAGCGATTGGCTGCGCACCCACCCGTGCCCGCTCCCATCCAACCCCCCGATGGGGAGAAAATTCTCCCCATTATGTTTGAAACTGAGATAGTTCACTCTGAAGCCAGGGTATTAAATTTGAACAAAGGAAATTATGAAGGTATGAGGGACAAATTGGTTGAGGTGGATTGGGAAAATACATTGAAAAGTATGACAGTATGTAGGCAATAGACAGTCTTTAAAGAATTATTACATAATTTACAGCAATTATACATTCCTTTAAGGCACAAAAACCCAAAAACAAAAGTCAGTCAACCCTGGCTAACAAAGGAATTTTAGGATTATATAAGATTAAACAAAAAGGCCTGTAAAGTTGCCAGAAGTAGTAGTAAACCTGAAGATTGGGGGATTTTAGAATACAACAAAGGAGGACAAAGAAACTGATAAAAAGGATAATAGAATATAAATGCAAACTAGCAAAAAACATAAAAAAGGACTGTAAAATCTTCTATAGGTACATAAAAAGGAAACGTTTGGGCTAAGACAAAAGTGTGCTCATCACAGGCAACATCAGGAGATTTTATAAAGGGAAATAGAGAAATGGCAGAGGAGCTAAAGGATTACTTTGTGTCTGTCTTCGCTGAGGAAGATACAAGGAACCTCCCAGGATCAGAGATCCAAGTACTAGGGAGAATGAGAAATTGAAGGAAATTTGTATTAGTAACACGATTGTATTGGAGAAATTAATGAGACTGAAGGTTGGTAAGTCCCCGTGACCTGATGATCCACATCCCAGAATGTTGAAAGAGGTTGCTATGGAGATAATGGATTCACTGGTGATCATCTTCCAAAATTCTATAGATTCTGGAATGGCTCCTACTGATTGGAAGGTCTGTTTTCTCTCTCCCTCCATTATTTAAGAAGGGAGGGAGAGAGAAAACAGGGAATGACAGACCTGTTAGCCTTACATCACTAGTAGGGAAAATGCTAGAATTTATTATTAAGGATGTGATAAACTGACACTTGGACAATAATGGTCTGATTGGGCACAGCCAGCATGGATTTATGAATGGGGGGGAAATCATGTTTGACGAACCTGTTGGAGTTTTTTGAGGATGTTACTACAGAATTGATAAAAGGGAGTTAGTGGATGTAATATACTTGGATTTTCAGAAAGCTTTAGATAAAGCCCCCCACAGGAGGTTGGTCAGCAAAGTAAAAGCACATGAGATAGGAGGTAATATACTAGCATGGATTAAGGATTGGTTAACAGGCAGAAAACAGAGGGTAGGAATGTACATCCTGAGAGGAGATGGTAGAGATGTGGTGAAGAGAGAGAAATAATTGTGAGGGCAGCAGCAGGGGCTGACTGTGTGAATGGAAGAGAATTGAATGCAGTAATGCCCCATTGTGATTGGAAGGGAAACACTGAAAGTGGAGGACAAAAGGATTAATGCTGGCGACTAAGGTTGGTTGGTGCAGGTGGAGAATATAAACGATAGTCTTATCTTGCCAGCTTTGGTGAGGTTGTGAAATTTCTTTCTACACTGCAACCAAATTCTTGGGATACTGCTGTTGACATTGACCTGATCAGCCACAACTCTCCATTGTTGTTGGTTAATTTGACAGGACACCTGCCTATCGGAGAGAAAGTCTATCTCCTTCAAGCACCTCCATGAATGTTTCAGAGAGGAGGGGGTGAATACATTATCATATTACCCGTTGTTTTGGTATTTTGCTTGCCAATGACCACCTTTGAAAAGAACACCTTCCCTTTAAGGGCTGGAGTCCACCTTTAAATGGTAGCCAGATTTCCCAACTTTCCCATCGGTGAGCTGCCTATAAAGAACGGCATCAACACTGGCACCTAGCCTGTTGCAATCAAATGAGGGCCAACTATGAAACTTGATTAGGCCATCATTGGGTAGGTGGATCAGACACCCAACCCACTGACTGATATACGCAACATGTGGAAATCAACCCCCCTCCCCAGCCCCCAAGTGAATCAATCAATGTAGAGACAATGAACACAGCAAATTCTGCCTCTCAACTTGACTTGAGCTCAAAAATCAAAGCTGACTCTCCAGTGCTGTACTGAGGGAGTGCTACACAGTCAGAAGTGCCGTCTTTCAGGTGGATGTTAAAATAAGGCTCTGTCTGCTGTCAGGTCGATGTAAAGTGTCCTATGATATTATTTTGAAGAACAGGGGAGTTATCCCCAGTGTTCTGGCCAATATTTAGCCCTTAATCATCACAAAATAATAGATTATCTAGTCATTATCACATTTTCACATTGCTGTTTGTGAGCTTAAAAATTGCTGCATTTCCTACTTTACACATCATGCCATTTGCTGCAAAAAACTTTATTCAGGGCATCCTGTGGTTGCGAAAGGCGCCATATAAATACACATCTTTCTTTTTCCTCCCAATGGAAATGAAGAAGCTGAGATTTGAGCTATAAAAGAGGTGGAGGGGAGGCAGTAACATCTTTATAAAAAGGTTGAAATGTCTCTTTCAACAGTAGTTAATATGTCTTGTACTTCACAAGTTACAGATTCATTTGTAGAGCTCACCAGCTCTACAGCTGCCCAGTCTATTTTCCTCTCTCATCCTGTTATTGAGAGAATCTATGTGGCAACTTGATAAAAAATTTAAATGACCATAAATTATTTTGAAGTTTTTATTGTTTCAATTAAAGGAACATTTATGATTCGGTGTATATCAGAGCAAACACATTATTTGAGATACGGGCACTACTGCTACAATTTGTTCAACACACGCATTGCACAATTAGGAATAAGTTCCACTTTTGAACCCATATTGGACAAATCTGACCTTTTTAGATTAACGCAAACTTCAGATACCACATGTGTCCATTCAAATTAAGTGCAATGTAATTTCAAACTCAGAAATAAATGCTGTTTTGACTGTTGGACTACAGCTTGGAGATAGCGCCCTCTCGTAACAGACTCAAGCTTAATAATGATTAAACAGACATCTATCTGATTGCTGACGATGTTATCATTTGACAAACAGAGCTGCAGTTTCCCTACTTTACAACAGTTACTGCACTTTGAAAAAGTATTTGATTTGCTGCAAAACACCATCCTGATATTGTGAAAGGTGCTATGTAAATACAGGTTCTTTCTTTCTAATTGTTTTTAAGAATCACTGCCATTCCTCACGCCTTTCTGTATGAAGTTGCTGTGTGCAAAATGACTTACAGAACAGCCACTACACTCCAAAGGAATTCATTATAATATGCCTTATTTCAGAAAGATGCAATAAGGCACCATTTAATGGAAATCTTTCTTTCAAATAATATCCCCACATTGTGTGTTCCAAATAGTAGAAAAGCTCATCCAATAGCATTTTAGTGCCAAGAGGGTCCTTCTAATAGAACTTAAATAATAGGAGCAGGTGTAAACCAGATTGTCCTTTGAGCCATTGGCTGATCATGGTTGATCCTTTACATCAACACCTCCTTCCTACTCTGTACCCATATCCAATGATGCTCTTATTACTCAAAAATATATCCCCAGTCAGAGTAGATAGGGAGAAACTTTCCCATTAGTGGAAGGATCGGGAAGCAGGGGGCACAGATCTAAGGTAATTGGCAAAAGAAGGAATGGCGACATGAGGAAAAACTTTTTCACACAGCGAGTGGTTAGGATCTGGAATACAGTGCCTGAAACTGTGGTGGAGGCAGGATCAATTGAGGCATTCAAGAGGGAATTGGATTATTGTCTGAAAAAAAATGTGCAGGGCTATGGAGAGAAGGCAGGGGGGTGGGGTGGTGGCTCTGGGTGAATTCCTCTGTCAGAGAGCCAGCACAAACACAATGGGCTGAATGGTCTTCTTCTGTCCTGTAACCATTCTATGATTCTATGAATGATTCAACAACTGAGCATCCATACCTCTCTGGGATAGAAAATTCCAATGTTTTTTGGATGAAGAAATTTCTCAGTCCTACACAGCCGCACACACCCTCCCCACCTTTATTCTCAGACTATAACCCTGAGTTCTAGGCACCCAGTCACAGGTAACAATCTTCTATCATGTGCCCTGTTAACTCCCTTAAGAAATTTGCATGTTTCAAAGGGATTGCTTCACGTTCTTTAAAACTGCAAAGAATATAAAGCCTTATCTATGTAACCTTTCAAACAAGTAAGGTCCTACTGAGATATGAACTCAGATCACTGGATTCAAAGTCCAGAGTGCTAACCATTACACCAAAGGACCACATTGAGACAAAAAGCCCAATTATTCAATTACTATCTCATAATGAAAGTATCTGATGACATCATTCACAATGAAAGTGAAATTTTATAGAAATGTAAACCTCCTTGGTATCCTTTTTAACCCTTTCACATCTTTTACTTCCTAAAGCATGGTGCCCAGAATTCTCCACAATACTCTAGCTGAGGCCTAACTAACATGACTTCCCAAACAAAAGTTTATATTGTCCTTGATTCTGGTTCCCCACCCCAATTTTAGGCAAAAGCCGAATAATGTGGATGCTGGAAATCTGAAATAAAAACAGAGAATGGTGGAAACACCAACCATCTCGCCATTAATCCCCCTCATTTCACATATAATGGATATGGACTCCACAGATTTGTAGTACTACACGATGCCAAGTTCAACTGTCTTCAAAGGGGCTACTTTGGTGATGACTGAGACAAACCATCCTGGAAGATCAATGGCTGTCCCCTGGGATATTGTTGCCTCAACCTGTATAGCCAAGTCACATGTGACTTTATCCTGCAGGTAAACTGATTTTTTGTATCTTAAAATACACAAGGCACTGATGGAATACACACATTGTTTGAATACCGGTGTGGGTTTGATTAAGAGTAATTTTGTTTCAGCTGAATTTAATTCAGTTAAGTACTTATTCCTTGCAGAGAAATTGGTTATGGGTTAGTGAGCACAATTAAACTAAACTGAGTGGGATCCTGTTCTGAAGTAGACAGTAATTTTTTTATATTCATTCATGGGATGTGGGCATCGCTGGCTGGGCCAGCATTTATTGCCCATTCCCTAGTTGCCCTTGAGAAGGTGGTGGTGAGCTGCCTTCTTGAACCACTGCAGTCCCTGTGGTGTAGGTACAGACACAGTGCTGCTAGGGAGAGAGTTCCAGGATTTTGACCCAGCAACAGTGAAGGAACGGTGATATGTTTCCAGGTCAGGATGGCGTGTGGCTTGGAGGAGAACTTCCAGGTGGTGGTGGTCCCATGTGTCTGCTGCCCTTGTCCTTCTAGATGGTAGTGGTCGTGGGTTTGGAAGGTGCTGTCGAAGGAGCCCTGGTGAATTCCTGCAGTATATCTTGTAGATGGTGCACACTGCTGCTACTGTGTGTCACTGGTGGAGGGAGCGAATGTTTGTGGATGGGATGCCAATCGAGCAGGCTGCTTTGTCCTGGATGGTGTCAAGCTTCTTGAGTGTTGGAGCTGCACTCATCCAGGTAAGTGGAGAGTATTCCATCACACTCCTGATCTGTGCCTTGTAGGTGGTGGACAGACTTTGGGGATTCAGGAGGTGAGTTACTCGCCACATGATTCCTAGCCTCTAACCTGCTCTTGATGCCCCAGTATTTATATGGTTAGCCCAGTTCAGTTTCTAGTTAATGGTAACCCCCAGGATGTTGATAGTGGGAGATTCAGCGATGGTAAAGCCATTGAATGTCAAGGGGCGACAATTATATTCTCTCTTGTTGGAGATGGTCATTGCCTCTCGGTCTTACTGCTACCTATCACCTAACATTTACTCAGAATTCAGTCCAATTATATTTGCTGGTTGAGTTGAGAAGCTGCTTCATTCCAGGCACTCATAGCTTATAGTACCCTCACCCTACCCACCTGTCAACATCCGGTCCAAAACTGAATTTCTATCTATAACCTTGATAAAAATCAGAAATAATCAAATGACACCCAACCACCTTGATTGCAACATATTTACAATAATCTGGTCTAGTATCAGTCATCGTCAGACCTTATCCTGTAACCTCTAATCAAACTACAGGGTAAGATTGAAAGTTTGTAAAGATGCAGAAAAGGGACTCCTTCAAATAGTCAGTATTCCCTCAAATTCAATCATTCTTTTTACAGTAAGACTGCAAAAACCATTCACATGGGTGTAAAATAACAATGAATATGGATGTCACATTCAAATATTGATGATAAAACAGATATAAACTCTGTCATGTAAATACAAAGATAGAATGCTACAATTAAGTGTGTAGAGCCTCAGTAAAAATCAGATACTAAGACCAAAACATTTTTATGAGGTCTTCAGCAAATTATTGCAAAAAAATAAAGAAAGATGGGGAAACAGCACAGCATAAAAATAAAACTACTTTTCCAAATATCTGTGATTGTTTTACAGGGACACTGAGCAGAAATTACAGAAAGGCTGTTAATTATCCAGGTTGTTAATTATCCAGGTTGTTAATTATCCAGGTTGGCTCTACCAGTTTATGAATTATCTGCACTCGGTCTACTGAACAGACAATATGTCAAAGTCCAGATCATTCATATAGCAACTGTTTTCTTCTTCTCAGCCCGAACAGAAATCAAACCAAAGCCATCTAACCAACTGAGCTATAACCATGTCACCCCCACACCCACCCTGCCCTACTGCCCCCTTCTGCCCCCTGCCACCCTGCCCTACTCCCCCCTACTGCCCCCTGCCACCCTGCCCTACTGCCCCTGCCACCCTGCCCTACTCCCCCCTACTGCCCCCCGCCACCCTGCCCTACTCCCCCTACTCCCCCCTGCCACCCTGCCCTACTGCCCCCCCGCCACCCTGCCCTACTCCCCCCACTCCCCCCTGCCACCCTGCCCTACTGCCCCCCCGCCACCCTGCCCTACTCCCCCCTACTACCCCCTGCCACCCTGCCCTACTGCCACCTTCTGCCCCCCACCACCCTGCCCTACTCCCCCCTGCCACCCTGCCCTACTGCCCCCTTCTGCCCCCCCACCACCCTGCCCTACTCCCCCCTGCCACCCTGCCCTACTGCCCCTGCCACCCTGCCCTACTGCCCCCTGCCACCCTGCCCTACTCCCCTCTGCCACCCTGCCCTACTCCCCCGCCACCCTGCCCTACTCCCCCCTGCCACCCTGCCCTACTCCCCCCTGCCACCCTGCCCTACTCCCCCCTGCCACCCTGCCCTACTGCCCCCTGCCACCCTGCCCTACTCCCCCCGCCACCCTGCCCTACTCCCCCCTGCCACCCTGCCCTACTGCCCCTGCCACCCTGCCCTACTCCCCCACCACCCTGCCCTACTGCCCCTGCCACCCTGCCCTACTCCCCCGCCACCCTGCCCTACTCCCCCCTGCCACCCTGCCCTACTCCCCCCTGCCACCCTGCCCTACTCCCCCTGCCACCCTGCCCTACTGCCCCTGCCACCCTGCCCTACTCCCCCGCCACCCTGCCCTACTCCCCCCTGCCACCCTGCCCTACTCCCCCTGCCACCCTGCCCTACTCCCCCCTGCCACCCTGCCCTACTGCCCCCTGCCACCCTGCCCTACTCCCCCACCACCCTGCCCTACTCCCCCCTGCCACCCTGCCCTACTCCCCCTGCCACCCTGCCCTACTGCCCCTGCCACCCTGCCCTACTGCCCCATGCCACTCTGCCCTACTGCCCCCTTCTGCCCCCTGCCACTCTGCCCTACTGCCCCTTCTGCCCCCTGCCACCCTGCCCTACTGCCCCTTCTGCCCCATGCCACTCTGCCCTACTGCCCCCTTCTGCCCCCTGCCACTCTGCCCTACTGCCCCTTCTGCCACCCTGCCACCCTGACCTACTCCCCCCGCCACCCTGCCCTATTCCCCCTGCCACCCTGCCCTACTGCCCTCACGCCATCCTGCCTGCTGTCCCTCCATTGCAACATTACCAACATGTTTAACTTTTCAGTCTTCAGTTCTAGATTTCAACAAAATTATCTTACAACAAAAAAATGGAAACAAATTCATTTGGGCATTTGTGGAGGTAAGATGGTATTTCTTCCAATAGAGAAATAATCCACTATATTTAATTATTCATGGTTTATTTAAAAGTGCAGGTCCCAGACTTTTCACTATTCTGTCTTTTTGAGGACATCGTCCACATTTCGATATTACCGCGCCCTCACGCTCACACATTTTGTCTTCATCAATTTTTGGCCACTCTCTTCTCACTTCTACTAAATGAACCTCTTTAGTGTGGGATCGGTCCACATACCATTGCTTTTGACTTGTTTTCAAACATCAAATACAGATGCGAAACCAATAATATATTGTGACAAGGAAATAATTCAGTTTTTGTTTTTAATGTTACTGACTCTATCTCTGCAATCTCACTTTCTGAATTGTTCCTCACCTCATCCCTACTTCATTCTCCTGAAACTTGAAAGGTTAAAGGTTGACAAACCCATATGTTGGTTACAGCTTGAATGTATTTTGTACCTATTTTATCCCCTTCCCCAATAATACACAATAATACACAACGCAGATTTATAAACATTATTTAATTCGGATTTTTAAATTTAAACCGTCACCTTTGAGTCTTCAAACCATTTGTGAGCCTGACCCTGGAGAGCATGTGACTCACTCTTACCCTGGGGAGCATGTGACCAGCTCTTACCCTGGGGAGCATGTGACCAGCTCTTACCCTGGGGAGCATGTGACCAGCTCTTACCCTGGAGAGCATGTGACTCACTCTTACCCTGGGGAGCATGTGACCAGCTCTTACCCTGGGGAGCATGTGACCAGCTCTTACCCTGGAGAGCATGTGACTCACTCTTACCCTGGGGAGCATGTGACTCGCTCTTACCCTGGGGAGCATGTGACCAGCTCTTACCCTGGGGAGCATGTGACCAGCTCTTACCCTGGGGAGCATGTGACCAGCTCTTACCCTGGGGAGCATGTGACCACCATAGTCTCTTGTAATTTGATTTTCTTGTTTTAACTACTCAGTCATTAGGCTTAGCTTGCAATAAATTACAATGTTTTACACATGCCATAGCAAGACAGTGCAATGTTTTACTGCTCAAATGTGCTAACTCATTGAATGGTAGCTAACAGGCTCACTCCTGTGATTTCTTGCATGTTGGTTTCCTAGTGACCTGTGCTATCACGTCCACGCTTTGACCTGAAGCCGAGAAGTTCCCAACAGGAAGGGTGATGCACCCTGCAGATCCCTTTTAGAGACTGGCTTGACAATATCAAATGCCTAGCAGCAGGTCACAGACCCATTCGAGGAGTCTAATATTGATGCATTCCATTAGGGAGCTTATAGGAATTAGTCTCAAGGTAATACATGTTGTATAAGATGTTTACCAACTTTGGAAGACCAACAACACAACCAGTAACACAAGAGTCCTGGAGTTGGAAATTTGTCCTGGGCTGTGGCCCAAAATGGGGCGGTATTTTATCTGTTGCCTATTATGTGCTCTGTTTGATATTCAGCTCCACTGGCATCAATAGGGTTGAGCGTTGAGTAAAGGGGCGGCAGTAACTACCATTTAACACTACTGCCAGAGACAAGTGGCTCCTCCATTGTGTTAAGCGGTGGAAACAAATTTGAATGAAATAAAAGATAAAACAACTAAGAAACATATAGCAGATGCTAATGCGCTGACCAACGCTGTGGGGGAACGTTTGCAGCTGGCTGGTTCAGCACTGATGTTTTTGTTTTCTTTCATTGGATGTTGCTGGCTAGGCCAGCATTTATTGCCCATCCCTAGTCGCCCTTGAGAAGGTGGTGGTGAGCTGCCTTCTTGAACCACTGCAGTCCATCTGGTGTAGGTACATTCACAGTGCTGTTAGGAAGGGAGTTCCAGGACTTTTAACCAGCGACAGTGAAGGTTTGAAGGCTTGACAGTGAAAGGGTGTGTGGCTTGGAAGGGGATTTGCAGGCGGTGGTGCCCTTGTCCATCTAGGTGATAGAGTTTGTGTCTTTGGAACATGTTGTTGAAGGAGCCTTGGTAAGTTGGTGTAGTGCATCTTGTGTATGGTACATGCTGCTGCCATTGTGTGCTCCAAGTGGATGGAGTGAATGTTTATTGTGGTGGATGGGGTGTCAATCAAGCAGACTACTTTGTCCTGGATGGCATTGAGCTTCTTGAGCACTCATCCAGGCAAGTGGAGACAGGATGGGCTGAATGGCCCCTTTCTGCACCATAACTTTTCTGTGGTTTTACGGGTAGTTTTCCATACACACCTGACTGGTGCTTTGTAGAGTCAGTAGGTGAATTATTTACTGCAGAATTCCCAGCCTCTGACCTGCTCTTGTAGCCATAATAATGCCCCCCACTAAGTTGACAATGGCCGTTCATGAAAAGAAAGCACTTAAAAAGGAGGGGGAAAGTTAGTCAGCTCACTTCAGCAGTTGTATAGCTTAGTTTGCATCAAACACTGAAATCTGAAAATAAAATTCTTATAATCCCAGTAGTGGAGGTTAAATAGCGCAGAGTGGAATTTAAAATAGTGCTTTAACTTTCCATTAAAATCAGTACTTTGGTATCTCTGAATCTATTGGTCTCATTTCTTGGTCTCAAATTTCATTGGGGTTTCCTGACATAGATGTTTCCACCCAGCAGAGATGCCAAATGTCCGTGTGTAATCATTACAATTGACACGTGTCATTTTTGCATCATATTAAAACAGACAGGAATAGGAAACTGAAAACTGTATTGGCCACATGTGTATTTAAGGCTGATGCTTAACTACCTGAGCACATACATTTTCTATCTTTTTGGCACTATCCTTTCAAAACCAGAACACAAAAGCTTTTTCTTTTTACAGCACAGAGACCTGATTATTGTAAAACCTCTGAATTTATTTGTGATTCGAAACTTGGTTTACACATTTTCATTCAAATTCATCCATTTCCCTCTCCTCATTTTCCTGAATATTTTAATGAACAGCATCTCTACTGATGGGATATTTTTCTTTATCTCATGGCATTTTCTGCCCAGTAGCTTTTTATTTTGCAAATAATTTTGAAAAGCAAGAGAACTTGTTTCCAAACTTCCAAAGTTTTATTGAGTGCACTAGACATTTTCCTGTGTATGTGTAAGTGAATGAGAATGGAAGCCATTTGATGACACAGTTGCTGCAGCTTTTGGGTCCAGTCCTACAAATTGTAAGAACGGCATTAAAATTAGGGAGAAGCAAGAGGGAGAGCATGCTCAATTTTCAAAACAATCGCTGAATTTTGAATTATGCAGAGTTATAAGTGGCCACCACTGGGGTTAATATTGTTTCAGTACTTTTGGCAAAATGCTAATGTGTGAGTGAGTTCTTATGAACTCAAAATTATCGACACTACTTTCAACAATGAGGGCAGGAAGAGAAATGAAAGAATCTTTACAGTACAAACCTATACACTGTATACATACTGTATTTGCACGCTCTTATACAAATCACTCAAGACACAAATATCTCAATCTATTATTTGTAGTTGACGATATTGCTGCATCACACAGAATACCATTCATCACCTGCCACATTGTTCGAATCCTTGTTCTCTTCCCCCATCTAGTGGGGATCTTAGAAAATGCAAGGCACCTGTCTTTCATATTTTAATTATATTTTCTTTCCTTGCAAAAAATGAGCCTTCTATTCATTTCAGTACTGAATACAATTATTTTGCCATTCCATCCCATTTCTTCAATGCTCTGTGGGCTGTCATTACCTCTCAAATCCAGACAATAGGCGGTATTCACAATTAGTTTTGCTCAATTCATTGAAAAGGAAGTAAAGTGTCATAACTTTTTTGTTAATGGTGGTGTTTTGGCATCACCAGCACATTATAGGTACATTCCTCACAGCAGCACTTTCTTCTTTTCCAGAATATGCCTGTATGTTAGACATGGTGGATCTCAAATATCAATAATAGACCAATGTTGACAGGAAGTGTCACATACCATGTACAGCACAAAGACAGCAGGAAGCATTCCATCATCAGATGTAAAAACTGTCACTGCCTTCAACTCAATTACATTGAAAAGACCAGAGTCATAGCTTCAACAAAACAACTGTAGGCTTGGGTTCCCATTCAGAGGACTTGCATTCAAATCCCTGTCTTAGCCATCACCTGATTGTCACAAACAAGTTTCTCCAGTTACTCTGGGTGGGGAATTTATAGTCGGGATGTTTTCCATTCCAAAGGGCAGAAAAAGTTATTAGGACACCATGCTACCCCCCACTCCCCCTTCCACATCCCCAGTTAGCTAATCAGAACGGGAGATGTATTTTCAACACAGGTCAGGTTGGTCTCCCAGATAACGGGTTACCTACAAAAGCAGTTTTCAGAAATACTGGAGGACTTTTTTTACAGGGAGCAAGTTTCACCGGATGCTTTACCTGGCAATAAAGGACAACTGAAAGAATTCATCGATAAAAGCAAAAGATTGCAGATGCTGGAAATCTGAAACAAAAACAGAAAATGCTGGAAAAACTCAGCAGGTCAGGCAGCATCTGTGGAGAGAGAAACAGAGTTAACGTTTCGAGTCCGTATGACCCTTCTTCAGAGCTGAAGAGAAGTGGGAATGTGATGAAAATGGAAAGAGACCTTCGTTCCAGCTCCACCTGCCCCATCCCCGTTAAACAGTATAAATCTCATCACATTTCCACTTCTCTTCAGCCCTGGAGAAAGGTCATACGGACTCGAAACGTTAACTCTGTTTCTCTCTCCACAGATGCTACCAGACCTGCTGAGTTTTTTCCAGCATTTTCTGTTCTTGTTTGCGAGAGAATTCATCTGTTTGTTCAGTTGGTGTAGCACTGTACACTCAGCCACATAGGATAGGAGATAGCATTTTTAATTCCTGGTTTGTGCAGGGGTGAAGTGGTAATAGTTGGGGTCACCATATTCCATCATCCCTGGGATCCTATCCCTGATTGCTGTATCATGATCACTCATTGATAGTGTGTGGATATTGATTGAGGCTTTTCAGATGTGGGTTCCCATCACAGGCAAATTACTAACCAAGACCCAGAGCCAAGGCTCACATATAAAAATTGACAATCATCTCTACTAGAGTAGAGGTTCAGTTAGCATCCAAATAAAAAGCCCCAGCGCAAACTTGAGCAATGAAGAGAAATAGAGAGAAAGAACGAGAAAGAAAACACTGCAAAAATGGGTAATTTGTATGTAACCCCCGTGGAGCTGCGTGAACATGCATCTATGGTCAATGATGAAGGCAAAGAGAAGCCTCATAAGATATCCAAGCTCTGACAGAGGTTACTGGCACACCATACTCCATCTCTTGCCAGCGAACATGTTCACAAGACTATACTACACTGATGCAGGCTACACCAACAGCACATTGGCAAAGATATTCCTCCTGATGGAGGCTTTGACCACTTTATACAGTGTTCATTTTCCAGTTTTCTTCCATTTCCTCCACTAAAGAGACTCCTTGAGCTCAGCTCCATGGGGCTAGCAGTCCTCCATTATTTTGACCATTCTTCATATGCAACCCTGAGCAATATGTTGTGGCAGGTTGTTCGAATGTGGGAAGTATCATAGTAATTGTTCAGTCAAAAATGAAAAATGCAAAATGGAACAGGCTCCAAAGAAACAATTGGGTAGAATTTTCGTTTTCAGTGCACGGACACTGGTGTGACGAGCGGTTTACAAATGCTTTCTGGAAGCCATCTGAATTTCATTCCATTCATTTAACGGAATGATATGAAGCAACAGATGGGATCTGTAAAATGGAGAAATTCATCGAGCATGCAGATTACAGCCGAAGTGAATACAAAAATCTACCCCATTTAGTTGAGAAACAAAAAAAATCATAGTTTCGAGCAATCTGCTTTACCCACCACCGCCCTATCATTGTAGCACCTCTTGTGTATCTTTTGTTAATTCACTAATGTTTAAATTACTGTTAATTTAAGTGAAATTTCCCTACATCATAGAAAAGTTATGGCACAAAAACAGGCCTTTCAGCTCATGATGTCTGTGCTGGCTGAAAAACAAAAAATAGTTAGCTGCCCATTCTAACTCCACCGTCCAGCACCCGGTCTGTAGCCTTGCAGGTTACAGCACTTCAGGTGCAGATCCAGGTACCTTTTGAATGAGTTGAGTGTTTCTGCCTTCAGCACCAAAGCAGGCAGCGAATTCCAGACACCCACCATCCTCTGGGTGGAGAAGTTTTCCTCATTTACCCTCTGATCCTTCTACCAATCACCTTAAATTTGTGCCCCCTGGTAATTGACCTCTCTGCTAGGGGGAACAAGTCTTTCATGTCTACTCTATCCAAGTCCCTCATAATCTTGTACACCTTAATTAAGTCACCCCTCAGCCTCCTCTGTTCTAAGGAAAACAACCCTTGCCTAGCCAATCTTTCCTCATAGCTGCAATTTTCATGCCCTGGCAACATTCTTGTAAACCTCCTCTGTACTCTCCTCAGAACTATTATGTCCCTCCTGTAATGTGGCGACTAGAACTGTACACAAAATTCCAGCTGTGGCCTAATTAGCGTTTTATACAGTTCCAGCATTACATCTCTGCTTTTATATTCTATATCTCATTCAGTAAAGGAAATCATTCCATATGCTTTACTTACTACATTATCCACCTGTCCTGTCATGTTCAGGAACCTGTGGACATGCACAAGAAGTCGCCACTTCCTCTACCCCTGTCAATTTCCTCCCATTTATTGAGTATTCCCCAGCTTTGTTTTCCCTCCCCAAATGCATTACTCACACTTCACTGGATTGAATTCCATTTTCCACTTTTCTGCCCACTCAACCAAACCGTTGATATAATTCTGGAGTCGATAGCTATCCTCTTCACAATCAACTACACGGTCAATTCTTGTGTCATCTGCAAATTTCCCAATCATGCCACCTACATTTAAGCCCAAATCATTAATATATACAACAAACAGCAAGGGACCCAACACTGAGCCCTGTGGAACACCACTGGAAACCGCATTCCATTCGCAAAAACATCCATCGACCATTACCCTTTGTTTCCTGTCGCTGAGCTCATTTTTGATCCAACTCACCACTTCCTTTATATCCCATGGGCTTTTACTTTTCTGACCTGTCTGCAATGTGGGACCTTGTTCAATACCTTACTAAAATCCATGTAGACAACATCCACTGCAATACCCTCATCAATCCTCCTTGTTACCTCCTCAAAAAATTTGATGTCTGACTAACCAGCCTATAATTATTTAGCCTATCTCTCTTTTTAAATAATGGTACAATGTTCATAGACCTCCAACCCTCTGGTATCTTGCCTGTACCTAGTGAAGATTGAAAATTGATCCTCAGAGCCATTCGTTATTTCCCCCATGGCTTCCTTTAACAGCCTGGTTACAATCCAACTGGCCCTGGTGATTTATCCAACTTCAAGGATGACAGTCCCTCCAGTACTTCCTCTCTCATTATGCTTATTGTATATAATATTTCACAACCCTCCTCATTAACTAGAATATCTGCATCTCTCCTTTGTGAAAACAGAGACAAAGTACTCATTAAGAACCCTGCCTACATAAGTTACCTTGTACATCTCTGATAGGCCCTACCCTTTCCTTAGTTATCCTCTTGCTGTTAATGTACTATAAAACATCTTTGGCTTTTCCTTGATTTTACCTGTTAATATTTTTTCATATCCTCTCTTTGATTTCATAATTTACATTTTTACTTCACCCCTGTACTTGCTATGCTCATCTAGGCTTTCTACAGTATTAAACATTTTGTGTGTCATAAGCTTTCTTCTTCTGCTTTATCTTACCTTGTATGCTTCTGGATAACCAGGGGGCTCTAGATTTAGCAGTACCGCCCTTTACTTTGTGGGGACATGTCTACACTGTGTCCGTAGAATCCCACCTTTAAATGCTTCCCACTGATTTGTCACTGATTTTTCTTCGAGTAGCTGTATTCAGTCCACTTTTGCCAGATCGCTTCTCAGCTTCATAAAATTTGTCTTCTCCTAATTTAGAACTTTTACTCCTGTTCTACCCTTGTCCTTTTCCATTATGATGCTAAATCTAACTGTATGAAGGTCACTATCTCTAAAATGGTCCCCCACTGCTACTTCATCCACTTGCCCTACTTCATTCCTAAGACGAAATCTAGAACTGCGCCCCCCTCTCGTTGGGCTCCCCAAAGGCCCCGATCCTCACCCTCCCTTTTATCTGCTCCCGAGTGGGGGTGTCTCCTGCAGGTCCGGTTCTCTCTGCATCCTGAAGGTAAGTCAAAGGATGAGTTTTAGAGATGAATGAGCAAAATATCCACCAACCAACCACTTATCTGCTTTCCTGAAATGTCACGCTTTGATTTCTGTCAGGAGGCAGCTGCTCTGGGGGACACAGATTGGACAGCTCTTCCAACTGATGTGGGCTGCCTCTGAGTCTTCCTTTCCGATGCTTCCTTAACTCACCTTAATTCATTCAATGCTATGGCATAATTTCACACATTATTACTACTGCAGCCGTGGCTTTAAAACAACCTTGAAGCTGTAAATGTGGGATCCCAACCACAAGATACAGTGATTCAGTTAAAGGGACACACGCAGAAGTAGAACTATGATGATTCCCTAATTCCACCTTTGTAAATACTAACCTATCAATTTTTCACGTAAAATGATTAATCCAGCATCCCTAGCTAGTGTAAATCTAACTTGAGTTCTTTATTATTTTAAGTATCCTGTTTGCACATATTTAGAAGGGTTTAGAAGGCATCTGTCTCTTGGTTGAATCCGTTGTGCCCGTGTGACACCCTGGTTTTTCACGGACAAACCGTCCAGATTGAAAGAATATAGAAGTGCGCAATGAGGTTGATCTTAGGCCCTCAGTACTATTCATACAACAATACCCTTAATGCTGCAAAACTGAAAACACTAAGCAAGAAGAGTCAGTATTTGTACTAAGTTTGGAAAATCCCTTATGCAATCTACCCAATTTCAGAACTGATTATAACCACCACACTAAGAAGGCAACTCAACAGTGCGACTAAATTCAGCCTCATAAAATGCAGTTCAGAAAGGTCGATGTGGCCCCATTCCTTACATGGTTTGAGTCCTTAATGAAGTCCTTAAATTATTCAATTTATATGTACCTCAGTGCCTGTAATGTACGAATGGTGTGTAAGTGAAATTTTAATATAATTTTAATTCAAAATTATCCTTCTTTTAATATCCTGTCCACCACTTCCCTGTTAGCTGCTGTATATGTTTGCCTATTTTGTTACTACATGATTGTTACTTGTTTTTAACCTGATTACTTAGTCTATGAATTTTTCAGTGTAACTTACACTGCAACTCAGCCTTTGGGTTGCGAATGTGCTCCTTGAATATAACACCAGGTCACAAAATACCATGCTAAAGTTTTTCTAAGTAAGTAATTCTCCTCTGTTGCAGAATGCTACATACATACACTACTTAATGGCATACCTCAGATCATTTTTTTTTAAAATCTATTAATTATATATTAAAGAACATCACACTGCCCTTCTGTCAACTTAATTTTCAGGATGATTGCATTTGTCCACAAGAGAGAGTTATTGTACAGCAATATTCTAAATTAACAGTTCTAACACAATGCATAGAAGCCCAGCATTTAATATGGGCCAGTGTTTAGCAATAAAATGTATTGCATCTGTATTAAAGACAACTGTAGCAATGGGTTCTGATTTCCTTAAGTGAAAACAAAACAAGTTGGGTCCTGGAGCAAATACAGATGGCAGTTACCTACCTGCAGGGATGCTATTAATGGTTTGCTGGCTAGCGTGAGCGGGGCAGATTTACACTATGACACCAGGAGGGAGATGTGCCAATGTCATGTTCAGAGTACATTCATATCATGGGTCCTTCATTGCCCTTCTTTCACTATTGTTTTGGAAACCTTTTGGGGTGGGGGGTGGGGCACGTGGGGAACAAGGTTTCAGTCTTCTCCAGGTATTCTTGCTTTTCTGCGCTTTGTTTCCATAAAGTGACAAATAATTTCTGCAAAGGCATCAGAACCTGCCAGAAAATGTAGCATTTAAATATTCAAACCTACATTCGCTCCACATGTCCATTGAGTCTGTTATCACAATTTTAAAACAACACTCCTGTGGCAACAAACAGTGCTTCTTTTCAAAAACTTGCAGTTACATTGGATGTCCTAGTTTTGTAGCATTGGACTAAATCCTATTCATTGTGTTACACATGTCAAACTGCTCTAGACTGTATCTGGGTTGTTTGCACCCAAAATTGGAAATTCTGACATGATCGCTGTTTCCAGCAATGGAGTTAATTCTGTGAATTGCTCAATTGATATTTCACAAAAAGGGTCTATTTGGGACACCATCCTCTTTCCAAGCCCACCATGATTGATATGAAATTACATGGTTTCTGTATTTTGTGCAAGTAATTATCAGTAGTGAGATTTTGCAAACTGAAGATGAGACATGAAAAAAAATTGTTGGCAGAGATGTGGTTTGGAGTTGCTGTACATAGATTCTCTAAATCACAGCTTAGCTCACTCATCCTTTTGGCACAACTATAGTATTTCAGTTAAACAAAAATAGGATGGGTTTTATAATACAAGTCAACAGGAAACTATTTAAATGCACAAGTGTGCGGTCTTAACTGCAGATGTTGCCCAAGTCCATTTATAAATCATAGAAAAATGACATGATGTTGTGGAATCAGATTTCTAGCACCCACAGATGACTGTCTTTGTATAAAGATTATATAAGGTATAAATAGACTTTTTATAAAAAGTCTATTTTCATTATTTAAAATCAGGTTATTCACAGGTGGTGAATTGCGTTTTGCAATGTACCCATTTTCAGCTGCATTAATCAAACTGCATTGATTTACCACTCAAACATAAGGGAATATTTTAAAACCATTAAAAAAAAAACCTTCTAAAATGCTGTCTGATTTCATTATTTCATGGCCGATTTCACAATTGATATTCGAATAATTTTGAGTGAAATCTTGAGGGGAAAAAAAATTTTCTGAAAACTAGCACAATTTTGGGTGTAATTTGCACCCAGTTCACCAATTGTGCTCAAAGCAGAGACTCTACCACTTAGTTGCATGGCATCAGGTACATATATAATGTCACAAATAATGTGCAAATGGATCAGTGGCTAAATCTTAAATTACAAAATGCTTTAAATGGGCTATGTCCAACAAAATGAATGCCAAGTTTGTGTGAAGATACAGGAACGCAAAGGAGACGGATCAGAGAGAGGCATGCTCATCATTCTTCCTCTCTAGATATTTAAAGACTAATGGACTAGCTCCTGTCCTTCATGAGTAAAGCATAACTGAATATCCAATGTGGCATTTGCCACTGACTGGCGAGGTCAAGTTATTGCCATTATGGGTTTTGTCAATAAGTAGTACTGCAGGGTAAATTAGGCATGATATACTTCAAAATAATCTCATCAGAACCAGAGCTGACTGCTTATAACAGAAATTTAGTTGTGTCCTAGAGAATCAGCACTCTTTAAGCAACAATGTGTGCACACATTACTTCAAAGGGCACTGGAGCAATTAATATTAGACATTTTTTTAGCGTCACCAAAATGTGCACATGCCAATGCAATAATTTGTAGTGCCTTTAACTTTGAAAAATGTCCCAAGGTTCTTCGCAGGATCAGAGAATCATAGGAGGTTTACAGCACAGAAAGAGGCCACTTGGCCCCTTATGTCTGCACTGGGCTGAACGATTCAGCCTCATCCCATTCTCCAGCATTTGACTGCAGGTTACAGCATTTCAGGTGCATATCTGGACACCTTTTAAATGAGTTGAAGGTTTCTGCCTTTACTACCCTCAGGCCAGACCCCCACAACCCTTTGGGTGAAAGACGTTTTCCTCATCTCCCCACTAATCTTTCTACTAATCACTTTAAATCTATGCTCCCTAGTCATTGTCCCCTCTGCTAAAATAAATAGGCCCCTCCCATCCACTCTATCCAGGCCCCTCACAATTTTGTACCTCAATCAAATCTCCCCTCAGCCTCCTCTGTTCCAAGGAGAACAATCCCAGCCTCTCCAATCTTTCCTCATAGCTGTAATTTTCCAGTCCTGGCAACATCCCCGTAAATCTCCTCTGTACCCTCTCTAACCCAATTACATCCTTTCTGTAAGGAGATGACCAGAACTGTACACAGTACTCAAGTTGTGGCCTAACTAATGTTTTATATAGGTCCAGTGTAACCTCCCTGCTCTTATATTTTATGCCTCGGTTAATAAATGAAAAGATTTCATATGCCTTCTTAGCTACCTTATCAAGCTACCTGCAGGGATCTGTGAACGTTCACTCCAAGGCCTGTCACCTCTCAGTATCCTCCTATTTATTGTGCAATCCTTTGCCTTGTTTGATCTCCCCAAATGCATCACCTCACACTTCTCTGGGTTGAATTCCATTTGCCATTTTCCTGCCCACCTGACCAGTCCCTTGATATCCTCCTCGCTATCAACAGCATGGTCAATTTTTTTGTCATCTGCAAATTTCTTGATCACTCCCCCTACATTTATGTCCAAAATCATTAATATACACCACAAAAAGCAGGGGACCTAGTACTGGGCCCTGCCAAACTCCACTGGAAGCAGCCTGTTGGCACAAACACATCCATCACCAATTACCCTTCGTTTCCTGCCACTGAGCCAATTTTCTACCCAGCTTGCTGCAGTGTAAAGTAAAATTTGACACTGAGACACACAAGGAGATATTAGGACAGATGGTTAAAATCTTGGTCATTTACACCTGCTAAAAGTGTTGGTCGCCCCCTCACTTCATTACAGCAATCTGTATCAAGGTTTTCTGAAAAGGATTTGACACTGATCATTGTGGAACTTTCTAGTTTGTACCTCACTAAGAAGATGCAGCATCTTCTGATGCTTAAATCTAATTGTAATCTGAAGGAACAAAAAAAAGCAAAAAAAAAGGCTTTATAGTCAACACAAAAAAAGTTTCTACATTGGAGGAAGATAACTGGACTCTCACTGAACTCCTGTAAAACTACATGGTGAAAGTGGTGGAGGGTCTCCCCTATTTGAATGTTCAGAGTAAAGATAGGTTGAGTTACAGGCATTGTTTATACTATTAGGAATGCAACAATTTATCAAATCTGTTCTTATTCTTCTAATTCATGTTTGATTTAATAAATATCTGTAACTTTTTTTTATTCATTCATGGGATGTGGGCTTCGCTGGCTGGGCCAGCATTTATTGCCCATCCCTAGTTGCCGTTGAGAAGGTGCTGGTGAGCTGCCTTCTTGAACCGCTGCATCCATGTGGTGTAGGTACACCCACTGTGCTGTTAGGGAGGGAGTTCCAGGATTTTGACCCAGCGACAGTGAAGGAACAGTGACATATTTCCAAGTCAGGATGGCGAGTGACTTGGAGGGGAACTTCCAGGCGGTGGAATCTCTCTGCTGCTCTTGTGCTTCTAGATGGTAGCGGTGGTGGGTTTGGAAGGTGCTGTCGAAGGAGCCTTGGTAAATTCCTGCAGTGCACCTTGTAGGTGGTACACACTGCTGCTACTGTGCATCAGTGGTGGAGGGAGTGAATGTTTGGATGTGGTGCCAATCAAGTGGGCTGCTTTGTCCTGGATGGTGTCAAGCTTCTTGACTGTTGCGGGAGCTGCACTCATCCAGGCAAGTGGGGAGTATTCCATCACACTCCTGACTTGTGCCTTGTAGATGGCGGACAGGCTTTGGGGAGTCAGTAGATGAGTTACTCATCGCACAATTCCTAGTATCTGACCTGCTCTTGTAACCACAGTATTTATATGGCTAGTCCAGTTCTGTTTCTAGTCAATGGTAACCTCCAGGATGTTGATAGTGGGGGATTCAGTGATGGTAATGCCATTGAACATCAAGGGGCTATGGTTGGATTCTCTCTTTTTGGAGATGGTCATTGCCTGACATGTGTGGCACGAATTTTACTTGCCACTTGTCAGCCTAAGCCTGGATATTGTCCAGGTCTTGCTGCATTTGGACATGGGCTGTTTCAGTATCTGAGTCGTCGCGAATGGTGCTGAACACTGTGCAAACATCCCCACTTCTGACCTTACGATGGAAAGAAAGTCATTGTTGTAGCAGCTGAAGATGGTTGGGCCGTGGACACTATCCTGAGGAACTCCTGCTATGATGTCCTGGAGCTGAGGTGACTGACCCCCAACAACCACAACCATCTTCCTTTGTGCTAGGTATGACTCCAACCAGCAGAGAGTCCCCCCACCCCACCCCCCCGATTCCCATTAACTCCAGTTTTGCTCAGGCTCTTTGATGCCACACTCGGTCAAATGCTGCCTGGATGTCAAAGGCAGTCACTCTCACCTCAGGAGTTCAGCTCTTCTGTCCATACTTGAACCAAAGCTGTAATGAGGTCAGGAGCTGAGTGGCCTTGGTGGAACCCAAACTGGGCATCAGTGAGCAGGTTATTGCTAAGCAGCCATAAGATGCATCTAATAAGATGCCAGTGTTGTAACTGTACTGGAACAGCTTGGCTAGGTGCACAGCAAGTTCTGAAGCAAAAGTCTTCAGCACTATTGCCAGAATATTGTCAGGGCCCTTAGCCTTTGCAGTATCCAGTGCCTTCAGCCGTTTCTTGATATCATGGGGAGTAAATCGAATTGGCTGAAGACTTGCATCTGTGATGCAGGGAACCTCTGGAGGAGGCTGAGATAGATCATCCACTCAGCACTTCTGGCTGAAGATTGTGGCAAATGCTTCAATCTTATCTTTTGCACTGACGTGCTGGGCTCCTCCATCATTGAGGATGGGGATATTTGTGGAGCCTCCTCCTCCAGTGAGTTGTTTAATTGCCCACCACCATTCATGACTCGATGTGGCAGGACTGCAGATCCGTTGGTTGTGGGATCGCTTAGCTCTGTCTATCACTTGCTGCTTATGCTGTTTGACACGCTAGTCCTGTGTTATAGCTTCACCAGGTTGACACCTCATTTTTAGGTATGCCTGGTGCTGCTCCTGGCATGTCCCCCTGCAACAGCTACCTTTAGCATTCTTTGTCTTTTGTACATAGAAATGTTGAACTTCATACCCCCCCACTAAAACTGTATTTTGCAAAAAAGGGACTTGTATTATTTGTACAGCACCTTCCATGACTCCAAGCAGTCCTAATACCCTTGATAACTATTAAACACAACACAGCCTAAACGTCCATTTTCCTCAGTCATTTTGTTTTCAAGATATCCTAAATTTTATTTTCAATGTTTGTTTTTTTTTAAAATGCTAGAAATATTTTGATTTAGAAATGAGCGACAGCTGAGTCACAAGGGAAAAATTTCCTGTCCCAATGGATTCTAGCCATTAAGATCTCAGCAGATGATTGTCCTGCTATGGTGCTTAATGAGGATGCGTCACAACCAGCTAAAAGTAAGTTTGGTTACAAAACACCTCAATTATGAGCATCTTTATCTGCCTTGTATATATTTAGAACTCTGGCATCTAGCACTATGCTTCTCATATGCAATTATTACACTGCCATCTAGCAGGCTCAAATATCACTGATAAAAACAATAAATCACTTGTTGAACAATTAGATGAAAGGAAGGTGAGTGATGAAAAGACAAGTTGCAAGTACTAAACTACCAAAAGTCAGAAAACAACAGATTGCCAATGAGTATTTTTACATTCCACCACATTTTTATTCTATTTTTAAATAAATGTTGACATTATGCATAAGCTTCAGGTTGGAATAATATTTCCTAACTAATGACAAGAAGGTGATTAAACAGCTTTCAGCTTCAACTGGATGCACATTCACAAGCTGTAAACAGTCAAAACATGTAAACAAAAAAAACAAGAAAAATCACAAGAGCGAACAAGTATTAAACAGGTTGGATTCCTCAGTCCTCGCTCAGCCAGTCCGGAGTACACACAAAGTTGTGACATTTTAAAGTCAGGATTTAACACTCACACTAGACAGAATGGGGTGACAATTTGATACATTGATGGTTTGATGTCAGGGGTCAGCTTATATCACAATATACATCAGCCAGTACAAATCAAATATTCGGGTGCAGTGTGGTATAGGTTGGTTGGTTGAAAGACAGGATAACTTCTAAAATAGTCATTACTAATTTGCCCAAATTGGAACATATTGCAAAGTACAAATGTCGACTTCTCCTGATAAAAAAAAAACAAATCTAACTGCAACTACAATTTTATTTAATGCTAGTTTATTTCCTTTTCCCAACACCATAATGACATGTAGCATGATCATTGTGCAACAGGTCAAAAAGGTCAGTGGCAAAAGGCTACTTTTAAAAAATGGGCTTCTTAGTACATTGTGTTAAGGAGTACATCAGAAAATATAGTTGCACCTAATTCTAAAAATAAATATTGTAGCAAAGTAAGAAAATGAAAAATTATTGATTTATATTGGTCCAAATGTTTCAGGATATTCAAATCTGAGTGCAAATCATTTGATTGAAAATGAGGAAATATAAAACTTTGAGAAACATCCTGCAAGTTACAGTGGCAATATAATTGTGAGAGCATTTCCAATATTCAATATCTGTATCACCCCAATAGCAACTTTATTATCTTTAACAAGTACTCTTTGTAAAGGTACAGGGAGAAACTTGTATTAGCAGTCACTACAGCAATCCAGAATAAGGATATGATCCAAATGGAAAGCCAAACCAGGATCCAGCCAACCCCAGGAGGGTTGTTTGACTTTCAGACTTAGGAGACATAATTTGTTCGTTTAGGTCAAGATGATCTGTTGTGAACAAAACAGAGGCTCCTGTATTTTTTTAAACTGTCTCAAAATTATTGCTGGGTGTGTGTGTGCGCGCGCGCGCGGGCATGTAGCATGGTGATAGAGAAAAGCAGACTGTCATTTAAATCTTTTAAAATAACATTAAGTTACAATTTGACAGTTGTATAAAACATCCGACATTTAGATCTGAGGAGTTTTCATCCTGCAACACTGTTACCAAAGTCATCCATCAATTTGGTCATCCCAGAAAATGAAACTTCGATGTAGGCTTTACAATGAAGGTAGGATTCCAGAATTTCACAAACAAATAACCCAGGGCCCATTGAAGCCAGGCTCTCCACAGGTAATGAGAGAATTATTCAACTGATGCATACAGACTGTCCCAATTCACTACACAGTTACAGCTGAGATAATCGTAATAGAAATCAAGGACATGTTATTTACACGCAGTCTTGGAATGGATGTAGTGGGTTCAACATATCTAAAGGTCTGACACATACAATGAAAAGATCAGTGAGAGGACTTCAACTTCATAATATCTTCTGTTTCTCGGGCATCTTGAGATACAAAGCTAGCTTTGGGGATCATACCAACACAAGGAGTGAATATTCACCGATGATATGGAGTATTAGCCCCTAACCAGACCAATACATGTGGCGTATACATTTTACAGCAAAATGGATGAGTGTTTTGTGAAATTCAATGTCAGAAACCTAAAACTGAACCAGAGAGCTTTCCATTAATTGATCTTTGTATTTTTAGATCAACACCAGGGTCTCCAAAGCAGCTAAAATTGCTATAAACTTTATCAAAGTCAACAGAATATGACACTTCTTTTCCCTCTACTCTCCATGATGTTCCCTTTAAACCCAAAAGAAAAGCAAGTTGGAACCTTAACTACGTGAGATGCCCTCATTATACTGGACAGGGGAATAAACTAGACATGGCCAGCAAAAAAAAGTCACTCAGACTGAGGGGAAGGAATAAGGGAGTTTGTTCAGTGAAGCGAGAGAGATACTGATTCAGGGTTTTCAGTAATATTGCAAATTGACTAATGTTTTCAGGAGAACCAGAGAAAACTAAAAAGTTAAATAACTAAGTATAATTGCACAGTGACCAGAACAATTCTCCTTCTGGTGAAACACTGCAAAGGCATTCAAGATGGGTGAGTAATTTTAGAATTTCCTTATATAGCAACACGAGTAAATTTTGTAAGTGGGTATTCTGAACAGTTCCAGAATAACTTCCCCTAGAGTTTGGAGACACTTAGTCAAAATTAATAGTTTCTATACACAACCTGCTTTGTGCACTGGACCTTCACCCTACCTGCTAGTGACCACTCAAGCTTCCTACAACTATGTCATATATTTACAAGTTACAAATCAATTGGTGCTTTTAATATTTGGGGGCCAAGAATACCTTCCAAATGGTACATTCTAGTGCCCACCCATCCCTACCTTTCCCTGAAGCCCAACTCTCTATCCTTTCACCCCCCACATAAAATTAAATAAATAAGTAGGTAGCTAGTTACAATTCTGGAAATTTGCATCCTGTGTTGTGTAGAGCTACTAGGAGGTATAATACTGCAATACTGTGAAATCAGTCAGCCTTCCCAAGACACAAAAAGTGAACAGCTTATCTATGAACACAACATGTGTTTACCAAAGGAACAATTATTATACTACAAGAAACCATCAAGTGAACATTGAGTGGGACAGGAGTTCAGTTATAATGCAACAGTCACACTTCACAACTGCATTGATTGACAGGGAAAACATCTGGTTTAAGTGCATGCAGAAAAGTATCAAAATCAGCTGCAACATTGTATTAGGATACAGAGGGCATCAATCACATGATCTATATGCACATCACAAACCGCACATTTATAACACAGGCAGACAGATCGTGAATTTTAATACATCTTCGGTTTTACTCTTCGAACCTTCCTTCAAGGATGCTTTCAAAGGAGAAGGGTACAAACTTATAACCAGAGCCAGAGTAGAATTTGTTTTGGAACTCAATCCTGTGAAAACAAAAGATACTCGTTAAATATGTCACTGATTGTAGTGTCATGGCTGAAAAGACAAAACATTTAGATATCAACTTATAATCACACTTGGCCACAGTGGAACACTGCTTTAGTATACCACTTACTTCATTGTGCTTCACAACTAGCAAGTCATAAACTCAATCATGATTTCAACTACAGCAGAATTGTAACAATGCTGTGGGATATCAGGTATGAAAGCTTAAGAGGTTCATCTGAAATTCCAGTGTGCAATTTTAGCACAGAAAATAACCCTTTTATTTTGAATAGGCTAATGCCTCAGTTGGAACATCAGTAGAATTTCAGGTGAATGCAATAAGCTATGGGCCACAAAGTAATTTAAAGGCAATTGAGTTCAGACTCAGCATCAGGATGTTGCACAATTACCCAGTGAGGTGGAAGAAATATTATGCAAATGCTCTCACATCTTACCCTTGACCATCAATTGGCCAAGATCACAAACCAGTACTGGCAAAGGTCGAATGGGGACCTCTGCACACCATCACAGCCTATGCTGTGTGTGCTATAGATTTAGAGGCTCAAATTGATTCAATCACCAGTTTAGAAACAGATCTCACTGGAAGACAGGTTTATTTCTGTTTACATTTCAGTTACTGTGCAAAAGTAAAAATCAACTGAAGAAATAACCAATGCCAATATGCAAACAATGGGCACAAATGAGGTAAAGACTGCTTCTTGGCTCTTGTCCAGGAAAATTTGACCTATCCAGAATTCTCACTTTTCAGTATCTCTTAATAAATCTTTATTCAAAGAATTCTAAGCTAATACAACAGTACAAAACTAATAAAACACTCATGGCAAAAAAATCTCAGTACAATCTCAAGTTTTGCTGTTCGAGATTCCCAACATTGTGCCTGGTACAGCTGTAACAATGTTCTCAATTTTATTGAGAAACCATGTCAGAACTTAATGCCAGATTGGATCTATGTTCCTCTGCCAGGTTTGGCATTGTGAATTCCACAGAATGACCAAGATACCCCTACCCAGCAATTTAATTCAATTTCGACATCAGGGCAAAAGATACAGATTTCACAGCCTCAATTCTATGCCAGTTTTTGAGACTCTACATTTAAGCATGATTTATATTTAATCCAGTATGAGAATTTCAAAGTCAGGAATAATTGATTTTTTACACTGACAAAAAAAATAAATTCTGCCT
The DNA here is from genome assembly GCF_964194155.1 of Cetorhinus maximus. Taxonomy (NCBI): domain Eukaryota; kingdom Metazoa; phylum Chordata; class Chondrichthyes; order Lamniformes; family Cetorhinidae; genus Cetorhinus; species Cetorhinus maximus. The sequence goes on from NC_135903.1 coordinate 352,286, forward strand.
TGTAAGCAGATATTGCAGTGACTTGGCTTGCTACTCAACATTATGTCGTCTGTACCTTGGTCTTTCTGACTTCCAGACAGTTCTGGCCACTTCCAACCAGTAAATCTGTCCAGTTAACCAACTGAAACACTCATCCATGCTTGTTACCTCTAGGCTCCCTATTCCAACGCACTCCTAACCAGCCTCCTTAGTTCTCCCCAAACTTGAGGCAATTCAAAACTCTGCTGTCTGTATCCCAACTCACATAAAGTCCAACTCGCCCATCTAACCTGTTGGCTGACCCACAACGGTTCCTAGTTAAGAAAGCCTCGATCTTCAAATTCTCATCCTTGTTTTCAAATTCCTCCATGCCCTCATCTCTCCTTATTGTGGATTTCCTCCAGCCTTACAGGCCCCAAGATCTCAACACTCAGCAATTCTGGCCTCACCATTTTAAACTGCTTCACCATTGGTGACTGTGCCTTCAGCTACCATGGCCCTAAGCTCTGAAAATCCACCCCCTGCAGCATCCCCCCCACCGCCCCCTC